>NC_081250.1:87039687-87349687 GCF_030490865.1 Poecile atricapillus
TTCCCAGAAATTCAGTATTTTTTTCCCTTTTTGTTATAGGCTGATAAGATCATCTTCATCCTTCTTGTTCACAGATTTACATAGGTGTACATAGTATTCTTACATCACCATTCTGCTGCTTAAACATCATGCTTACAGTTCAGGAAAAAAAACAAAAACAAACAGTAAAATAATGAGTAGCTGGCAAATTCCAGTAGAAACAATATTTGCCTTAAAGCACTTCAGCTGACAAGAAGGGAGAGTTTATGTCCCATTAGGGAATCTCATTTTGTTTGCGTGGTTAAGTTCAGCATATATTATACAGAGGTTTTGGAGATTGCTTTTTATATTGCGAAAGCATTTGCTGGTGTTTTATGTGTTTTTTTCTGTATGAGGTATTTCATTCCTGGGTATTCTCGTCATGGTGATGTGCAATATGCTGCTATCTCATTTAAAGTTAGAAGCAACCAACCAAGTCCCTTTAAAAGCATCAAACCAGCATCCCCAACAGGAACACATATTTAAATTTCTGTTACTCTAAAATACATATGATTTGTACATGATCCTAACAAACTGTGTGCATGCACATATATGCATGAATAGACCAGACCCTACATAATTGTATATACATGTGCAGGGAAGAACATGCACGCATAGCACATGAAGCAATTGCACTCAGGTAAATCCTGTATATAAATTATGTTTCAGTAGCCACTCAGTTTTTGTCTAATTTCTGGAGTTTGCTGTTTGTTAGGTATCACTGAAGAACCCATCACTTAGTAACTGAAACTATCATTAGTTTGAACACAAACATATACCCCTACCTTTGTGGTTTTGTGACATATGTTACTTGAAAGATTGAACTTGTGGATAGGAGGTTGCTCAAATAAAACTGTTTCCATAACACCCTCTAAAACTTAACCTTAAGGCATTCTCAGAGCTTGGTGTAATGTTGAATTTATCATCTTTTTTTAATGAGTAGAAATGCAAAAATAAGGATTCATGTATTTTAGAGCACTGTTGTGTATTTTGCAATGCAAAAATCTAATGCTCCTCTGGAAGGAGTGGAGGACCATTTGGCTGGAAGTAAAATGTATTTTTAAATCATGTGGCATGTAAACTATACATGACTTTTCTTTCTTCCTCCAGCCAGTCTCTCTTCTGAGTTCCCTACTTTAGTGTCACTAAATTCTTAATTTAAAATTTTTTGTATACAGTGCTCTCATGATCCTGATGAGGATCCAGTGGAAGTAACTAAAAAACTTGCATGTCAAGTATTTATAGATACCATGTTTATGTACAGTGAATGAGTTCATAAAGGGAGCTATATTTTTACATCTGTATATTTGCATATCTGACTCTTAGGCAATCTGACAGAAGATTTCTAGCAATGTAAATGCTACAAGCTGAAATATCAACACATAGCACTGCAGAATAGATGCAAAACTGGGACACTGGGCTTGGTAGTGCTATGGAGAAGACTTTAGTAGGAATGCCACCCTTAATTACTAATTCAAGGAACCATGAAGTCCTTTCGTTGTTGTCCTATAACATAAAAAAATGGTGGGGAGGGGGTTGATAATGATTAAGATACAATGCATAATCTCTAGAACTGTTGTCTTTTTTAAACATATGAAAATATCTAGGATGATAATCATTACATGCATAGGAAAGGGATTTATTTTTTATCTCTGTGGACAGATATATGTAACTTAAAGATAGTGTTTCAGTCTTGGAGAATTACATATTGCTCATTTCCATGAGGACCAAATACATAAAAGACAAGTAGCATGCTCTTGAGACTTGCATTTTTGTGCATCAACTGGATTGCCTTCCTGAAGTCTGGTACTGGGGCCAAAATTGGGATATTTTTGTATTTAGGTTGACTGAAGAGATCCTGCAGATCCTTTCAGATAAAGAAGCTCCATTCTGCAGTAGGCTTCTTTTCAATGTCTTCAGTACAAGAATTCACTTGATTTTGTCTACTTTTTACTAGCCTGAATAAAATAACTCTGAATATGAGAATTAATTTTTGCTCTGGCGCTTGGTCCCCAACTGGGGAAACAAGGGGAGCAGGTTTGGCTTATTCCTATCCTAAGAGTCACCAAAATAAATTTGACTAAAAGGTTAAAATTCAGACCAGTAACCTGCTGAATCACTGGAGACAAAGCTTTTTTCACAGATGAATGGTACACCTGGGTTATTGAGATTTCTTTATCCAGCAACAATTCTATTCCCTTTGCTGACCTAAGAGTGGCCATACAGTTGTGCTTTGGAGAAGAGGGTTAGTAGTGAAATGTTTATGTGCAAAACCCACAAACCAACCAACAAAAAAATGCAACCAGCAAAAACAACTATTTCCAGTGAATTTCCTGTGATGTTTGAAGGCAGAGTTATAGCTGCCAAGTTTTATTTCATCAAACCAAATTTTGCTTTTCCCTGTAGAACTCCTTAGTTAAATTGAAGATCTCAGAGCCATTCCAGCTAGCATATCATATGAGAAATTCCTATTTATTTTATAGTATTATGGTTTACTTTGATAGTATGTTTGTTAATTTTAACCACTAGAAAGGACTCTAATGCACTTCAGTGTTTTGAAATAAATCCCTGTACATTTGCTTGTTAAGATAATGATTAGATAGGTAGCTGAAAAAAAAAACCCAAAAAACCTCAGCTTTCTCCAGGAATTCATAAACATTGGAAAATATTTTTTTAGCTGCTCTGTATTTTCTAAATAATCTTCTGCTAAAAGCCCTAAAGAAGAGCCACAAATTTCTTAGAGATTTAGTGATAATTATCACAAAATGGTAAAGGTCTGCTTGTATCATGACTGCCCTTTTATTTGATATTGATGCTTATTGGCATAGACCCCAGAAACTGACTGAAACTCTGCATGTGAAACCAAATAATTACCCCTGATAGGGATAATATATCAGCATTAGGACAGTGATAGTGGTAATTTTCCATGTCATTTAGATAGTAGATAACAGCACCGCAGTGACTGATAAATGATTAGCTTAAGTCATTAAATGAGGCACATGTGTGTTTTCCTAGTTAGGTATGTGAGAATTGCATTTAATTTTTATTTATGCAGGCATGTAATGTAGACAATGATTTCAGATAATGGATTTAGCAAGACAGGAAGGGAAGAATGTTTTTTGCAGCTCAGTGCTGAGACACCCTTCATTTTCCTTCAGTTTTTCAGAGCATGTGAAGAGGAAAATTCTGCAGGTCCTACAGAATTGTCCCTGAATAAGATAGTAATGCATACTCTCCCCTTAATCTGTAGTGAACTTCCAGACATCCTCATATTTATAGGATGCATTCCCTTCTTATGCTCCATGTAGATCTGAATTTGAGGGGAGGGGGAAGGAAATGCCTGACTTTTCTTTGTGCTTTTGCTAAGCTTTTAGACATATAAAAATACCAAAGGAATGGGATTAGACCTCTCCCCTCTCTGTGAATCCTCCTCATTTGCCTGTAAATCTGTGTCTGGTTACTGTCCATGAAGATATAGTAAAGCATTATCTGTCATAATCCAATTTCTTATCTGTTGGAGATCAAGACGTGCCTCAGGATGCTGGCTGACTATCCCACATCTGTGTCTGTGATGGAGGTCTTTGCAGCTGTCTCTCAAGCAGCTGGGCTGTACAGCTGTCAAGCACTAGTGCCTCCACTAGCCACTCTGATTTAATATGGCAATTCTTGACTACCTCAATTTCAGTTTTGACTTCTACTGTGAATTGATTTTCACTTATTTCTGAAATGATGAGCAAAATAATGTATAAAATATTCATCATGCTTTCCTTAATGCAGACAGATGTACTTAATGAAAGCAATGAGCCAGACATAATGAATTTGTTAACAAAATAGAAACTAGGTCTTTCAGCACACAAATTACCTACTTGCCTTGCACTTTGAGCATGGAAGCTGAGTATTTTGAATGCCTTTTGCTCCCTGTTAAATTGTTTTGCTGATAGTCACTGATATTTGCTGTCAATTTGAATGAGTTTATATCAAGAGAGTGGTAAAAGGCAAATGATAAAAGTTGGAATTTAGCCATGAATACATGTTGTTAACAGGGGTTTTACTTTCATACCACTTTTTGATATATATTTCCTTCTATAGTTTGGCTGCTCAGGCTTCAGCAATGCAGTCTGAAAGTCTGTCCTTGTTTGATAAAAAACAGAATATCCTGCAAGATGTACAAGAATTGCAATGAGAGAAACAATGTGGAGGAAAAAGCAGATTCAAACAATTCCTTCAGCCACCCACACCATCACAGCAAAGCTTCTCAAGGGAAAGATGTTCTGGATTGAATGCAGTTTTGTTCAGACTGTGGAAAAAAACATCTGTGTTATATTTTAAGGGCAGTCTAGATGCCTGTGAGCCCTATGGTGATGGCCTTACCTGTGCTGAGTAGTTCCTTTCTCCCCCCTTAAGTTACTGGTACTGCTGCAACACCTGCATCACACCTGAATGCATTTATGAGTACTAAAGTTGTAATTTTGGTTGCAGAGGGGTTTTTTGGGAGACATGCCACTTTTTGAACAATTAGGGGAGAGACATGTTATAAAAATGGTGCTCTTAGTCCAAGCCACCCAAAAGTGTAGTTAGAGCTGAAGCAGAGACAAGCAGTTAGAAAAGACTGTGTAATCCCTCCTTACACATCTTTTGGCTGCTGGGAATGTAATCTGTCGCCATAAATCCTGTTTTATATAAAGATAATAAGTAGGACTCATTACAGTTTTTTGGCTGTTTATGTTTCACTGCTGGCTATCGATACGTGACAAGGCAGTATTAATCTTGTCTCTCTGGGAGCCAGAAGAAGCAGACTGCACATGGGCATCCAGAGGCTGCAGAGGAAGCGCAGAAATACACACACTGGAAAAGGTGGAGAGGTCAAGTTTAGCATTCAATCCCTGCTCATGCCTAACTTAAAATATTACCCTTCAGCTGCAAAAAGACTGGATTTCAGCAGCAAATTTGACCAGACAGACCACACAATGAAGTCATCAGTGCTGAGACCCACCAGCTTGAAAAAACAACATCCCCTGGTGTTAAGACAAATGCTTTGAAGAGTGGTTGATATTAATCAGGTGGTGCTACTGGTTTGGAGTTCTTAGTCATTCTGTATGAATAAAAATGCTGATAAAAGACACAGTAACAGTGCAGAGCCAAGGCAGTTTTGTAACACAAGAAGCCACAGATCTGAAATCTACTTAGGGAGAATTGGTTAGGGTCCATTTCAAAATTCCTTAAGCCAAACTCATCTCTGGTCTAACTCCTTTGAAGTCACTGGGGTTACATGAGGAATTAATTTGGCCCTTCGGCTCTGTACATTAGCAGTGATCCTGCTCACCGTATTGGAGGTTTACTGTTTCAGTGTGGTTTCCTCAGAGGAACTTCTAAGACAACCCATTGTGTTCTCACTGTGAGCAGCCCTCATATTCCCCACCCTTTCTTCCCATCAGTTTCTGAATTTCTATAGCAGTTGAAAAATATTTTAAGTTTTTAATTATCATGTACTATGACAATATTTCCTTTTTTGTATTGAGTATTTGCTTACAGCTGTATTTGGTAACCTGAAACCAATTTCTAATATGCCAGAACTGGATATGGCCTTCATATCACTGAGAACTTCATGCTCATATCAGGGAATTTCACTTTCAATGAGGGAATTAAAAATTTGGTGTGCCTGGCTGTGCTTGAACTGCAGCGTGGGGTTGGATCAAGAATTGCTTCAGTGTAATGGAAATACAGTGTCTGTCTCTGTCCTCCTCCTACCAGCAAGCAGTATTTGTCCAGCCACATGGTAAGATAGACCAGGGAACCATTTGATTGAAAATTAATCCAGAAAATCCATGTTCATCTAAACTTGTTACCTGCCCTGTAGCAGAAGATGTGAGAGCAGAAGTGGATGGCTCAGAATTGGCTAGAGGTGACTGGCTGTGCTAAGTCCCACTTCAGGGATCTAATGGATGTCCAGAATACATGTCTGTGCCCATGGATTTGTACACAGCACTGACCCCTGCCAAGGCACTCCAGCTGCACGGATGTACCTGAGCCCGTGTGCCCTCTGAAATGTTAGCAGAGCTGGAGTCTAGCACCCTTCTCCCTGGGAGATGGGTGGGATGTCTGTGATCAGCAATGTGTCTTTAATCATCTACAGGATTTTTCTGTGTGTGAAGAAGAGTGATGTGAACTGGAAAAAGTATAGTACCAGTATTTGGCATTTCTATTCAAATCCCCCTAGAGATTCAAAACATGCAAAATATTAAACAGCATAATTTTTCCACTGATGAATGTTGCATACAATCACAGGGAAAAAATAAAAAAAAATATGTAGGTGTATTTTGAAAATGAGGACAAGCATTTACGAATAGTGGATTACATAGTTTTTAATCTTTTTCTCTCTAGCCCTCTCTTTCCCTTCTCCTGTTTTGTGGAGAAGGTTGTCACTCAGTGCCCAGGTCAAGGAGTCTTACATCCCTCTGCTGAGGGACTGCTTTTGTAGAACCAGACCTAAAGTCTGGCCTGTAAATTACTCCCATATTTAACATTACAGGCTGGGTGGTTAGGTTGTCTGAGGGTAGGATAATATGATACTTTGAGGAGCTGAAATATCTGGGGCATTGCAAGTTAAAAGTTGTAGGTTTGTTGTTTTGTTGTGGTTTTTTTCCATGTAGCAGAAAATTTTAAAATGTTACAGACTGCTACATGAATACTGTTTCTCAAAATGTGTTTTGTTGTGTTACACTTGCTTCTGAAAAAGGATATTTTGCATTACTGCCTTGGTGCTATGTGAGGTTAGCCCCTGTGTTTTCCCTCCAAGGAAATATGACCAGGTTTTCCAGGACATCAATCAATGATGCTTGAAAATGTAACTTATCTTCTTAAAAAACAAGCAGATAAACAACTGTGCATAGCATCACGGAGAATTATGAGATGAAGGTCCACTCTTCAATCAAAAATTCATAGTAAAAATCTTAATATCTTATTTCAGTTATGAATTTGATTTCAATCAGGTTTTCACTGGGCTGTGGCAAGTGGATACCTGCTTTGAATTCTTTTTTTTTTTTTTTTTTTTTTTTTAAGATGTATTAATGTGTATCATTCAAATAAAAGAGGTGAAAGAAATACGAAGCTGAGAAAGTGAAGTCTGTCAGGCCTTTCTGGAAAAAAAACCATAACCTGCTCCAGTTATTGAATCAACAAATCCCTTTTTTCCATTTCTTTTTTTTCTCCAGAAGAAATTGGTTGGGCTCAATCACTTGCTGGTGTGGATATATTGATAATAGGAAGGCATGCTTTCATTTGAATAATGTAGCACGATGGAAGTGAAAAAGACAACCTGTTTTGTGAGTGTTGAAGAGAGAAGGCAGCATGATTAGAAGATGGTCTAGGTTGCTTTCACAGTGGCAGTCTGCATTTTCTCACATGAACCGGCTCCTCAAGCCCTGAGGCCTCTCATGGAAGAAGCTGCTTGCTGCCCTGCCTGACAGCAGCTGTCACACTGCAGGCCATCTCACACTGCAGGACCGCCCTGGTCCCATGCCTGGAAATGGTGACCTTCTGGCCTGGTGTCCTAAAATTGTGGTTTAATTAATCCATCTGCACCCTAGATTTTCATGTTCCAATCTTCCAAATTCATAGCATATGCGATATTCTTGACACAGAGCTGAAGAACATTTCCAACCACACTGCTGCCCAGTTACTACTGCTCAGTCATTTCTTTCAGTGTTTCTACCATATTGCAGAGGATAGCAGGTAGTTGACTCTTCCAAGTTTTAGAATTCAGATAATGTGTTTTTTTTAAAGCAGAGAACACTTCTAGGATGTCTGAATAGTATGGCAGATGTTACTGCAGTATTTTGAAAGTAAAGGACAACCACAAAAAGATGAGATAAAATGCCTGCTGACCAGAGTGTCTCAGGATAATAGCTCAGTTGTCACAGCTGACAAACAGTTCCTTGCAGCACTGGCTCTTGGAGCTCATTCTTCCAGTACTGCTCAGAGCCTGGACCACATGAGGATGCCCTCTCAAAGGAGCTGAGCTGGCTCGGGTTCAGTGACTGCTGCCCACTGTATTCGGAGCCCTTGAAACCACAGCCATTGTTGACTGCACCAGTACTTGCTGAAATTTTGGTGTGTCTTGGGGTCAAACATTTAGATACATGCCAAGGCATGGGCTCTGCAGACTTTGCTTTCCAGGTAGGAGCTGGTGTCCCCCCATTCATACATAAACTATGCAGACAGGAGCATTCCTTACATTGTATCAGGCATTAGTGCACTCTGTCTTACAGCTCCAGGATAAATACATACCCCAGATTCAAGTTGCAGCAGGTATTAAAAAAATTAAGTAAGGTCCCTGAAGTCTTACTTATTAAGCCCATTTACATGTGGTCTTTAAAAGAGCATATGAAAGTTAAGTTAAAGGCTCTAACCCTCAGGTTTTTTTTAATAAGAAAAGACAAAGGGGAGTGAAAATTAGTCTTTCATTGCAGGCTTTGATTTTAGTGTTCCTAGTGTGGTTTGTCAATTTTTGTGTGGAAATTACATTAAATTGTTTTTGGTTTATTTTTGCATCCATGTTCTGCAGAATATTTTTAATTTATATTTTATTAGACAAATGATGGAAAGGTATGCAAAATAAACATACATAAATTAGTATAACTTTCACCAGAGCAGAATAATGGTGAAGAGAAAATCATTGTTATTGCCTCAGATAGACAGGCATAGAACTGTAATTTAGTGGAACTGATGTATGCAAACCTGTGGGTATTGGACTGAGACTGAGTGGATCTGGATTAACATTCATGAAATACTTCCCTCACTGGGTCTCATTTCAGACCGTACAGGAACAATGATGTCCTTCCCTGGGAAGTGTTTTAATATATGCTGCTTTCCTTCCTGGGTAACAATTATTTTTCTTTTTAGCCAATCAAAATTTTACTTGAGAAAACAGAAGCAGTTAAAACAATAGCAGCTGAATTAACTAATGATTACTTATTTTTTCACAGAAGCCAAAGTTGGAGATGCCCAGGGGATGCACCCTGTGTGTACGCCCTGCCAGGGCACCTTGTCAGTGTATGAAACTCCATTATCAGAATTGCAAGGTGTGGTGGTTTCAGTACAAAACCGGGCAGAAACAACAATTTAGTGTACTGGTTTACATTTGCCAATTTGAGTTTCCCAGCCAATGCACCAAATAATGTAGTGGGTTTAGTGCTGACTAAAATCTCCAGTGCACAGATGACAATTATTTATTCATTTCCTAGTGTGAGATATAAATTAGGAGGAGGGCAAAACAGGCTCGATTTTTAAAAGGTATAAAAAACCCCCATTATTAACAGAACTAAAAGAATAATAGCAATCAGAATAAAACCTTCAGAACACTTTTCCTCCCCCTGCCCAACTTCTTTTCTTTCCCAACTGACAACATAGAGACAAAACCTGGGATTTTCAATCAGTTACCACCTCTACAATAGTCTTTCATCAGCTGTTGTCTGGAGAGGAGTTTTCTCTCACCAGGCCATGGAGACTTCTCCACAAGAAACTCTTCTCTCATGGCTTTTTAATTTCCACAAAGAGCAGCTGCCCAAGAAATATCTGCAATCATGAAGCTCCTCCCATTTTCCCGGCCTTTCCACAGCTGAGTTAATGGGCCATGTCAACTTATGGGGTATTATTTTAAGGATGAGCTGTTCAAAAGCAAAGGTTCTCTTCATCTATCTTTGTGATCATCTTCATCTCTGAGAACAGAGATTTTCTTCTTCTTTTCTCCCTGGGGGAAAAGGGTCTCCATCACTCTTACTTGTCTCTCTAGTCAAGCTTCTCATGGGATCACAGCTACTTCAACATCTGCTTTGCTTCATTATGGGCACCTCTGCTCATGTCTAGAGTTTGAACACTCCATCCTCCCATACTTTCTCATGAATGAAAGGGGGTATTTTAGTGTATCATGGTCTATCTCCATGGCCTTACCAAAAGAACTTTCAGCCCAATACAAAGGCATCTCCTCATTCTCCTTCCATCTGGGACTTGGCTCCTTCTTTACTGACACTGGTGCCTTCATGTTGTTTTTCGATGTGTCTTCACTGTGTGTTTTTGTCTCACTCGAGAGAGAGGATCAATGTTTTGCCAGTTTCATTTGTGTAGTGAAAAAGATAACATCTCGCCCAGGCCTGTGGATGGTCATGATGATTTCTGCCGAGCAGTGGCCAAAGCAGTCACAGTGATGGATTTCAGGTCACATCAGGTCCTTTTCTCTGCCCAGCAGCCGCTGGGGCTGCGGTGGAGGGGGCCTGGCCCAAAGCCACTCCAGGGGCCCAGCAGACCCCGGCTGGGCACGGGCAGCGGGGCAGGGCTTAGTGTCAGCCAGATGTCAGCAGCTGCAGCCCAGCCCAGCCTCGGCTGGGGCCCTGTGGCCTCCTGTCCCCCCACCCTGGCCACTGCTGGGGTCCAGCCCTCCCCCACCAGGCCATGCAGGTCATGGTGGAGCAGGGCTGGCCTGACCAGCACCCAGTTACCTCTTCAAAGCCAGAAGCCAGGGAGAGCTTTCCTGGGCTTGCCTGTCTTTAAAATGTGGAATTCACAGAGGTGGATCTAACGTCTAAATGGGTTAATAGGTTGTCAATTCTCTGAGCTAGCCAGCTAATGGCTTTTTCCAGGCACAGAGGAAGCTCTTGACAGTTTTTCAGAAACATCTTTTCCTTGGGTGGCTTCTTCCCTCCTCACAAAGTATCAATTAATGCAAAACCAGCACAAAGGTTAAATCCAGTTTGCAAAATCTTATTTATGTATGGTGTCTTGATGCAAACTCTTCAAGTAGGGAGTGTTCCATTTTTCTGAAATCATTCTTTGTTCATGAAACATTTAGAAATTCGTTTAGCAAAGCATTTTGGCCATATCCTGTTCTTGCCTTAGGTGGCTCTTTTGCAACTATGTGCTAGATTGAAATCTTAGACTAAGCTTTGGTTGTAACCAAAAAGCAAAAGCTTCTTATCTTTTCTGGAAATGACATTCTGTTCTGTAGCTTATTATGTATTTTTTTGAGAAGCTGTTAATCTTCTTTCTGGGCTCTTTTTATTTTTTGTCCACACTTGCACAGTAGCTTTTCCTGGACCCAGTCTCAAGTACAGGTGCTGATGCATAATTCCTGTCTTCTTCAGTGAAAGTTTTTCAAGCCCGAACAGAGTGTTAAACATTAAAAACTCTTTGTTTCTTTCCTGTTTATTTTTTTTTAATAGCGTTTTTACGATTATTTTCTTACTGTAGAACTGAGAATTTTTTTCTCATAATTTATTTTTATGCTTTAATAAAATTTTTAACTGTCTGACATGAGCTAAAACTTGAAGAAGGATAGTAAGAAATATCTTTTAAGAGGGTAGCAGTTTCAGAACTATAGAATAGCATAGTATGCTCTATAATATATCAATATATTACAGTATGCTATAGCACAGTATATTTTCTTTAGTTGTGAAAACTTAATGGTAATGCAGAGTCAATGGCAGAGTAACCCTTGTAGCAGTTAAAAACAGGAGAAAACTTGTTGAAAGAATCAGCTGATTTTGCAACACTAGAATGACCAGGTTTTTGTATTCATTAGATGATTTGATTAAATTGTCATCCTAAATAATTCTAGCTGGGTGGTTCAGGTCTTGTCTCGGTGATTTAAGCACGTATTCTAAATGAGGATGACATTTAAGATGCAGCTAAATCTTATAACATGTTTTAATAATTTTTTTCAAGTTCCTGTTATCATTAGGCTTATCTACTGAAAGATAAAATCTCAGAAGATTTAATTTTCCATCATTATGAGATGAAATCTTGTGCAGCTTTCACTTACCTGAAGAAGAGACACTTCCACTACAGCTGGGGTCCTAAAAAAAAGTTTACTTTTGCAAATTCTGAGTGCAGCTTGTCCCTCTTAAATAAGATTTTTTTCTTTTCCATATGGCACTACTTTTTCCCCCTTTTATTTTCTTCCCCTCCACACTAGAAATTGAAATTTCTCCTGAGGGTTGTTGCCAAATTTTGAAATAATTTCATTCAAGGTGGCTTTTTCCCCTACCAAAATCTTCTAACAAAACCCAGTGTCCTAATTTCTGTGCCTTTTGTGGCCCTTATACATATTGTCAGTATGTATCCACCTACTTCCATGGTCTTTTTGGAGGCTGCACCAGACCCCTGCCAAATTGGTCAAATTTGTCCTTGTACTAAAAACATAACAAGAAAACAAACAAACAAAACCTTCTTTGATGTAAAGACAAATGTTAGAATGCAATAATTCTGATGTTCCAAGATGTTCCCATCTCAGTTGCCTTCTATCCTTCCCATATGGCAAATGATGCACAGAACACAGCCATGTGAAGCATGAGAACTAGGTGCCAAGCAGATGCTCTAGTGCTGCAGACTGCTCCTCAATTTCTTTGGTGATTTAAGAAATGGGTGCTGGTGCTGTTGCTCTTTCCTCACCCTTTGTCAGTTCTATACATTCCTGTTGTCAGCTTGCTGAGGATCCCTGCTGGAAACTGGTGCCCATCAGTAGGAGGGAAATAAGGAAGGAGTGTTTAAGAAGTTAGGCTTGGTGGGTCAGGTTCATTCCCAGTCAGCCCTACAGTGAGATGATCCATCAGACGGATACTGGGGTGGGGTCAGGACCTGAGGACATGCCAGCTTCCCCTGCCTCTGTATCACTGCATCAGCTATGGCCATTTTCATCTGGCACTGGTTTTGTCTCAAGAGGAAAAAAAAGATTCTTACAAGAAAGGCTCTCCAGGACTAAGACAGAAAACCATTCAGTTCCTTTCACATCAGGCTGAAAAATGATTTTGGCCATAACCAAAAGTGTCTTGGAGTTTTCTGAAAATGAGTGTGTTTCACAGGTGCTACAGACCCCTTTCCTCCAGCAAATACTCAGTCTGAGAGTTTGCAGAAGCCAACTCCTTGGCCCTAATTAACTGGACCCAGTCCACAGTCTTCACGTCACTTGGCTGTATTAAATGTTTATATGCATCTGTGAAAATTCCCCATATTAATTCCTTATTCTATCTAACATCTTAAGTATTTCAGACAGAACAAATAATAAATGAAGCTGAGGAGGCAGTACTAACTAATGAAATCAGGATTAGATTGCCTTTACTTCATGATGAGTGAATTACAATTCACAGGATGGTGTGGCTGGCGAGATGGCGAAAAATGAAATTACCGCTAAATAAAGAAAAACAAAACTTTTAAAAGACTCTTGTAATCAGTGACCAAACAACTTTTACATGTAGAGACTTTCTCTTATTATCATGCTGCAAAACAAGGTCTATGTAAATATGTGTATTTGGCCAGAATGAGTTTAGAGAAGAAAAACTCAGTAGAGCAGAAAATAAATTCAATGAACTTTCAGATGATAGATTTTCTTTTCTGTTACCTTCCAGTGCTAACAGTTTGTCCTCTCAAAAATGAATCCCACCACTGTCCTGGTGGTTCTCATACCCAAATGTGCATATTTCGAGCATTCACCTCAAATTGGTTAATTACCTATGTTGCTTTCTAGTCCTTTTAGATTTAAGTGGTAATCTGTTACATTTAAGACATGAGTGTGACTCAAGCCTTAGAGCTGCATGCATTTTCTTCACTTGTCTGAATTCATACAAGGTTCTGTATTTTTTTGTTGCCAAAGTATTGAAGGTTTTTGAAGACTGAGATAAAGGCCGAAGTTGAATATTTTCAGCTTCACAGAAGTTTGAGGTTTCTCTTCATTTGAAAAAAGTAAAAATGTATTTTTAGTGGCCACAAACAGATACTTCGCTTGTTTTTTTTTTTACATTTTACTTGCAAGGCCACAGAAAGTTCTAGGTCATGTTCCCTTTCTGCCTCAGAGGAAAAAGCTGGCAACTCATACTTTAAAAGAGTTTACACTTTTCTATCTTGGGTACCTAAATGCCCCTTAGCTGTGTCTCAACCATGACTATGCCAGACATCACAATGCATTTTTTTTTTTAACTTTTTTTTTTCCCTATGGGAAGAGAGGGTCAGAAGGAGGTGCTGAACACAAGAATTTCTCTTTTCAATAATAGGACTGAGGTGACTATGAGAGGAACTGAAAAAAAAAATCACTACAGGGATCTGTCTTTGCTCACTGCGTTCTGTGTAACCTTAGCTTACAAGTTCTTTTGTATCTAGATGCTTTCTTGAAAATTTCTGTATGTTGGGAAGGAGACCAGAAAGAAACAAAACTGATCTCTGGAGAAAGACTTGTTAAATCCTGAATAAAATGAGCATATAATTTTGTGGTGCCTCTGTTCACACTTTCACAGCTCCAGGTGTGAAATTATTGGCCAGCTGAAATGATGGCTCCAGTATGGGTCTGAGCACAGCCTTCTCCAGGGTGCAGCCTGGGTGTGTCCAGTCCAGAGCCCAATGTCAGGCACCATGACATATTCTGTCTCTCTCTGTGCCTTTTAAAAATTTCTTCTCTGTAGCAAGCACTCAGAAACTTCTTGCAAGATAAATGAACTGTGATGGTGAAGGGAAGCTGAATGCTTTCCAGGATTTAAGATGAGATATAGTATTTCAGATTTAAACAACACTTTCTGAGAGAGAAAAAAGTGTGTGTTTTGAAAGGTTTTTGACTAAAGGATTTCATATGTGTTGGTGCTATATTGCCTAAAGTGCAGTTAGAAGGTTTTTTGTTTAATTTGCAGAGGAAACCAGCAATGTTTTAATGTGGAACTCTGCAGGGGCACAAAGTTCGCAGTATACAGCCTAGAGTGATAGGTCAACAGAGGTTATTTGAAGGATGGAAACAACCAGATAGATCAATTAAAAATGTTTGCTAACTCTATAATATTGAGTGACAGGGTGGAAAAATCCCACTGGCCCTCATTGGGTAAGCATCATTTAAAAAGTCTGCTTGCTATCTGGTTGTGGTGGTAAAACCCATGCCCTTGGAAGTGCATCCCTCAATGTCCTCAGGCTTTTCACTGTGAGCTGTAACTGCTGCACTCCTGACTATGATGATGTCCTTCTGATGCTTTGCCAACTTGCAAAATTCTTTGCTTCCTGTGATTTGCAAAGGAACCTGAGTTCTGAAATTGTGCTGATGTAGTGTTTTTGCTCAAAATTTACTGCAAGAGCGCAGCAGGCCAAACAGGACAGCATCCAGGTTACCTTGTGCTGCTTCCAAAAGCAGTGCTGCTAGAAAAGCTGAGGGAAGCAATCTCTGTGAACTGGAAAAGGATGATGGGAATGTGTAAAAATTGATTAAACCCAAAAATAAGAATATATTGCAAAAAATTTGCTTTGTTTACTTTTAGTACACACGGTAGAACAAGCTTTTTGTGCTCAAAGTAGCAGCATAGTGGACGGTGACCATTAAGCTGAATGATTTCTTTCTGGCTTTCTTTGCCCCCTTCAAGGCAAAGCATCTGACAGAATGGGGAACCAAAACTGAGGGTTTACACCTGTTTACCAAAACTGCCATCTCCCTTTTCTCAAATCTGCTTCTTGACGCATCCCACCCTCCTGATACCTATTTGCTTGCATTCAAGTAGATGATACTGCATCTCATTTCTTTGTGTGAGCTACTGATGGACTCTGTGGCTGGTGCATGGGTACTGATTTAGGCAAATTAAGGATTTCTCATTGTTTTAACATAAGCAGCTTTATTCATCTGGCTGGCTTTCATTTAGAAGTCCTTAATTCAATCATCAGGAATTTTGCTGTCCAAAAAATCAAGTCTGGCTGACTATTGCAAAGCAGAAGTCTGATTTTGCCAGATCTCTTTGGGAAAGCAGAAAAGAGGACAGCAATCTCTGTTTGCCTCAGTGAATTACCAATTCATTAGAAGGATGAAAAGGGATGTACTGGATTCATTAAACTAGTGCTGAATTAATTATGTCTCCTTTTCCTAGTATTTAAAAAAATATTATTTAAAATTATCATGTTCATTTAAAAAGTGTGATAGTATTAGTGTGTGCAGAAATATGAGACCATTATGAGACCTATAACAAACTATTTTCTGCAATATCAGGGATTTGAGAACATGAAACTAGAACTTTTAGATCATGTTTATTTGAAATTTCATAATAGCATTCTTTTGTTTCTACTAACAATTTTCTGTCATTGAATGTTTGAGGATTTTTTTTTTAATTATAAGCTTCAAAAAATTGGAAGAAGCAAGCTAACAAAGACAAGAGAAAAAAAAAATTAAAAACACCAGAACCACTGATGGCAATATGTATTGTGTGACGGAAATTCACTGATAAACCAGAATAAGAGACTGTGAATGAAAACAGATTGTTACCACAAATAGTAATATGCAACATATGTCTGTGGTTAACAGAATGGCTTAGATGCCACAGGAGATTGTGGAACATGTTTACTGTAAAGAAGGCAGTCATTGCTAGTACGAACATAAAATTTCTGATCATATCAGAAACTTTCTAAATGCTGAACTTAGAAACCCAAGATAATATTTGGGAGAATTCACTTTTAAATCTGGTCAAAAATGGATGAGGATGATTTTTCATTTCCCACATGACATCATTATCTCCAAACTGGAGAGACATAGATTTGAAGGGTGGATTACTTAGTTCATAAGGACTTGGTTGGATGGACATAGCTGGACAGTTGTGGTCAGTGGCTCTGTATTCAGGGTGAGGCCAGTGCTGGTGATGAGTGTTGTCCCTCAGGGCTCTGTCTTGGGACTGTTGCTCTTCAGTGTCTTTATCAATGACACAGACAGAGGTATCAAGTGCACTGTCAGCCAGTTTGCAGGTGGCAGGAAGCTGAGAGGGGCAATTGGCACAACACAAGGATGAGATGCCATCCAGAGGGACCTGGACAAACATGAGAAGTGGGCCCACAAGAACCTCATGAGGTTCAACAAGTCCAAGGGCAAGGTGCTGCACGTGGGTCAGGGTAATCCCAGACATGAGCACAGACTGGGGGAAGAACTCATTGATAGTCCTTCCCTGTGAAGAAGGACTTGGGTGTTCTCGTGGATGAAGAACTGGACATGACTCAGCAGTGTGCACTGGCAGCCCAGAAAGCCAAACGTGTCCTGAGCTGCATCCAAAGCAGGGTGAGGGAGGGGATTGTGCCCCTCTGCTCAGCCCCACCTGGGCTGCATCCAGCTTAGGGGTCCCAGCACAGAAAGGACATGGACCTGCTGGAGCAGGTGCAGAGGAGGGACACCAAGACAGTCAGAGAGCTGGAGCACCTCTCCTGTGAAGACAGGCTGAAGTGGGGTTCAGCCTGGAGAAGAGAAGGCTCTGGGGAGACCTAACTGAAGCCTTCCAGTACCTAGAGGGAGCTTATAAAAAAGAAGCAAAGTGACTTTTTACATGTGAAGATAATGGTAAAGAAGAAGGGAATAGTTTTAAACTAATAGAGGTGAGATTTAGATGACATGTTAGGAAGAAATTCTTCAGTGGGAGGGTGGTGAGGTACTAGAATAGGTTGCCCAGAGAAGCTGTGAATGCCCCATCCCTGGAAGTGTTGAAGGGCAGGCTGGATGGCATTCTGTATAATCTAGTCTTGTGGAAGGTGTCCCTGCCCATGGTGAGGGGATTGGAAATGGATGATCTTTAAAGTCCCATTGTATGATTCCATTATTCCATTATTCATGTAGCTCGAAATCTTCTAACCTGATGAGCCATATCATGAAACTCTGTGGTTGTTTCATGATTTGACCTCCTAAGTGTAGCCATCCTTTGTTAGTTTTTGCTGTATGCTTTTCAGGCAAAAGATGGTGGCACATTCTAGAACATGGTGAACTTGGTGTGTTCATGCCCATTAAAAACCATCTGTAATTCCATTCTTGACTGTTTCATGCTCCTGATACAGAGATAATGGAAGCTGAATCTGTTTATTCTAAGATGTAGTCTTCATTCATTCCTTGGAAATATGAAATTATTTTAATTGTTAGAAGGTTTTGAGACTTTTTTTTTGCAAGCAGCTGCTGAACAGACGGTAGAATATTAATATATTTTAGCATACAGTTATCTTCTCTGGGTTTTTGTTGTTCAGCACTTTTGAAGTACTTTTGTTTAAAGGATATTGACTTCCAGTCTGACAACTTTTATCGTGCTAGTGTTTGTTAAATGATGCACTAATTGTTTTCTTATAAGCTTTTTGTTCATATGACTTAACCTTTTTTAAAAAGAGAAATTAGACTGGGTTTAGTATTTTAGATGTAGTAATCAGGAAACCTCAAAAATATCTTACCAAATCAGCAGTTTGCATTGTAGCATCATAGGAAAAATATTTAAAAATCACTCCTATTATTCAACTCATTGTAAGATACAGTCCTATGTTCAGAAAATTGGATGCCTCATTGTGTCCTGCTGACAAAAGGCAGGCAGAGAAGTTTGAAGATGTGGTTTTGGATGTTATGCGAGCGACTGTGTCACTGTTGCATATGACAGCATTCTGACAGCATTCTTACTGTGCAGCAACTTTTTTTAAACACGTTGGAAATCTTCAAAGCCATTGCATCTTCAGTAGAATAACATTTGCATTTAACCATGCCTCTCTGTGTAAGCCCAATGTTGGACAATGATGTCTATCCATGGCTCAGAAAAGCTGTGTTTTGGGATCTCCATTACTGTCTGAACTGCATTTGGTTCCAAATAGTTTGATGTTTTTGCTGGAGAATGGAGAAATCGTGGTGGAAACCACAGAGCTGGTTGGGATACAAGAAGTAGGAAGTTCCAAGATTTGGAATTTAGTTTCCTCTGAGTCAGTCTTTTGAGGTTAATAAGCATTCAGCTGCTTTCTGTGGGATAGATTTCTAATCCTTCCTTCTGTGCTGTTTGTTGACCACAGGGGAACATTGCCTGGAATTAAAGGGAAAAAGGAATTTTTTTATTAGCTAATTGTAGACTTAGGATACAGCTAAGGATACAGTAAGTGGTTATGTTGATACTGTTTTCATAATTGATAGGTTATTTTTTCATTATTAATTTATTTACCTAAGAATGATGCTAAGTAGTCTGGGTTTTTTTATTGCTAGACTGTGGTGTAATTTTCACAAATGTTTCAAATTCAGAGATTTGCACTTATATGGGCATAATGTGTATAAATTCCTAAAGATGAGTACAGAACATTGTTATATTAGAGGAATGATTTAACCATTTGAAAAAAAAAAAAAAAAGCATTATTTATGTTCCTCAGAAGAGACTGTTAAAGCATTTTTCTAAGTGGTAGTCTAGGAATTGGAGAGACCTATCTCTTTTAATAAAATATGGCTTTAAAAAGCCAACATTGCAGAAAACAAATTAAAATCAAGGACAATTTTAACATCAAAACCAATTTTCATCTTTTGGTAATTTGACATTGGCAGAATAGATGGGATGGTGGCCCTTTTTGCCTTTGAAATTGCTCTCACTGAACTCTGGTTTTGGCTTCATGATAAATTTGCTGATGATCAGAATCTGTTGCAGGACAGATGCCACACCGCTTCTTTGATTAGATTTATGTTCATATATTACATTAGGAAAAGGAGAAAACTAAAAGTCATTGTGAGGTCTTTCAAAGACAAATATGGTAAGCAAGGTGGAGTTTTGAACCATAAATGCACATGAAGAAGTGAAGCTAGTACATATTAAGGCTTCCTAAAAGAGAGGACACTTGAGAAACTGCAGAAGGCATGGCTAAATCTTATGTATGGGCAGTAGGATTAGATTTATAGACCACAAGGAAACGGTAATAGATGTTCATGTTTAAGTTGGAATTTGAGATTTTTCTGCTTATTTTCTTTAGGGTGCTGGCAAAATAAGTATTTTACACAAATACTTGGCTCAAATTGTTTTGCTTATTCTCCTGTGGGTCTCAGAGTAGATATTTGAATTGAGCAAACTATTTGGCCCCTAAAGCTATTGTATGACAGACTGCTAACATATCTGCTAATCTGAAATACAGTAAGCATATAACTAAAGTGTTTATTGCCATTACAAATACAGTCTTGAATCCTTTTTTGGAAAGAGTAACCCTTGAGTGATTGCAGTCTTTGTTTCTTTAAGGTTTTTGCTTTCCTTTTCCCTTCTGTTCCCCCTCCCCTCAAGATACCTTACAGCAAGGCTATACATGAATTCTTTTTTTGGTAATGACTTGCCAGTGCTTCATCTTCACAGAATTGTATAGACACAGCAGAAAATAATTCAACTCCTACCAAGAAGGTTTGCAAGAAAACTTTTGATCCTGGGTTGCTCTTGAACCCCCTTAGAGGAGATGACAGCATGTTTTGAACAGGACCAGCAGTTGAACTCGATAATCCTAGTGGGTCCCTTCCAACTCAGCAAGTTCTGTGATTCTGTAATCTTCTGTGTGCTGTGTGTTGTGGATGGGAGCCTCACTGTGCTGAAGCCACAGCCCAGCCTCATTGCTGCATACAGCCTTTGAGGAATTTACCTGATAAAGTGTGTGAAACAGGGTTTGCAACAGAGAGAGCATTATTCTTCAGCTTCCTAAGGTAATTGTTGTCTTGGCTGCTTGGGACATTGTTTTTATTCTGAGCTTTTGGCCACCTTAGGGGATGGATCCTTCAGCTCTTCATTAATGGACCATGGCTGTTCAGCTGCAGAACCCTGCAGGTCAGTGTAATTGCTTCAGCAAGCTGGGCTTTGTCTCAGCGATTCCTGTTCTGTATTTCTTGGTGGTTGAAATAGAATTGCCCAACAAGCATCTTTTACAGCACAAGAGGATAGTTTGTGTGCATGGCTTTTGCAGTAAGTACACATTTATACAAGTTTTGTGGTGTGCTTTTAGTAAGCCTTGTAAACTCAGACTTTCAGAATTTCTCATTACTCTTCTCACGTCTCAGCCCCAACTCACCATTTGGTCTGTCAGCCTCGCATCAGCCAGTTCTTAGCTGTAGTTCCCTTAGGCTCAATCACAGTAGTAATTTTTATACATTTTAGGTCATCTTTTTTGTTCTGTTTCAGAAAGACTGCCTTATATCCTCTTTCACATGACAACAACAGCAGTCTATTACATTAATTTTTACATTGTAAGGGAATTATATTAACTCTTGCACTTTGGCCTGGGCCCCAGTCCAAGCTTGAGAAGTGAAGTCTTGTACCAAAATATCAGTGCTTGCTTCTGTTTTCATCCATGTATTCACAGTCTAGGTCTTAGAATGGAATTATACTCAGTAACTGCATTTCTGGTGCTTAGTCTTCATCTGCCATTGTCTTAATTTTGGCAGGAAGGTAACCATCAATGTGTCTGGAAGGATATACATAGAATACACAGATAAATGCAAATGATAGGATTACATAACGGGTGAGATTGGAAGGGACCATGGTAGGTCACCCGGTCTCACCCCTTGCTTAAGCAGGGATACCTGGAGCCTGTTCTATCCTAAAGGCCTTTGAGCATCTCCAGGAATGGGGACACCACAGCATCTCTGAGCAATCTGTGCCAGTGCTTGGTCACACTCAGAGGTTCCTGATGTTCAGACAGAGGCCATTTGTGCTCTTATCCTGTCACTGAAAATAGCCTGGCTAATGGAGACTAATTATTTTTCATGTATTCCGTGACTCCTTTGAATGGCTTTCCAAGATTCCTCCAAATGCTATGCAGCCTCTTCCTGTTACAGCTCAAAATGCTGTTTTCTGTCTTTACAGTCCTGGGCAACACAAGGGTTTGTTGGTTTGTTGGTTTTTTTAAGTCTTCCTGTGTGGTGTCAGTACTGAAGCCACCCTTAAATATGACAAGTATTCAGAGGTGTATCTGGAAAATGCTGATGTCAGCATAGCTACCCTCCATCAGAACCTGAGCAGCCAAGCCATGAGTATGTAATGAGAAGTGGAGAATACAAGGAGCTTCATGCCCGTCTCCTTTTGGTAGCTGATTTGATTTCAGAGAGTACATTTATCAAATGTGGCCTGCAAAAGTGCCATCATGAGCTCTGCTGCTGTAAGTCAGTTTAGTCTTGATTAAAATTTCACATAACTTTCAACTGAGGCAGTTAATCAGTTGTTGAAATATAAAAGAAACATTGATGTTATTTTTTGTCCCACAGTAAGGTCTGCGAGTCTCTCTGTTATGTGTCTCAAAGGAGCTATGACAACACTGTGCAAAAGGAAAAGAGATTTTTACCATGTTCACCTCTGAAGAGAAGTACTATTAAATTATATTTCTGTTAATGTGAAACAACAGTGGAGAAAGGAGGTGAGGAAAACTCCCTGTTCTTATGTAGTAGAAGAGTTTATTGAGTGCTGTAAGAAAAGAAAATCTTGAAGGTGGACAATATACCAAAATAAGACTATCCTCCTAGGCTTAATTTTATTTGCAAGTGAGAATTTCCCACTCTGTAAGGTGAAGACCTTGGCTGAGATCAAGATAACTGCTCCTATTTGCAAGTCAGTGGGTATTCTAGCAGCACAAAGAAAAATCTGATTTGTAAGCCGAGCAGCTTGAATTCCTTGAATAAGTTCAGTTGTCCACAGTTTTCTGTAAATATTGTTTTTCTTTAAAGATTCAAGTGCTATAAAATGAATTTAAAAACAGCTGAAACACATTTAGAAAATAAATAGACATGTTCTTCACCTCTTTACTTCCTTGTATGGTCTTTTTGCAGAACATCTGTGCTTTTCTTACTTGACATGGAAGTAAAATGATTTCTTTTTTTAATACCAACTGTAACTCAGTGAGTGGGCTCAGTCTTTCAAAAGAATATTGGAAACCAGTGTTTTGTGAGTTCCAGAGGTAGAAATTACAGATATGTCCCATACTCTCTGTTTTCTCATTGTTATTATTGATGTGTGTTTGGCAAAATACTGTTTTTCATGCAGCTTGGGTTCTCAATCTCAAAACCTTTAGGTTCTTGTATTTACATGTATTGCAGTCTTGTCTGATTTTTTTCAGAATAAAAGTTATTTTCAAGTGTTAGTGTTAGAAAATAACTTGCTAACTGGAATTAACTACATGTGCAATCTCCTCAAATTGGCATTTCCTGTGGGAATGGAGCAGCCTGGCTCACTACATCAAGCTAAGGTCTGGGAACCTGTCTCTTAGCTGAGGGGCTGCTGCTCCATCAACCCACTATATGAGTGTGTTTGTGTGTAGAGTGAAAAAGATGAGATGTACCAACCATTCTTAAGGATTGTTATTCATATCTTGATTTTGGAAGGACATATTTTCTTGAATTAAGTGCAGGAGTTTTAGGCACGTTCCTTCCTTTCTTCAGTTTTTTTTGAAAACCACCTTGGCTTAATCCTCTAAAGACAAACAAGATAAAGAGAAACCTATAAACCTTGTTATTCAATAATATTTTTGTATTAGTCAATGGTCTTTGAGGCTATATGTTCATATAATTTTAGTGAAACTGGATCATAAGTGCAAAGTGTAACTGAAACTATTTGTGATTATTTTAGTTAAAACTATTAACATGCCCCCAAATTAGAATGTTGTTATTGTATTTTGGGAGGCATTTTGTTTGTCATTTCCACTTTTCACATAATAGTAACCTGTATAAACGGCGATTTTTTTTCTGTATGGTTTTTTTCACCCCTGATTGCAATGTGCCTTTCTATCTCTACCCTGAGTCTTTTATATGAACCTGTGTAGCCTCTGGGTAGGGCTGTGGCTACCATGTCATCCTTTTTACTAATCTGGCATAAAGATTTGGGGTTTTTGTTTTGTGATTGTTGATTGTTTCATTTCCATCTGTGCTGCATAATCACCTGTGGAATGTAATAGATACATATTTCAGATAAACTCCTTTAAAAACATATTGTTTCAACTGTGTAGTGTCACTGAAGAAGCACTTTCTAAACCAGGAATGCACAAGAGCATACGTTTAGAAAACATACTGTCAAATCATGGGGCCTGATAGTGTCTTTGGAGCACAACATCATTGTACTGGATGTCCCATGTTCAGCAGGAGGCAGTGTGGAAGCTTATTCCAGGGGCTGGATCCAGATTCAGGGGTGCCTAATTTGAGCAAAGGTGGTGTTGAATGTACATGCCTTTATCTCTCACCTTTGACAACTCAATCAAAGCATCAATGGATTTGTGATAGATTCCTGTCTGAAAGCAGTAAAGTTCTATGAATGCAAGAGTCTCCAATTCCACTTGCAGATGTGCCCAAAGCTGGTATCCACAAGCTGGGCACAGGCAGTGGTGCATGGGCAGGTGCTGCGTGGCTGAGCAGGTCCAGTGCTGCCCTGGGATCAGGGGTGCATAGCACCTGGAGGGAGGTGTCAGCTCCAGGAACTGACTCAGCTTCTGCTGAGTTCCTATCAGCATACTCTGCCACTGGGTTGGAAAAGAAAAATTACCTCTTTCATACTGCCACTTAAGCATTTATGAGCCGTATCCTAGATCACTTTTTCGGAATTTGACCCTGGCTGTTAAGTCACTTCACTGCTTTTGAAAGTTGTCCTAAAGCCTACAGCCAGTTTTTATTAGACCACTTGGCTTTGGTAAATCCTGGAAATTGCAGGTCCACTGTCAGTTTACTTTTATTATGTAAGAGAAACAAGTAGGAGTTTAATAAGTACATGGCTAAGATGTTTATACCTGTTTGAGCTTTCTTAGTCATTTGTTGACAAAAACTGGTCAGTATACAGAAAATTTATAAAGAAAGATCTGTTTGAAAATTGGAGTCCTTTGAAATATTCATTGATTTGTTGGCTCAATTGAATGAAGTGCTTGTCCTCAGAATACTGAATGCTTCATGTCAGGGGGAATCAGGATTCCCCAGGACATCCTGGCAGCAGGATTCAGTAGCCAGCTTTCAGCTCAAGAGGCGACTGCTGGCCCTCGGTGTAGGGTTCCTCATGCTCCATGGGCACTGCACCTTCCTTGACCTGTGCTCTGAGAGGACTAACCAGGTGGTTAGTGCTTGTCACTTGTGGCAGTTATTTGGTTGGTACATGTTAGATCTGTAAAATAGCTTGTCCCCCTCAGTCCTTCACAGTCTGTGCTGGAGTTAGCACAGATAACTCTTTTACCTTGTGGCCTTCTGGATAACACAACTCCTTGTTCTTTTCTATTAAGTTTAGCTCCATGTATTGTTAATCTCAGAGCTGAAAAAGGTGTGGGAATGTTGAGTTGAAAGTATTTGTGTTTTTCTAAATCCCCCCACTCTTCAGACCCTGCCTTGGCTGTGTTCTCCTTTCATGTTTTCACAACACTGGAAGAGCTGGAGGAGCAACACTTCAGCTGCCTGTTTGAAGTGTTTTCCCTGGCTGTGCACAACTTCTTTTCATCATTTATAGCCTTGAGGTAAAACTTTTCAGTGTATTCTCATATTTTAGTAAATAAGGCAGATGCCTGTTTTTTATTTCCATACCTGGAGAACAAAGCAATATGATCACATAGATCATATCTTGACATTCCTAGCCACTTTACTTGTACAGTATTTGTATGTATTTCTGCAAATGTTTCAGGCTGATGGCTTTTGCTCTTTTTCAGATGTTGTGTTTTAGTGGTGGCTGAGAGATGGGTTTCTCCCAACAGCAAGTCAATTGTAGGAGCAGCTTTCCCCAGGCCCTTTTCTAGGGAAGGCAGCTGAACTGTGCATGGGTTTTGTTCCGCTGTGGGCAGTGGAGAAGACAAAAGGTTGTGTGTGAGGGCTGAAAGGAACAAGTCAGGAATAAGGGGAAGATTGATGACCTTCCAGTACAGTTTTGTGCCTGGGTAGTTTCCCAGTATTTTTCTGTCAGTCTCTTGCATCTGAGTGGGATTTCAGACCCTATTTCAAACTTAAGGCCACTTACAGATACATGGTTTTTTAGAGATACATGGATTTTAGAGAAGACTATATGTAGAAACTGGATCTGATGCAACAGATAACACTTTGAGCTCAAAAGATGATGAGAACAAATGTTATGGTTAGCCCTGCTGCTGTGGAATTTCTCTAAATAAAAAATAAGACAAGAGGAAAGAAGTAACACAAAAATGTTTGCTGCAATTTCATATTGAGTCTTCAGGCTGCAATTCTAGATCAAACTATTAAAAAAAAAAAAAAAAGTAAAAAAAAAAAAAGTTAAATTCTGTCTAGGATATTTGCCCAAAAAGATAGCATTACACCCACAATATATTTTGCCTGTGTGGACAGAATAGTACGTGCAGAAAAGCCCAGTCTGTGATCAGAAGTGACTTTTTATGAGACATAGAATGTGCTGCCAACTGCTAAGCTATTTGTGGTACCGTGTTATGGCTAGCAGAGAAGAGCAGGTTTGCATTAAGACTCTCAACAGTCCTAAAAATATGTCATTAGGGGTATGTGCTGAATGCTGACCGGCATTAGCAGAGCTTCAGGCGTGAAAACTGCATGCAGCCTTGCTCACATACACACAGAGTTACTCAGATATCAGCAGAAATGCAGGGGCAGATGCAGCGGGTGCCTCAGCATTGTTGACAAGAGCTGAATCACCTGAAACGTCTTTGTGACATTCACAGCTTGCTAAGGAGATGCAGTTTATCTCCCCAACTATAAGATGCCCATGCTGCAGCAGCCTCTCTCTGGTTTCTAAGGGAAGAATTGGGGCAGAGAAGAAGCTTAAACATTTGTGATAACTTGGGTTTGGGGAGCTACACCTTTCAATCTGAATCATTGTTCTAATTGCTGAGACTTTTGAAAAAACATTTTTCAAAATGGCTTCTAATTTCTCCGTATTAACTGTGCTTTTATGCATCATTGTTGTAGAAGCTGAAAGGACAGGGTGGGAGAAGTTGAAATAATTCAAATGTACCAGATAGAGAGTTCAACTATGGGAAAAATCCGAAAGCTTCTGTAATTATAGGATACTATGCAGGATTAGAAAATATATTAACCAGCTTCAAGTGTTGAGTATGCACAAGCCATTTCAGAATTAGGAAAGTTGTAATCCCAAATTGTGTTGCATTTATGGGCGTAATATGGCAATAATTATAACTTTACATTAAGAACTGGATTCAAAGTGTTGTTATGGTAAGCCATTGTACGTTAATCTTGATTACTCACTTATTGGAATATTTTATTTATATGTCTGAATTAAAAAAAAAATCCTTTGAAGGATTTCAAATTTTCAGGAAACGTGAGCATTTCATAGACAAATTTTCATTAATGGAGTTTCAATAGTGGTTGATCTGAAGTTGGTACATAACAGGTATATATCAGTGTGTCTTCATAGAAGCTTGATTATAGCTAAGTTTTCATGTGACGTGTTTATTTTATGAGATTAAATCTTAAGTGCTTAAATAGAAAAGATGTCCTAAGTGTCATATAGGGCATGATATTTGCAAGGTTCTAAACTTAAATGTTTTACTTCAGCATGACTTGAGTATTTCTTTAACTTTTAACATGGATCCAGACAGGCCTACCCAGACAGTTTCTCAGAGGAATCAGAAATTTTCTTCATGGATTACTCTCAGTTAAATTACATCCTTCCTTAATGAAAAGGGGAAGTATCAGCTGCATGATGGGACTGATGATCATTTATAAAAATCCAATTGCAGTCAGTCACATTTCTTCTCTAGTCTGTCCAAACTGCAACCTCTTTGTGTGACACTTGATCTCCTCATATGCCCTGAGGAGACCTTTTAAAAGTGGGCGTTTTAAATGCGTGACATTTTAAACAATACCTAAATAGCAGCATTCTGTTTCAGTGCTTAATTATGACTGAATGTACGCTTTTACCAAAGGTGTTGCTGAAGTTTTTGTGGTTTCTCTTCATCTGTTGGTGCTGAGGTTCCAATGTGGTGTGATAACATTCATTCTCTGCAGGATCACTGGGTTATTTTTGCTGCACTGGCAGCTGTTTGATGAGGCTAAATCTGAGTGGCCAGAGGCTTATTTTCTGTAAGGAATCGCACAATTGGCATTTTGGGTTTATGTGTGAAATATCCTGCCCTTCTGGATGGAGACCACAAGGTCCATAAGTAGAACAGGTGGACGTGGGCATTTCTGTTTTGGTTCCAGCCCATGTCACCTCTGCTGAGAAGTCAGGCCCGGCCCTTCATGCCAGGATATATTCCCTGTGACAAAGCAGCCCTTAGCTGAAGATCTGTTGCTTCATTAGAGCAAACACTTGAATGGTGAGAAATACATCAGAAAATAAGTCTAAGCTGTGGGAGGGTACAAAACTAGTGTAATTACACAGCTTAACTGAGGCATACCTTAGGAAAGCAGCTATAAGGGGAAATCACAAAGTCTGGTTGTTGTAATAAGTAAGGGATATAGATTAATTTCTTTAAAACTGTAAGAAATATAGATTCATTTATTTAAAACTGTTTTGATGTCCAAAAAGCTGTATGCTTAATGTATTTAATTGTCAGTACAGTAATGAAACAACTACCAAGGTTCAGGCAGAACTCAAATAGTCTTCGAGGACACAGGGAAGAAAATGTTAAAGCAAAAAAAGTGTTCTAAGCAAATCAGATAGGCAGACTAGTAAAGGAACCAGATATTCATTGCCACATGCCACCTCTTGGAGCTAACAGGAAGCTATCAATTGCTTTTTAGTAAAAGCAGGGTTATATCCCTTGTTCTGCCATTTGCTCACACATGACATGGTTTCAGAAGGTCTTCATGGAGAGCTTCATATGGGAATCAAATAAACTTTGCAAACTGTTGGAGATACTTGACATAGCAATGTGAGCAAGTCCCTGAAGTCCCTACCTTTTATATATAGTACTGAGAAGCACTGCCATTTTGAAGTCATGCAGTGAGAGAGACTGAGAGATGGCATAAAAGTAATTTATCTCTTAAGCAACCCTGGATTTTAGTATTTATTCAAATGCTTTCAAAGTCTGGAAACAAGAAAATTACTATCATTAATGATATTTTGCTCCTTCTCTTCTTGTTTTTTTTTTTTTTTTTTTTTCCCACTCATAATTTGATTACTGTGTGCATTAATTCTCTCATTTGTAAAAAATTATTTCTAGGTCTTTTCTGGTCAGCTCTCTTTTTCAGCTCAAGTGTTTGTATTTTTTTACCTCTCATGTTTAAATTTGGGCTCTCTTTTAACCACACTGTAGAGTCTCACCCTTCGCTTCTGAGTAGCCAGACAGCTATTTCAGTGTAGGAGCCTAAGCAATTTTAACAGCTGCAGATTCTTGGGTGTAATTGATGTCTTTGGTTGGAAAAAACAGCCATTTAAATTATATGTCCCTTGTCTTTGAGAACATTCAGTAGAATAAAGTGGATCCGATAGTTTTCTTTAGGACAATGAAGACTTCGCAAGTGGAGACTTCACAGTGGAGACTGTGGTCCCACTAAAGGGAAAGCTGGAACTGGGTGTCCTGACCTTTTCTGGTTTTATTGCAAGCAGTGCAGCAAGTAGCTCATACCTAGGTTTTTGGAGCCCTGCTTTGTGTGGGTGGTTGGACCAGATGTCCTTGACTTCACTTGCAGCCTAAATTATTTTTCACTCTGTAACTTTATACTTTTTTTTGCTGAGTGTAGAAACATGTTTGCACCTTGATTGCTGTTAACAGGTATAGCAAACTGAAACCATGGCACTTTGTGATTAAGGTAATTCAAGATTTCCACTGGGGCAGATGATGCCATGGTAATGATGAGAGGAGTTCTTGGTTGACACAGTCGTTGATCTGTTGTTATGAGAGAAAGTCCACTCCTCTCTGTGTAGCATAAATGGAGATCTGCTGCTCCCGTGTTTTCCTTCACCCTTTGGCAGGACCTGCTGCTTTTGCATCTGAAGCAGCACAGGAACAAATGCCAGAAAGACTTGTGTGAAGGACTGAGCTCTGGTTTCCTGACTCTCAGTGCAGGTATTCAGCTTAAAGTCATCTTGTGACTTATACAAATTCACATATACATGACATACAGACTTATGTCAGAGTTGTTTTAATTCAATGGTCTTCCTGTTGAGTATTCATGGGCTAACATTAGAGTATGTTCTCCAGACTAATACCTGTGAGCATCCTGCACAGCGCTGTAGCCAGTGTTGCTCTTAATTAGTTTGCAACCAAGGTTGGATGAAGGAGCAGGAGCCTTCTTTTTATATACCAAGTACAGTGTTTTGCACATCTGAGTTCCACACCTCCTTATAATGTAGATACTGTAAATTTGAGATCTGTTAGAATCTGTTTGGGGGGCAAAGCTGCACAGTGAAGCTTTGGTAAGAGGGGACCTTAATCTTAAGTAATTTCAGAAATTGGGAAATCTGAATTGTTTTGATTCATTGATGGAAAAATTAATACCTTTACACTTTCTCCTTTCCAGTGATTGTACCCTGTAGATACAGCAGATCATTTGAGGACTTCCTTATTCTTTTTGTATGTTAGGCTTCCTCTATTTTTGTATGGCTGTGGAGCAGAACATTGGCTATTTGTAAGTGCATTTTACACAAACATTAGTTTACTGTTGTCAAGAGTTGTAAGGTTAGTAAAAAATAAAAACTGTATTTTTGTAGGATTGACTCCCATCACTACCAAAGCAAGAAAAACAAGCTAGTGGTGAATTTAAGCTGAGGAAAAAAATTCATCAGAGAACAAGTGAATGGGTGGGACAGCGGATGCTCTCCAGAACTCATTTAGAAAGCTGTTACTTCATTTAAAAGCAGTATGCTTCAACCATCTCCTATGAGTCAAGACTGTTGCTTTTTATGAAGCATACTAATCTGTTTCCACAAAACTAAACAATGAACATTGTCTCATTAAGGACTTTTGGATTTGGGTTCTTTTTCCCTTTGAACTGAAGACTGATGAGAGGGAGGCTAGTTTTCTCTCGCTCGGTCTCAGTTGTTTATTTTTTCTTATCAGCATTACAAGGTACAAGGAGCTATGTGCACTATGATAGAAAAGGGGTAAAATGGCTAACAAAGATCTTCTTCAAGGTCTTTTATATGTCCATTTACCCAATTAACAGATGCCAACTAAAATATTTTTCTTAGTGACCCAATGACCCAACACCTGTGTGCTGCACTGCGACATCTTTTATCCAATCACTTACTACCACCCAAAAACCCCTAGGAGAAGAACATGAAGAAGAAAGAAGAAGGACAAGAGACAACACCCTAAATCCTCCATCTTGTCCCCTATTCTCTAAACTACTTTTTTACCCAGTGATTTAAGAAACTTTCTAATCTACACATTTACACTTTTCCTATCTAACTTTAGCATTTGTTCTCATGTATCACCATGAAAACATGCTCATGAATTTCATATTATATGAAATTCAGTGTTTCCTTGAATCCTGGAACTAAATATTAGAAACAAGGGCACACACTCTGTATCTCAGACTCCAACAGAACATTAAGCTTTAAATTGCATGGATTTTCAAACAGACCAAGAAGGAAAAAAATAATAATAAAAAAAGGGTTGTGAATCCTGCCATCCACTTACAGCTTCCACTAATTTTAAAGAAAGTTGTCCCACTTAGAGTGATTGAGCAGCATGGCCCATCCTCCATTTAAATACAACACAGTAGCCAGTTGTGGCTATAGCAAGCTCTGGTACTGCTTTATATTTGCAGTACCTTTGTATTGAGCCATCTGGCACTTTCAGTTGTCAAGATGGTAGGTTCCTCAGTTTTTGGAAGTTGCCTGGAGATGCTTTGAACTTATTTAGTTATCTGGATAAGTCTAAAAAGCTGATATCTGCCAATAAATATTTATTGTGAAAAAAATCACCTTGGGTTTCTTATAAGGTAACTAACCAGATTGTATTACCATTTGGAGATCACTACATTGTCTCTGTGCAGGCTGGCTTCAGTCAAGTGGGACGCAGTACCTCAGGCACCAGACATTGCTGTCCTTTCTTGTCACCTTGACACTGAACACTGTGGTGACTGCAGCAGGAAGCTTGTTGGAGTTTGGCTCTCTGAGATAGAACTTGGAAAGCAGTGACATTAGCCATACTTGTTCTTTAACAAGAAAATCAGCATCTCCCTCATTCCACACTAGAACAATTAAAGGAGATTTGGCTCCGGCAAAATGTGTTAATAAAACCCAGACTCTCAACTTCTGAGGTCTAAAATCCCCCCAAAACGTATCTACTAATGTTCATGTTTAGTGCGTGATTTGTAATTTTTATTTTCTTTTTTTAATGGGATCTGAAATATCACAATTTGTAGATTTGAAAGGGGGTTATTTTGGGTTTAAGTCTGGGGAAAGAAACACTCTAGAATCACTGTGGAAGTGTCTGGTTTTGATGAAAGACAGGGCTTGATAAAGAAGGGTAGTTAATCAGTCATCAGTAATTTTATTATGTGTTATGGGGGACATTTATCCAAGAGTTAATGAGACATTCCAAGGTATATGATACACTGAAGACCAGACAAAAGACTTGTGCTATCCTCCTGAACATCTCTTCCTCTCTTCATGACATTCTGGTAGTGCCCACAGGAGAGCAGTGTTCTCTTCACTGGTATTTGTAACCAGTCCAGGCTCAGAGTGCTTATGCTTCAAGAAGATAAATGATGGGAGAAAACTGAAAAGATTATTAAAAAATCCTTATTCAGTCAAAACATGTTGTTCAGAATGTAACCTCCAAACCTGGACAGTATTAGTGAGCTAACTATTTCAGGCACCATAGCACAGTAGGGTTTTGGTGAGAGCGTCATTCCTTAGCTAGAAATATAATATAAGTCTTTAAAGAATTTCTAGTCTAAGTAACAAAATGAGATACATTTTCGTCACAGAGGGACACAAGGTGAAAAGTTCAGGTCTGGATCCACTTTGGGTTTGGTCTATTTATATGGATAAATCTGATAAAATGCAGCTGCGAGCTTCAGATCTGTGTTTTTCAAATGTTTTGGAGAACTTGGAGTCAGTTGGGTTTTGCACCTTCTGCCGTTTCCAAGCGTCTGCTGCTAGGGAAGGAGCGGTGCCACTGAACAACAGAGCTCAACTTCTCATGCTGGACTTGTGTGGGAATCATGCTGTTTCAAAAGCAGATTGAAATCCTAGATCATAGCCATCGGAGCTAAAGCATCTTGACAACTCCCTCTGCACTCCCCTTGCTACTCTAAATTTATTCTCAAGTATAAAATCTGCTGAGTAATAAAGCAAGATGCCATTCATGTCACTGATGAGGGTCTGAACAGCAAGCAAATTGCTGGCCATGCAGCTAAGTGAAGTTCCAAGTGCAACGGAATTTATGAAGGCATTTGGTTCTACTATCCAGCTATCTGAAAACCCAGGTGGAAGAGATGTATAGCAGCAAATCTCATACCTCTTGGGCTGGAGATAGGCGTTTCACATAGCTATGAAGTATGTCAGCTTTGCCTCTGCTCTCTTTAAAGTAAAACTAATCTGTTCTGAATGTAACAAATGTTTGGTTCCACCCTGCATTCATTAAGAAATCAATTTATGTTTTACTTTTCCTTACAAATAAATCTATCATGAAACAACTTAAAGTAGCCTGCTCCAAAGTCGTATCTGAATTTCTGTTAAATATGAAAATACTATTCTGCCCATTTTAAATATGAGAAAATAATAAAAAAAAATGCTAAGCAAAGACTAATACTTAATCTTTGCACACAAATAGGATTTTTTGCTTTAGGGATTCACTCACAATTACAAGTGCTGAGGAATTTAGTAGTGAAGGCATAACCTACTCACAGGAAAATGATTGTGTTGGGGTTGTCCAAGTGTACCTCAGTACTTTACCTACCAGATCACTTTCTTTGAAATTGATTCTGGTCAAGGGGAAAGGATTGTGAAGATGCTTGTGGTATAAATGTAAAAGCCAGTGAGGCAGTAGCTGATGTGTAAGGAGAAATGTGTGTGTGTAGCCAGATGCATCTCCTACTTCTCTCACTCGAGAGCTGCAGCAAGGGCTTACCTCAATGGCATTAGATTGCAGCTATCAGTTGGAATATTTAACAGGAAGGTCCCAGTGAGACTTAACAAGCTCTTTAGTGTGAAATTAAAACTTATCCAGAGTCCACTGGCATGCTTGAGAGTTGGCACAGCCACAGCTGCTGTCTTTCATGCAGCATTGTCATGTGAAGCACAAATTGCACTAAAATGGAGAAAAATGTTCCCAAATATAAATGCTCTATTCTCCCATCTTTCCAGCACAAGGAGTGCTGTCTAGGGAGCTGTGATTAAATTTACTAGCAGTACAATGATACGAAATGCAGCATTGAAATTGTAGCCCCAACAGTTCTTTGCATGACATGAAGAGAAGGGGGTACTGGAGGAGATAGACCTTTGATGCTGCTCATCAGTCTAAGGACAGTCAGTGCCAATGAATTCAGCCTACCAAAAAACTGAGGTTGCCCCTAAGATCATTCACCATTCACCTTCAGAAAAGCTCACATCTTCTGAGGAAGTCTGCCAAAAAAAAAAAAAAAAAAAATCCCTATACATAGTTATTTGTAAAGTTGCCTTTTCTTGTCCATTTGGGCTGGGGAGGATGGGGATAGAAGGTGGAGAGATGCCCCTCCATATACCTCTTTCCCTGTGCCAAGGGGATTTTGAGACTTAACACGGGAACCCTCTGCAGTCCTGCCAACATGCAGATCCCAGAACATCCTAATCTTTAGGGGTGGCTGAGCAGGAACTGTCCTGTTTGTGTCACATTACAGCTTGGATCTTGAGGCAGATGGGCAGGACACACAGCAGGCTCTGCATTCTTGTAGTACAGTAAAATGGACCAGGTCGTCTAGTTTGTTACCTGGTGTTGCATAAAAAAAACCGAGCTTTTTTTATCTGATTTTGTAACACCTTAGTTATTTGTAGGAAATATCAGGGATTTTAGCTGATAATTTTATCTACTTTTATTGTTCCTCATGAATATACTGCAGTAGGCCATGCCGAGCATGAAATCAGCCTTGTAAAGAAAACAGCTTTTTCCCATTATGACAGTATATGAATGCTAAAAATGGGCTTCGTTAGTTACAACAGCTGAACCCCAGCATCCCCTGAAGTTATATTCAGATAGTAATACAAGATTTCACATTTCTGCTTGGCACAGGAAATAAATGCGCAATTGGAAGTCAGCACCGCAGAGCTTGCAGTAATAGGTGATGTTTATAAAATGTATTTTCTTGGAAGTAATCTCATCAAGATTTTGCTGTAACAACGCCAGATCCCAGACAGCATCATATACCAAGTCTACTTTGTAAATTACATCACCAGAAAAGTTTCACATGTTATACCCATCCTTATCTGATAGATGAAATCTGTGCCTCCATCAGCACAGGATAATCAGATTCTGATGTGCATGGATGTCTAATACAAGTTTATTGAGGATGTCTTGGTCTCAACTGATGAGTAATTCCATTCCATTTAATGCACTGATGTTTGTGTGAGTTACTAAATTAAAGCCTTATTTGCAATTTCAAGGAAGTGCTTAGTCTGTAAATTGTACCCATGATTTTTCAGTGACCTAACATTTATACTGGCACTAACAAGCCTTAGTTGCAATAATGATTATGGATGGAACTGATAGAAGATGAGATACCCCATCACTGGGTTCAGCACAGATTAAAGCAAAACTGATGGTCAGGATGCAGGGGTTTGGTGTCAGATGAAAGGCAGTTGGTGAATGAGACCAATAATCTGTAATGAACCAGAGGAAAACAAACAAAACTTAAGCAGATGGCAGCAAGCAATTCACAGGTTGAGTTTTGCCAGCCAGGGCCAGGTAGCAATGATCTGAATATATCAGTGAGTCATTTTCAGGATATTTGTTTCTTCTTTCAGAAGCCCTTTTCTAGATATATAAAGTAGAGAAATCTACCAAGGTTATCAGTTACATTGAATGACAGAGATATTTGCACTGTCTCCAGAAATACAAAATAAAAGGAAAATTCTGCTTTCTAAAATATATAAAAAATACATAAAAGTGTGAAGGCTTCATCTTAGATCTGCAATTGCATTAAGTGCTAAGAAAGCCTCATATTTGTTTCTCAGCAAGATATATAACCATCCACACACTTTTCATTTGGGGAAACAAGAATTCTGAAAAAAGCCAATGTTTTAGAGAATCATTTTTATGATCACCATATGGGGAAGGAGTCTACATTTTAATATTTGTGTACATCTAATCCCACCACTGTCAATGGGATTTAAAATGCCTACTAATCAATGTGATACATATGGTAGATGTCATGGAGTGATTAATGCAGTGTAATGCAGTAGCCACTGTATACAGGGAAGCCTCCCATGTGGCTGTAAACATCTGCTTTTGTTATCAATGACTCTGGAGTCATCATAGTTGGCAAAGGGAAAAAACAAAACAGAGGATTGCAAAAGGGACTTTCAGCTTTCATCTGTGTGGGGGCCCCTGAAGTGAAGGGCCCATTTGGGAGCAAGTGGAGCTATGGATGTCCTCTTGCTAGGCATCAAGGAGATCCCTCTGCCCCCACCAAATGGTTATTCTTAGTTGAAGGGTCCCAGCTTCTACACAGAAATAATTTTGTTGAACAGCTGGTGTTGAACAGCAATTTTTGTACTTGTATGTGTGAGAGAGAGGAGAGATTTACAATACAAAGGTATACTGGTTTGCTTTAAACTAATGCTTCTGCCCCTTCTGATGATATTCTTTATTGTTGGCCCAAAAAAACCGCGGCTCTGTTAGGCTGTTGAGAGTGGCGGGTAAGTGTGGTGTGGATCATCAAGGTTCCAGCTCCAAGGAAGAGACTTCTAATGTTGTTTGATACATTGCAGAGTAACCCAGAGCACTGTCTTTTCCAAGACAGAAGGTATTAGGGTATTGATTCCAGCATCACGTGGGTGTGTGTCTTTACAGTTCTCACTTTTAATCTCAAATCTGCAATGCTTGTGTCCCAAAGGTGAACCAACTTACCTCTGAGATTTGATGAAATGCCATTTTCAAGCACAGTGTGTGTGTACCGTGGCACTGTGGTGGCCCTTCCAAAACATCAGATGACTTTTTCATTGTTTTTCATTTGCAAAGTGGATCTTTCAGAGGTGAGGCTGCTCTGTTCAGCTGTGTTGTATTGTCCCATCCAGTCAGAGGAGGGAGGGACAGAAATGAGCCCACATCAATTTACTTCCAATAGCCTTTTTGTTGAGATAGGCATAGGAAGACACTGCTGCTATGTTTGAACACAGTGGCTTCAGCAGTTGGAACAGTTAGAGGAGAGAATCTAGGCTCTGGGAACTTACAGTTCCCAGTGCCTGGAAGCCTGTCAAATGTTTTAAACTGATGCTGCAGTCAAAATATTCACCTGTAATAAACTCCGTTGGCAACTCAGGCACAGGCACAATTGTGGCAATGATTTGCCCCTGTAATCTTCATCTGTTTCACTTCTGTTTAAAATTAGGCTTTTTAATATTTTGATAATACATGCTGACGAGTTTTGTGGGTGTGGTATTTTAATGTTTTCTGCTTCCTGTTGCTTAAACAGCAAAATCACTCTGAATCCATTGCAATGGAGTATAGAGATGAAAAGAATGATCTAAACTTTAACCACTTCATCAACATTTTTATTCACTTACCCAATGGATCTTGTTACTCTGCATTAGTTTATAGATGGATGGGATGCCACTTTTGAATACAGACCCTTTTTGAGTGTTTTGCCCCATTACTAGCTCAAGTAACTCTTTTCATTTTTATGATATTGCACTGAAACTATAATGCAGTCAGAAAGCTCTTTAAAAAATGCTTTCCCTGGAAATGGTTACAGCTGCAAGTGGATAAAACATTCTTCAGTATCTTTTTGTTGTTTGGTTTTAATTTTTTAACTGCACCATTTTCCTCTTCCCCCTGCTTTCCCTGAACACGTGTGCATGCATGTCCTCTTCCTCATCTTCATTTCTGTTGGATGTAATTCTTCCTGGGTAAATCCTGTCTCTTGTGAGCTTTTTTTGATATATAGGCTCTTTGTTTTAAGACAGCTGTAGTGTCAGGCCCACCCACACTGTGCTGTCCCCATTGCTTTGAAGCCAATATTTCAAACATAAAATAGCCATCAAGTCTTTGCTTTGGTTCTGCTTGCTGGGGATGGCATGAAAACAAAAGTTTTTGTGTTTTGAGCTTTCATCTAAATGAGCCAAATGAGTAAAGTTTCAAGGATTTCAAAAAAGGACTTGTCATGAAAGCTACTTTTGACTAAAACTAAAAAGTTAATCAAAAGGGAGGAAAGTGCAAACCAAATGCGTGCATACCGTATCTCTGTAGCTTTTTGGTGATTTTTTTTTTGTGCTTGTCTTGTAAGTGAAAAAAGGAAGTTCATTTTTGCTGTCACTTAATCTCTTCTGATTCAGGCAGAACTGGTCTGTGGATTCTGCAGCCTTCGTCTATTGGGAGGGGGAGCAGTTTGTCCCCAGACAGAACAAACTGGCGTGACATCGGTTTGTGCTGCTGGACCAGTACTGTCCTACCCCTTTGGGGTGGTACAGAAATGCTGCTGTGTGAAGTTATTCCCATGCCAAAGCAAGCACATGTGCACAAATTTGTTCACAGACTTTTGCTATGTCCTTCAGAAAGCAGTCTGAGAGAAAATGAAAACATGATCAAGGGACACAAATATGTTTATCTAGTGGCAAAAGTCTTTGGTGGGTAGGTAATGCAGCGATGTTTTGAAGGCTGTAGCCTGCAAACTAATTTCCATCCACCTGCAAAAGATTTCTTTTAGTTAGGATTTTCATAGGATAGTATCTCAAAAAGAGAAGGAAAAAACAGCTCAGGAAGTAACTGCCAGGGATAATTGGAGGCAGATACTAGCATTTGGGATTCCCAACTGATTTAACCTGTCTCCAGCAGAAAATGTAGCATGGCTAGAGTGCTCCAGCTCCAGGAATGTTGATTTCTTTAAGCATATTCTGATGTAATGATAGAAAAATGATGCCTGATTTTATTTGCATGATAAAGCCTCATTTGTTTTGATTGTCTTTAGAGAGAAAATGTTTGCCACATTCAGGCTCATCTATGAATCCAGGGCTTAGGGAGTAATTGAATCTGAAGTTCATATCCTAGGTTGCTTCTCACAGGAACTTTGTTTTTGGGGTGTTTTTTTGTATTTTTGTTTGTTTCTTTAATTATTACTGTTTTCTAGTGTCAGAGATTTTGAGGTGAGATGGTTGTCTGATTGCTTATAGTTAGCAATCTTCTTTATCCAGGGTACTTTACTTACAATCTGTAAACTATAATCTATCGTCACAGTTCATGATGTGGGGAAGGCCAGCATACCAATACAAAAGCAGTTGCAGTGGGAATTGTGTTATATCTTCCAGGGCATATAATTTTTCAGTGAAATCTTTTGGTATTCAAGTATTTGATAAATTACCAGGCATATTATTGGTAAAGGAAAGCAATGGCGTATTTTGATCAAAAGTGTGACTAAAACAAGGTACCAAAAAAAAAAAAAGCAAATGGCTCAATATACTTTGATTACATGTATGTGTTTGTATGTGTGCATATGTTTCTTGCACATTCATCTTGTATGACTGCTTAGTATTGACGATGGATGTGATATAACACAGAGGACAAATCTGGGTAGTTTCTGGCTATCCGTAGCATTTGATGTCTTGAGGACTTCTGTAAGATGTGTTAATGTGTTGCGGCCTGGGTGGTGGGCCGGGTGCCACAGCCTTCCAGAGAAGCATCCTTGGGAGGACACTCTCGGGTGCACAGGCACTCCCTTCCCTGCTGAGAATGATCTCAGCTTTGATCCCTGAAAAGGGCTATTGAGTGATTGCAGCTCTTTGGGCAACATTTGGTTGACGTCCGGGAAACGTGGAGGGAGGCTCACCTTGTGTGGCGTTCTACAAGAAGCCTTTACTCTCAGTCCAGGAACGAGGAGAACTCCAGCCACCATGAAGGGGTCAGGGACGAAAGACTCCAGGTAGTCAGAGGGAAACAGGAGTTTCTATAGCTTCAGGACTAGTCAACTCAGGGCTCAGGGGCACAGCAATGGGACAGGACTAATGGGGCACATAAAATTTGCAAGGGCTGCAAGGCATGCTGGGGGTGACTCCTTTTGTTGCCGCAACAGAGGCTCTTGCCTAGGAGCTTTCCCTCCAAGGGAGAGTTGCAGATTTTTTGTTAATTGGTCCACTGCCCTCCACATTAATGTCCTTGAAAGAAACTGGATGTATGGAATTATTAAAAATCTGACTACCTTTGTCGATGTAAGCAGTGTAACTAATCCAGCCCCACAGCAGCATAAAGATCTGTGTAAAAGCACACTGCTGGGGTGTGGAAAGGACCTTGTATGACTGTCATCTGTAATTCCATTTCTTGTCCTTCATAGATTTCTGGGTTCAATCTGCTCTGCTGTCATTGGAGCAGGGTTTGTTCCTGGTCTTGCTTTGTTGCATGTGTTGTCACAAGCAAGCTTTGGCACCACATAAACCCCAGATTAGTAGCTAACAAATTCAGTAGCAGACATTTTTATGGATAGTACCTCAGAACCTAGTCCTTTTCCCTCTGAATTTCTGCCTGGATCAGTAGCAAGTCAGATGCAATTCTCACTGGAAGAAACGTGTGTTTTGTAAATTAAGATATTACAAATGAAATTCAGTGTTTCAGTAATGATCTGCTTTTTCACTTGTTTCCAATGTGGTCATTTCTGCAAGCCATTCCAGGAGAAAGGACAAAGGAGCGCTGCAGGGTTCACTTCTAGGCTCCTCTGCTTCCTGTGCTCCATTGGCCTGGGCTGTTAGGCTGTGTCTGCGGGGGAACATGTGGATGGCAGGTGGGTGGGTGTTTGCAGCAAGCCGTGCGTTACATCTCTGCTCCCTTGGTGCCAGCATCGGCACCTCAGGGCAAGGCTTGTGGAGCTGGGTTTGCATGGAGTGGTGAGAACTGCTCAGGGCAGACCCTGAACACAGTGTGCTGGATAGGGGCAGAGCTGCCTCTGTGTGAGCTCCGTTTTGACTCTCACAGCCCCAGCGGACACTTGGCTTCTTCCCCTCCTCTCTTGGGAGCACAAGGCGGGCAGGTCCCTGCAGCCCCCCACAGGCAGCAGGGCATATGAGGGGCAAAGGCAGGGAGAGGGCAGGTGTACCACACAGAATTGCATCCTCTCTGAAATATCTGCCTCTCTGTGAAGGGTGCTGAAGTGTTTGCCCATGGCTAATGTCCATGCTTTGCAAACAGAGCCAGAAAAACAAGCAACTTTTGTGGCCCTTCATCCATCTGAACTGTTGGGGGATTGTTCCGACCAAACTTAAATCTGCTTTATCCGCACTCATAAGATGGGGAGAGACCTGCTAAGTCTCATCTCAGTTTTTTCTCCTATAAAAAATTTTCTGGATGCTTTTATGCCACATGAAAAAGGCAGTTTCTCAGTATGATTTATTTATTTTGATTAGCTGTTATCTCTGAAATACTACAAGACTAGTGCTTTTTGACCCTCCAAGACACGTATGATGAAGTAAAAGGAAAAATAGCTGTCCTGTACTGACTCATGGTCTCTGAAAGAATAGAGGAGAAGATGTAAATAACACAGATAGGCTTTTATAAAGACAGAAGTCAGAGTAAGCCAAAGTTGCCTCCCATATTTTTCTTTAACTGTGTTATAGGAAATGGTTATGAATTGGTTTATTTCCTAATAGTCACATCCTTATTAGCCTTGTGGTTTTCCTTCCCTTACCCCTCCTGTGGAGTGTGTTGTACGTGGGAATTTCTAGCCTGTAAAACTTAAAACCCATGGCAGAAAAAGAGTTTATGATTTACAGAATTGTTAGTCTGTGTTCTTACCCGCTCGTCTACGTGCACATGCTGGAGTATCCCATGTTTTGCCGTTGATGTGGACAACATTAGGATTCTGCAGGCTTTTTAACTGGCTATTTATGATTTTATTGGTCTTCATAAATTAAATGTTGCTTTTATTTTAGGAAGGACATGTCAAAATGCCAGATTGAAGGGATTGAGGGCGAAACTCCATTGTTCCCTTCAAATGCAAATTCTTTTCTTCCGCTTTCTCCTCTGCACTTCATGGGGTGATTGGCATAGCACAGCTTGCCTGAAGTTTGAGCTCCCTGTTGCAGGGAACCCTGTGACATTAACTTTGTACTTAAATGTGCAAATTCCTTCTTTTTCTTTTTGCTGTTTTCAGAATTTTTCTCACTTGAGATTTTTCTCACTTGAACCCTGGTTTAAGTTTTGGAAAAAGACCTCTACTGCCTTTTTTGGGTTTTTTTCTTTCTCCATAACTGTATATATTTTCAGTTAAAAGCTATAATCTGTGTGCATTCAGAGGTTATTTGTATTCGTTTTGTTTTCCCATTTTTATTGGTTTGATTCCTAAATGTTATCAGTGAGTTAGAGCTGAGCTCTTTTAATTCAAATGGCATAATGCCCAATCCTCTGAGATTAGCTGGCAAGTGATTCTGGGCATGGTGCCACCTGGCATTTCTCAGAAAGGGGCTGCTAATGAAACACCGGAAAAAAATAAGATTGTTCCAGACATGCAAAACCCTGGAGTTGCAGGGAGTGAGGAGTGACACAGCTTTCACAAACACACCCAATATTCTGTGGCACGACTCGGAAACTACTCAGGAAATACCATCCTAATACCTCTGCAGAAAATTGATATTGAAGTGAACAAGTCTGAGTACAAATGAATTTTTCTTTTCTGAAGTTTGTGACTGATTTTTGGCACTTGTGCTCAGGATTGGGCTCTCTGGCTTGTCTGCAGTGCAGCTTGGCGTCTGAGAGCTCTCATCTTTTTAGGACCTGCAGTTTTGTTCTCCTCTGACTTGCCTCATCATGGTGCATCCCCACAGTTTCCCACAGTACCAATCTAAATGGCAATGATCATATCAGTCCTGGGTCCTCAGTTACAATGAATATAGGCAAATTTCTTTGGGATCCTGTCTTGAATCTAAAGAAAGTTTGTTGGTTGCAAGAGACTTTGAATGCAGTATTTCCAATTTAGTGACTGACATTTTCTGATTATAACTTCTATTTCATCAGAAAACCTCCAATAAAACTCAATGCCTGGATAAATAGGTCCCAAGACATTTAGGGCTTTATAGGTCTAGACTAACATCTTAAAACTAGCAGGCTGCCCAAGCATATTATGCATCATGGATTTAACATGCTCATGAACTAAAGTGCCACTTAACAAAGAAGTTGCCAAATTCTACATCAGCTAAGTTTTCTGTACACACTTGAGAGATTGTCTTATATACAACATATGACAGTAGGCTGTAGGGCACTTATTTGCATAAAAAGTCTTGCCAAGAGCAATAAAAAAGAAATCTACAGTAAGAAAGTGTTCCTCAGTCAAAAGAATAAGTATACTGTTGTGTTTTTTTCCTGAAGTCTTTTGTCCCTTCAGCTTCATTGCCTGCTTTCTGTAAGAAAGATTAGTAGTGATTGCAGACCAGGAACATCACTGAGGCAACATTGAGCAACTGGTTATTTCTACATGGTTTTCCTTCTCTAGCTGACAGTAATAATATATCCTGCGTTTCTTCTAAGAAGCCACATTTTCCTGTTTTCTGAATGTAATAGAATATAATCAGATGTGCAAACCCTATTGTTTACTTGCTAGAGCTTCTCTACTCATCCCTTGTCATAATCCTTATTTTCCAGTGTCTCTGTATAGGCTTTAGAAATAATAATAGGGTGGGAAGTGAGGGAGACAAAGGGGTCAGATCCATACTAGCCCTTGGAACACAGTGATTCTCAAAGGCAATGGCACCATTGAATTAAGAGAAGCAGATATTTTTCATTCTTGGTTTACTGCCCCAGCTTTTACCTTGGTTTCACACTCCCAGGACACATCTGATTCCTGAAGTGAGAAAGGACAAGGACTTACTTATTTACTCTGTGGTCTGCACTAACCAGCCCGTTCTGTTGAGTGAAAGTGTGATGATACAGATCATAATGGCTTTTTATACAGTTTTCCAAAGGGGAAAAAAGTAACATATGAGACAGCCAAACCATGCAGCAAACCTTTGAGGGTTTGTCAGGAACAGTGAACAGATCTTGAATTCCTGCAGCAAATATGACACTTTTTTGAACCAGGAACCCGCTTCTACCTAGGAAGCTTAGGTAGAAGACCGAATTTGGTCCTTTTAATGTTCTTGCACGTCTTAGCTGTTAACTTGCGTCCAGTTTCACAGTTACAGACTTGTATCAGTGTGATTAATGAGCAATGGAAAGTATGCAGGAAAAAAAAAAAAGAGGAGGAACAGTGAAAGATCTTCCTTCTGCAAGAGACAAGAAGTAAAAAGGCAATAAATACAGTGCTTGTGCTCAGTAATCAAAGAAAGAGCAGTTTTTACTTTCCAGTTTCAAGATCTGATTCAACACTCCATTGACTTGGTGTGCTCATACTAAATTAATTTGTGAATTCATGGATTTTATGGTACTATGTTTTTCCTATAACTGGAAATTGAAAAAAATCACATTAAGTAGCTGAATGTTTGTAATGTGCTGTACTGTCTGCATTTTGCAAGGGAGAGCACTTTGCCCAGCAGCTGGCTGTGTTTATGGTACAAATGACAATTCAATCCATGTAGCAATTACAATTTTCTTATCACATGGAGCCTCCTAAAAAGAAACAATTATATTTATATGTGTAGAATATTTATACATATAAACATATAATTTATATAACTAATGTGTTTATACATTATGTGTGTTCATATATGTGGTATACATGTGTATGTAGATATTCTTCTGATTAATTAGATAAGTAGAGAGAGAGGTAGAGCTCTTCACAGCCAGTGACCAAGTTAATAACAAACAGAGAAAGATTTAGTATAGCTAAATGCTTTCGTGTGGCTTTGGTCAAATTACTTAGAGGTGGAAATAATCAGTGGTTGAATTAAGTGAGAGGCCTGATACACACTGGAAAACTTCCATCGTTTGTCAGATGTTTTACAACCGTGATGAATGAGTTTGGATAAATAATGCAAACATGTGTTAAACAAGTTCAGGCAGGGTTCTGCATGGTATGGTAAACAGAAATTGTGCTTGAGGAATGTTTGAAAATGTAACTGTCTGGTAGGGTGGTATGGTTGGAGCACTGTGAGGATAGTCTTTCCTTTTGTGCTGGAAACTTGCAAACTTGCCTGGACACTGCCCTGATCCAGCAGAGAATGGGGACATGTGAAAAGGAACCCCACAGCCTGAATGACTTTTCATTTAAATTATTTGCTGTAAAAACTGTTGATGTGGAGATGTTGAGGGGGAAACTTAGGCAAGAAATCATTCCAAGTGAGGCTAGGAGTGCTCCAAGGTCTCTCTTACCTCTGTCTCTGCAGACAGAGGGAGAGGTATAGAGCAGATCCCCCAGTGGGCAGCACACCATTGCTTGGAGAGGCATCAGTCAGCTTTCGTTTCAAAAGGGAAAATGTGTTTTCAGAGCAGTGGGTGGATTTATATACCAGCTTCTCTCTGGCTGCAAACGCACTTAACTGAACTCACTGATTTCCAAACAGAACTCAGAAAAGCATCTGGCACAGAGGTATATAGTTGTTGTGCTTGTTAATGGGAGTGAAATTATTGTTCTGATATTGGTTTTGTATTCCCTCTCAAAGATCCAACCCTACAAATATCATACATCTTGTTCCTGGAAAATCTAGGATATTTTTCAGCTATGAAAATGGCGGGGGGCGGGGAATTTCCAAAAGGGAGATTTCTACCTGGTGAACAGTCTTTTATCAGTAATTTCCTGATTTTAATACATGTAGCTTTGGATACCTCTCTTCACCCTAATCATGGCACTTGGAAAGTAGAGATGTACCCTACTTATACATATTTTTTTTATGGATATGAAACACCAAAGTACTTCTGCTGTTAAATATTTGCAGTCTGATGTACTTAAGAGAGTAAAAAGGTGTCGCCACTTCTGAAAAAGCCTTTGTATTCCCAGCAGTCTGAGTGGTAATAAAAGATAGTAACTGAAGGACAAAGAGATTGCTCTGCAGTACAGGACAGCAGCAGTTCTCTCTTGCAAGGCTGCTGTGTGCTGCATGTGAAGCTCCAGACTGCTGGCTGCCCCGGGGTGTCACCTTCCTTCCTCCTGTGTGAAGATGCACAGGGTGCCTGTGCCACATTCCTGGGATGCCTGTTCTTGTACCTCCTGCTGTAAGACAGGGGACAGCAGATGGAGCATCGATGTGCCAGCCACCTGCACCACCCCCAACCCCGTGTGCCAGTGTGACCCAGGAGATGGAGAAGGCACACAGGGTGCAGCAACAGTAGGAATGCTGGGAAGTGAGTCATCCAGCAGACACAGAGATCTCCAAGCCTCCCCAGCCTACTGCAGGAGGACTGGCCATGTGCTTGACCTGGCATCTGCATCACGAGAGTCATGCATTGGCATGGATTTAGCCTGAGATCTCAGTTGTTCTGTTCCAGTTTATTTGTGGGGTTTGCTATTCAGTTGCCAAAATGGTGCGTTTTTCATATGTCCCAGCAATTTTAGAATGATGGGAAACTTGCTGACCCTGAATTACTTTGACATCTGCTAAAAGTATTTGTGCTGCAGTCTTTCCTTCTGCACATCTGATATTTCTTCATTCTCCCTCTGTTGCAAATCCATCTCTGTAAATTTAATTTCTGTTAATTTAACTATATCCTTCAAGTATTCTAAAGAAGCATCCTTCCAAAAAACTCTAAAATGCATCAAGACACATGGGAAAAGGCAGTTTAAATTATTAGACTAAAGCTGGTTAACGAGCTTATTGTTTTTGACTGAGATCACGTCTGCTAGGAACTATGAGACTATTACTTAAGGGATTGTTCTTTGTTGTGTGACTGTACTGCTAAAGCAAAACCAAATCTTTGTCTGTTGAAATGCTCTTTTTCCTCTATACTCAAAAAATCAGTAAAGCCTTATTGTATTGCTGTGTCTGGGTTTACACATTTAAAGATGTGAATTTATTAGAGGATATACACAGGAATGGGAAAGTATAGAAAAGATGAGCTACATGTAAAGTTCTTAACATGAGGAAGAGTCTGTTATATTGAGATATTGCAAGAGTTTCAGACTGAGGAGGCCTGTATATTGAATATAAATTACAAAAAAAATTGTTTTAGAAATCAATATTATCGTCACTAAATGTAATGAAAATTTGAAATAAGTATCCTGAAGATGCTATGGCATTTACATTAGAATTCTTTGTTTATTCTCTTTTTAAATTAATTTTGGGATAAAAAAATCCTACAGATGGATTCAGGTGCCACCTCAAGAAGCTTTCCAGAATGGATCTTAGTGATTGTGTGGATGATGTTTATGGGGGTTGCTGAAGTACAATTAAATACTAATCCTTAATATTGAAAGAGTGTTGCAATCACAGGCACATCTGGTTTTTGTGTGTGGGGCTTTTGTGGTGGATTCTTGGTCTTGGCCACTTCAAATGGTCAAAAAAAACCCTGGCACTGTGTTGGAACCAGTTGCCTCCAGAAGCATGGCTATGAGACTGGAAGTCTCACATGCACATAGACAAGGTATTTAAAAATGCACTCACCAATTTAATTGCTAGAAGCAATCTGAGGAGAAGAAGCTTTATCAGGTTTTCAACATGAACTCTGCTGCCTCTTTTGTCTGTTGCCTTGCTATCAGATGAATGGTTTCATCCTTGCTTTCCAAAATTTTGAACAAATTGATGCTTCAAAGCATGCAGTTAATTAGGAGGCTGCATCTGAAGTGAAAGGACAAGTTAAGTTCTGATGCACTTGTTGAGGCTGGACTTAGGATCACTGCAACAACTTGGTCTTGGAGATAGCATCTGACATATTTTGTCATGTATTATGCAACAGAAAAACTTGATATGAGCTTTAAGATGAGGAGCTTATTCAGGTTATTGGCACAATGCTGCAATGTCTTTGTGCTCAGATGTTTTGCCTTTTGCCAAGCTGTCAGCACAGATAAGGCATCCATAATTCAAGGAATAGTGAGGATGTGCCAAAATTTCTTGTCATTTTTTGGTGACGGGTTGCTATAATTTGCTTATTGCTCTTTATTTAGTGATTGAACAGAGTAACATGTTGGCACTGTGTTTAAAATAGACTAAAACCAGAAAACTCAAATCATGACTAGCATGTTCTTATTAAATATTTCTAATCCAGGAGGCACTGACTAATGTGCTTGTTCAAGCACAAGCACACAGGTCAGCAACTGAGAGACCGAGTTGTAAACTGAAACAAACTAAAGGCTGGTCTCCATATAATTTTTAAAATTATGGTTTAGCCTCAGTTTTGCTACAGTAATCTCTAAAGAAGCAGTAAGTTCTTCTATATTATTTTCTTTTCTAGCAATTTTCCCCAGCCCCATTCTCTTGAATTATGTAACCTATATTTTACCATAACAACTATTTTCCTGCTCTATTACTCTCTAGGGAACAATTCTGCATTCGCAGGGGGATGAATAAGATGACCTCTCAAGTCTTTTCCATCACCACTTGCTCTGATACAATGCCATAATATTTGACCTTCTTACGCAGCCTTTTCCCTTTTGTAACCCTTTGACTTTTACAGAGGAGCAGTCATAGCATTTTTTGGACATGCAGAAGTGCCCTCCTTTGAAGCTGTCAACCCAAAGTACTGTTTCCTGCACTTCAGAACTAAAGAGCATATTAGTGCCCTTTGCATTCAAGTGGAGAGGACCTATATAAATAAATCATTGTAGGGAAGTACACTATGGTGCCTGTTCCATAGCTGCAATAAGTAGGCTGGAGAAGCAGAGGCTCTTTATTTTGTTGATATGTTGGGAAGGCTGTAACTTTTGAATATGGCTTTTTATTTCAAGGAAGGAAGGAAGACTGAGATGATGAGCAGTTTGTTCTAGGTGCATAGACCTACATAGTTGTCCCCATGGGTTCAAAGCTATCAGTAGGCATCAGACTCACTGGGAGATTTAACTGTGACTGTAAAGAGGAATTCTGTATTCTAGCTTACAAAATCAGGAAGGATACATGAGAGAAATAGTTTGAACTGGAAATAGAAACTGTGGTGATAATCAGATGGGAAGTGGATTCAGAGCTGACTTGCTGTTCCAGTCACAGTTTAGCTCATAGAGGGCAGGAAAGCTCTTTGTGGCACCGGTCTGCAATATTTTCCCTAGCCAGACCCTGAAAGCCAATTCTAAAAAAATATCTTTTGGCAATGAACACCCCATGCATTTTCTTTTTCTCTCCAGATACAACTAATTTTAAAAGCCTGGGGGTTTTAATCATGGAAATTTGCAAACTATTCAAGTTTCTTGGGATTGTTGCTGTTGCTTTCTGTTTAGTTGATTCCTTGTTGACACTGAGTTTTAATGTCACACTCTGATTTTTACTTCATACATTAGGTAGAACCTGCTGTTGTGCTTTCCTGCTGTTCAGCTTTATTACTGCTTATGTACTTTTTTCCACAGCAGCAAAGACAACGGACACAGGTTTCTGCAGTAGAGAATTGGGAAAACAGTAGTGAGCAGAGACATATAAAACTAAGAAGAAAAGTTAGAAGAAAACTAAGAAAAAGTTAGTTTTTGTTAGGCAGCTTCACCCTGGTCTCAGCCCACATCACCTTATATATCCTTTCTTTTGCTTATGAGCAAGCAGGGCCTAAATACGCTAATTTAGAAATGGAAACAGTAAGAGGGAGTTTTGACACCATCAGATTTTAGGATCTTAACATAATGCAGTGCAGCATACAGAGAAAACCCCATCTTCCACTTCCAGCTGTAAATGCCTGGATCCAGCAGATGAAGACTAAGGTTTCCTTTTGCACTTAACTATGTAAACACTTGCTGTGTTTTAACATCTCCCTTTACTGTAAATCATTGGCATTTGTTTGTCATAATGTGTGCCGATAGCACGACAGATGTTCCTCCTGTTTGCATGTGGATGGGTCTACATAAGTAAAAGGATAGTAATTTAGAGCTCTGTAAAGGGGAAACTCTGGCTAATGGTTTATCTATTACATGTGGTTTGCTTGAAACCAAGCAGAATATACAGAAGTTTGGTAGAAATGGTCGAGAAGAGATCACTATAGTCTTGTTATGCTGCCAGAGGGGTTTTGGCTGAGGTAGAGTTAATTTTCTTCATAGTACCTAGTTTGGGACAGACTTTTGGACTGTTTTGGATTTCTGCTGAGGACACTGTTGGTAGTCCAGAGATGTGTTTGTTACTGCTGAGAAGCACTTACACAGAGTCAAGGTCTTTTCTGCTTCTTGTACCAGCCTATCAGCAAGGGCTGGGGGTACACAAGAACTGACCCCAGCATACTAAAAAGGGACATTCCATGTCATATGGTGTCATGCTCAGCATATAAAGCTGGAGAAAGAAGGAGGAAGGGGGGAATGTTGGGAATTAAGGTGTTTGTCTTCCCAAGTCACTATTAGGCATGATGGAGCCCTGTTTTCCTGGACATGGCTGAACACCTGCCTGCCCATCAGAAGTGGTAAATGAATTCATTGTTTGGCTTTGCTCATGTGGGTGGCTTTTTCTTTTACTATTAAACTGTCTTTATCTCACCCACAGGTTTTCTCACTGTTACACTTTCCATTCTCTCCCTCATCCCACTGGTGGGAGAGTGAGTGAGTGGCTGCCTAGGGCTTGGCTGCCAGCTGGGGTTAAACCATGACAGTGGAGTACGATAAAGACTGGAAAGTCCCTTGTACCAGATAGCTGCATAAAAAACTCCTTTTTTTAAATCTCATGGAATTGTTTAGATGTTACTGTAGTTTATGCTGAACCTCCAGCACTGACTAATACCTAGAACCAAAGGTAGGAGAATCACCAGGACACTCAGGAATGACGTGGTCAGAATGAAAAGTACTGTGTTGCATATCTCTGATTCCTCATCCTCAGGGTCATCATCTTTCTTCTTGATCCTCTTTTCTTACATATTACTCATTTCCCACAACTGAGTCCCATTTCATATCTCTTAGAAACACAGGAGCAAGAAGTGAGGGAGGACATTTGCACCTGCAGGAGCAGATACTTTTTTTTTTCAGTGGATTTAAACATATAATCATTCTTGTGCTGACAGTTTTATGTTAATTCCCTTGTGATAGAAGTTGAGACATTTGGCATTTCAGAGAAATATTAAAAAAAAGATTACCTCCAACCCATCTTCCCAGAGCGGGGGTTTTGCCATGTGTACTCTCCCTGTGGAAATCCAGGGACTGTTTCTGCTGGGTACTTTTTGCAGTGTCAGGAAAGCAGACTTCTGCTCTCAAAGAGGCAGAATATCCCATGCCGTGAGTGTTCAGAATTACTCTGAAGTGCTGGCCGAATTGGGTATTTTTCATTCCCAGGGGAGATCCTGTCCTGGAGTTCTCCCTGCTTGTCAGTCCAAACCCACATGCTCCCTGGGGTTTGCAGGTGGCTCTTTGCGCTCTTTACTTTGAGCCTCTGCCAGCATGGCTTTAGGGTATGGGATAGGAAACGGTGTCCAAGACTGTTTTGTCTTTCCCTCCTCCCATTCCCCACCTGCAGGTCCTTTACAGAGAAAGGGAATAAGGATGCAGGCATGAAGCTGAGCTCTTCTCATATGCAGGCGTAATAGGATCCTTTCCCAACAAAGGATCCCCCTCTCCCAGTGGGGGCAAAGGACCCTGCTCGCTGAGGGGACCCACTGTCCCAGATAATTAGCTGAGCAGCTGCTGTGTGTCTCAATGAAAAGGAGAGTAGGGAGGTTTTTTTCTCTACCGGGGAGCTGGGGCAGCATTCCTTGGAGGCAGCCTGCACATTCCTCCAAAGCAGTCCTTGCTGACAGTGATGTGGGTTCAGCTTCCCGAAATTTGTACGCAGCCACTTGCTTGGCTGAAAGTCCTTTATTGTGAGAAAGCTCCTTTCCTGTGCTAAGTGCTAATCACTTATCCCTGGATCAGTGGGAGAATATGTAGTTTGAGTTCACATGTGACATGCTCCACTAATTAATGCATAACTGTTTATCCAGACAGAATAGCATCAGATTCAGAGGGCAAAAAAAGGAAATTTGTAATATGCAAACCAAAGTAATCTCACAGCAGAACCAGCAATTGTGTTAATGTAATAGTGGGCAGTATGCCTGTGAATTAATCCCTTCTTCATGCATTTTCTAGGGGGTCTGGGAAGAAAAAAAGAAATGGAGAGGGTGTCTGGCCAACACATTTATGACTAACTTTCGTGGACAAAAGCAAAACTAAGAAAAGAGCCTATTCTTGGCACAGGACCAGGTCTTTTCTTAGAGAACTGCTTTAATTTGTTTGACATACAGTGAAAGACTGGCACACTAGGCTAATTAGTTTTATATACAGTTGTTTTATAGATCTGCAGCACTACATGTACCCGTGGGCCTACTCAAGTGAAGCCTACCAGGCTGGTTCCTGATGCCTATTCACAGGAGTGGACCCATTTGCCTGACTTCTTGCTGTATTGCTTAAATTTTTAATTTTACAATTGTATACATTCATTCAGATAAAATAGTAAGCATTTAAAATTGCAATAGTGCAGTAATAAATTTAGAAGTATGGCATGGGCATTCACAGAAATAATGAATGCCAGAACTCCTTACCATTTTAAACACTTTTCCTTGTTCTTTCAACTTTTCTTTCTCATTAGTGCTGCTGGAAAGGTAGTCAGTTCATTTAAATTTTTAAAGCCTTTTAATTTTATCACTAATACTTCTTCCTAGTAAGCATTTAAAATACTATTTTATTCCTTGTTGCAGGGAGAGGAATTAGATTTTTTAGTTTCTAAGTACTGGCTAATTTTCAAGTGGCCAGAGAGTATTGCTACTTCTGTCCCATGCAAGATAAAAATGAATGGCAGGAAATGTTTCAAATGTCATTTAAGTGGATCTGCACCAGGTATCCTGCTAATGTAATCAAGTGTGGAGTTAATCTCCCTTTTATGTTTTTGTAAGGAAAGGAGCTTCATCTTAAAATTATAGTTTAAAGAAAAGAAGCATGGATGGGAGACATGGAGGTCATTCAGGCAGCAGCAAGTGAAGCAGAGCAACTCCCATTTCTGCTCAGCCAGATGTTCACAAGCCTTTGCCAACAGCTCAAAAGGCTGATGCTGTATAAATTACTATATCCCAGGGACTAATTCAATGGGTGTGATGGAAGAGGAAGGGAGGAGGATGGTACCCTTTCGGTCAGAGGTCAGGTGTAACACGTGGGACTGAACCAAACAATGTTCAGCCAGTTCCACTTTTTCTTTTATTACTGTGGATTGAAAACAGTCTTTATTTTTTTTTTTTCTTTTCATAGAAGGCAGAAGAAAAGTCAATACTTTAATTTAGACTATAACAACAAATTATTATTTTCTTTAAAAAATCCCTTTTCCCATGTGGTCAAAAGATGTGAAAACCCAATGAAGTTTAGCCTCTGACAAATATCTTTGAAAAGATAAAATTCCTTTGAAAGTTGCAAGTTGTCTGATAAAATATCTTTAAAAACTTCTCTTCCTTTCTGCAAAGATGTTGATTTCAAACCAAACTGCCTTCCCTTCACTACAACATTTGTACCAAATTCACCTAAAGGAATCCCTTTTCACTTAGCCTGAGTTGTTTTTTACAAAAATGAAAACAAGCAAAAAATACAGAGTAATAAATAATATTTTTCATTTAGAGAATAAAGGCTTCTTTTAACCAAAGTTCTGCTGTTGCAGGAAAATAGCCACTTGCAGGTTGCTGTCACACCTGTGTATGTCTACCACAAGTCTGGTTATCTATGATTCTCTGTCTTTAGAAACAAATGCTGAGCTAAGGGAATCTCTCTGTCTTTCAAGTATATATACCTCCCTGCTATCATGCAAAGAGTAATTTAATAAATGTGACTCTTGGTTCTTGCAGAAAGGTAAATAAAACTCAGGCCCATACTAGTACTTGGTTTTCTATCAGTTTCAAAAGAGTTGAATCTGATTTTGAATGTTTGAGATTGGCAGTGCCGATGCTTTTCAATTTTGTAGGCTATCTTTCAACCTACAGATTAAAAACAGGGTTTCAAGGTTAATGGAGTACCAACTGCATCCCAAACAATGTTTTTTTAGCAGTGAAGAACCCGTGGAGGGACAGTGCCTTTTCTTTCATAAAATAAGAAAATAAGCAGTGCCCTCTAGTGTTAGTTAACGTGAGAGGGAACCACAAGGAGACTTTTCTGTCATCTGTGTATATGCAATTAAAACTGTTTCACAGCCATGGATGCAGCTCTTCATTTCTTGAAAAAAAATAGTAAAAGTGCCTGCAAAAGCATCACTTATCAAGACATGACTGTCAAAGCCACCATCATCAACAGGTAGATGAAGTCAATGTGTGAGATACCACAAACTCCCTGACCTACGAACTCACTGACCTGCTTTATTTTACCTTGAAGTATATGAATGTAGAATGTCTCCAGCCTGCACCTGGCCTGGCAAAGGACAGGAAATGTGTTTTATCAAAGGGCCAGAGAAGTTTCAGGGACAGGTGTAGCAGCTCATGTTCCTGCTTGAAATTCAGAGGTTTGTTTTCTGGCATAAAGCAGTTGGTGTACATATTCAAGCTTATCTGACACCTTTTAGCAAAGCAGTGAACATGTGAGTCTTTTGGACTGTCTTTGGAGCACCTCAAGAATTTTCTGGGTTTGGTGATAGTAGCAGGCTAGACTCCTGTTTCAAAGCTGTAGGCATCATTTATTTCAGTCACAGACAGCTCTCCCAGGGAGGTACTATGGGAATTGGGCATCTCTCTGCTTTATAACATGGAAAGTTGTTTCTCAGTCTGCTTCAGAAGGCAAGACTTTAAACTGCTTATTTAAAACAAGCAATAATAGATAGCAAATAGCATTTGCTATCTAGTTTCTGAGTCATCTGCAGTGTGAAAATATTCTAAGCAAATGTGGCTTTCCTTTCTCTCTCTTTTGTTTTTTTTTTTATTTTGTTTTTCTACCATAGGAAAAGAGCTCAGAACTGATTTTTGCCTTTCAGTTTCTGCTGATGCATTTTTGTAGCCTCAGTTGCAGTCTAGAGCTTTCAGGATGAGCCTGAGATCTCTAGGGTGTTAAAGTTACTGTTAAGATATAGGAATTCTCTAAGGCCTTGAGAGCATTAGCAAGTGTCCTCCAGCTATAATCTGAAAAACAGCACACACAATGAAAGCACAAGCTTTTTAAAGACCTGTGAAGTACCTCAGCTTACGCAGGCTTTCCTGCCCTGGGTGAGATTCACTCTAGACTGAGGTTTTCTAAGTCAGAAGATCTTCTGATGTGGCATGGCCACCTCACTTTCCTCCTTGGGTTCTGGTCAGTGAATGTTTCTGGTGGCTGCCAGCACTGTAAGAAGCGTGTGTCAGGACTTGTGCAGAGAGTGTGTTGCCCGTGTGTAAGAGTGACGGGTGAAGATGCTGTGGACTTGTATCTTTGAGCTGACTGAGCAAGATCAGCTCTGCATGAAGAGGTACCTGCGAGTGTACATTGTCTCTGGTAGAAGATGTCAGAAATGAGATGACTTACCTGGACTGTCACTCCTCAGATAGATTTTCAACCTACCTCGAACATTTGGGACATGTGTCACAACTGTTGTCAAACTTGATACTTGCAGTAGTTGTTGATTCTTAGCTCTAGACCCCCTATTTGAGCTGCAGTCAGTAACTTCTGTCCTCTTTGCTACAGACAAGCAGGGAGAGCATTTTTTGTGTTGACTGCCAAGGATGAGGTTATGCTCTGTGAAAAGACTGAGGAGAAAAAATGTTCAGCATTGTTCCTCTGAGATGTACCAAAAATCTTCACGCACCAATGAAACAACCAGTGTTATGGTATCATAACAATGGTTTGTCAGGACTTCACCCCAGGCTGGGATGATAATTTCTGTTTAAGACCAAGACCAACAGATGGCATTTGTTAGAACATTGATATTTATGTACAAAGTTGCCAGAACTTTAAGAAGTGGTGCCTCTCTTAATTAGGATGATAATGCACTGCCTTGTTTGGAGACATTCTGCTCATAATGATGCTGGTGAATTATGAATAGAGGGAAATTAGTAATAACAAATGCCAGATGGAGGTAACTTTCAAAAAGGAATATTTTGTGTAATGTGGCATGTAAAGTTGACAGACCGGGTCTTAGAAGATCTTTATTATTCTTTAGGCTTTCCTGACAAAATTACTCTTTATCCTGCCAAGAAATGTGGTCCCACATGCCAGTGCGTTTTTAAGTGAGAGTAATTAAAGTGTGCCTCTGAGTTTATGGCCTGAAGTGAAATCTGTTCCTCCAATGTTTTGTCAAGAATCTATAAAAAGTGCAAGAAAGGAGACAACTTATAACAACAATAGTTTTGCCAGTTCTGTACATTCTGCCTTTGAAATCAGAGGCAATTAGGGATGAACAAAACTACTTTCAAAGTTAAAAAAAAATAGTGTTAGTTCTGCTGACATTGTGCTTCGTATTTTTCCTTTGGTTGAAGATGACTGTGTGGAATAAGAAGCAGTTTTTCTAAAATTAAATCTCTCCTTCCTTGATTGAAGTAAAAAATTATCACTGAGTTATAAAGGCATTGAATCCTCAAATGCTAGTCCCTTTTTTGCAACTTCCTGACAGAGGGGAATAAAATTTAATTTGGTTTTGTAGTGTAAATTGTTAATTGAAAGAGAAAGAGACGAAGGAAAGTAATAAAGATAATGCTGGGTTTGATATTTAATTTTTTTCATAAGAATATTATTATTATTCCATGGGCATTCCAGCTTTGATCTCAGGACCTGCTGTCCACGTCCCATTGCGGAGAGGGTGCTTTCATGATGATTTGTGGGTGAGACAAAGTGTGTCATCTGAGGTGACCATGAAGATTTGATTTTCCTTTGTCATTGCCCTTAGATTGCATCTATGGAATTAAATCTAGGATTGTAGAAGTGTTGCATAAAGTCTCTTTTTATCAGACACACTAAGCGTAGTAGACCAGGAAGATTTGAAGAGCTCACCTTCTGCTCTATCCCTGCACAGTCACAAATTTGCAACAACAGACTTGAGATGCACAGTCCAAGACTTCTTTCAAAGTCACAAACATTGTAGCAGAGTCCAGAAAGATAGCAGAGTTGCTTTTGTCTTTAAATTATTTCTGTGAGAATGTCCTAGTATGGGAATAAATGAAGTAATACATTTCAGTATTGGATGATGAAAAGAAGGCTTCTGCTTCATTTAGAAAAAGGCCAAGATTAGTTTTCAGGAGAATAAAACACTGTTTTGAATTATGCTAAGAACAGACTGTCCGACTATTTCTGGTATTAACGCTCATTGCTATTGGAGAAAGGATTTAACAATAGAAAGATGAGAACATGAGAAAAGAATGTCTAGAGGGAAGGCAGTCAAGGATGGGATTCAGTGGCTCTAGCTTTGATAACAAAGGCAAAGAGTGGTCTCAGCCGAGTCTTTTGAGATTAATTTGGTACTTTCAATAAACCCTAAATTTACCTTAATACAGAAAGAACAGGATTTCTAAGCATTTTCAAAAACTCCAGAAAGAATTGTTTCTCACTAATCTTGTTGAAGCTATTGTGAATTTAACTGGGAGATGCCATCTTAAGTTATAGGCAACTAAATCCTGGTTTACATGCACATTTAATTAATAAGTCCTATATCTATATTTTAAAAAGCTAATTTTTTTTAAGAGATGTCTGCCTAATGGGAAGTGGGTGCTGTGATCCTTTCAAAAGCTGTATTATATTCTTGCTGTGTTGACAGTTTTGTTTATGCTGATGTTTTTTCTGTTGTCTTATTTTGTTTTCCCAGAAAAACTTTACAATTCCAATGGACGGGAGCTGAGACGGGCACTTTTTTCCTTGAAACAAATATTTCAGGTAAGCAAATAATAGCTGTCTATTCTGTAATTTGAACATGAATTTAATTTATTTTTCTTTTTTAAATTTAGAGAATAAGTTTCTGGCAAGAGAGACTTAAGTTTAAGGCTTCATTTGTAATTTGGAATTAGCCAATTCCTTCTTAGCGTCTTTTATTTTTATGATCTGCAAACCTTCCCATGCTCCTTCAGTCTGTCAGAAGGACCAGACACAATGTAATGGCAGAGTGAGTAGTGTACACCTGCCAGGAGAGGAGACAAGAAATTTGAAACTCTTCGGTGGAAATTTTGACTGCTCTTTACACAGTGGTATAGCTTGGTATTGGGAAGACTTGGAGGGGAGTTTGAAAAGGTGAGCCAGGGAAACCATGAGTTAGGGTGATGGCCCAGTGTTGGCGTGATAAGGGACAAATAGTCTGGGTTTAAGCCACACAAAAAACTGAAAAGACTTGTGGGAGACATGCAACAGTTCTGATGAGGAACCAGAAGGTACTGGGAGATCTCTGAATGTGTTTGAATTTAGACCGAGTTTAGAGGAAAAGATTTACTGATATGCCGAAAAGAACTTCGTATAACTGAGGAGGATATGATAGTGACTGATCATTTTAAGGAAAGGTATGGATTTGAATGTGAATGTTCATTATGGAAGAAATCTAGAATCAGGAGGATTTTGGGTCATGTGGGAAAGATAAGTGGTATGGTTGATGAGAAATTTGCTTGAATTAAAATCTTGGATTTCAGATTGGTTTTACTGAATAAGGAGAAGGATTTGGAAAAACTGCAGGACTGCAAGGAAACTTGTTGAAGAGAAGAGGTCAGGAAAAGTGAAAAAAAACCATCTGTGATAATTAGAGCATACTCTCAATGTGATTCTAAAATGGAATTCATTTGAGACATTCCATTTTCAGTAAATATAAATGAGAACAATAAGAGAAGCACTTCTCTTCCTTTACTAACAGATCCAAATGGAGGATGACAGTCTACAATCCTTTTTTTTTAGCTATAATAGGTAGGTGCAAAGATTTCAAACTCTTAGTTTAATATTTTTGCTTTGATTTAAATAGACATTTATTCTAAGAAGAATAAAAACATTTAAGAAATCTGCAAGACTGCAGAATTGCAAATTTTCTAAACACATAATCCTTTTTACAGGTTTCAAAGTTAAGCATTTAGGATTTAGAAAATGCTGGAATTAAAATGGTCTAAACAGTAAGAATGAGTGGTGATGGGTGGACCATGTAATGTTAAATCTTGTTAGTTGAAGATGTCTTCTAGGTCAGAAAAATGTTCCTGAATTTTGAAATTTTTGGACAAAGAAGGACTTCAAGTTCAAAACAGTCTGGTCATCTCATTAGTGCAGATTGGGAAAACCATTGTGTCTTCAAGAAACATTGTCCCCCATTCCCAGAGGGAGACTGCTTGAGAGTCACAAGGATGCAAGTTGGGTTTCCCTGTGAGCTTGCCAAGCATGTGGACTGTGTGCTCACAGAACATGAGGCAGGTTTCCAAGAATCTTCTCTGGTTTCTTCTTTTTGTGCACCTCAGCTGTTTCTGGGAAATACTTGTGTTTCTCTGCATGTATGTGTTACACAGATGATCTGGGCACTTGCATGTATTTAAGAGTGAGTGCTAAGCCTCTCTTCCTACCCATCCTGCACCTCCCAACCATCTCCTTCCTGAGAGCTCTGTCTCCATGGAAAAGGGGGTAGCTCAGCTCATGCACCGTGGTGGTATATGAGGGTCGACAGATGACGAGAGGGGCTCTTTGTATGGTATTCCTGTGGAATTTATTGATCTTACACACAAGGGAACCGGGGACAAAGAACCGAGAACAAAGGAGGTCCAGGGTTTTATACAGACAGGGAAGAGCGGAGCATTGGGTCTGAGGACCAATGGGTAGAGGGCACAGGGGCTGTGCAGAGGCATGGCTAACAACCAAGCAGGGTTCAGGGGTGGAGTGACAGGAATGGGGGCCAATAGGGAAAACAGGAGGAGGGAACATTCTGGAATTGGGGTGGAGAACAGGGATGACATAATTCTGGGGCAGGGACAAGGAGTGACATAACTGGAATGATGTAATTTGGATGATGTAAATGGGGTACATAAAACAACAAAGGACTGTGGGAGAATTACTCCTTAAATGGGGGTCACATCCCAGGATGCCCCACTAACAGGATCTCCTACCAGCTCCTGGGATGCAACACCCTTCCATCATGAATTCTCCCAGTTTGGGTATTCATAAATGTCATCTTGCCTATAGGTTACTTGAAGTCTAGTTGGTATTTCTGAGCACAAGTGTTCAGTGCTTTCAGAGAGCACACCAGTAAGATTTCTCTTTTCCAGCTGATCAGTTGTTCTAGTGAAAATGTTGTCTAAATACTTATGCTAGTTAATTTAAGGGGTTGACTGTGTTGAAGAGTAACGTGAGAGGAGGGAAAAGGGATGCACACAACCCATATCTGTGTATGAATTTAGTTTTAAGTGAAACCTGTCTGACTGTTTCAGGACGTAATTTTCCTTGAACAATTTAACTTTCTTGTTATCTAATGTATGTAGTATGGGAAGCAATTTAGGAATTACTACATAAAGAAGCTCTTTCCTGTGGAACTGTAGCTAATTGTCCAGTAAACATACCCTTAAAAAAATTTACATACAGTCTTAAAGTACAGGTTTGCTTAGGGGGTACTTGATAAGTGTTCCTCAGGCTGGAGAGTATTCATAGAATATGCTCATATATTTGAGGTAGTACACTTTCAATTGGAAAACAAGCCCCTGTCAACCCAGGTTTACCAGCCAGCTTCGCTGCCCTTAGCAGCAGTATTGCTAAGGGTATCCTTAGAGTATGATTTTAGTTTATCTCATAATGCAACATGAGAGAGAATGTGAGGAAATTTTATATCAGTTTTAGAAAGTGTCCTAGTTTAGGGCAAATTAGGAAGGAAAACTCCAAATGGGGATTTCCCCAGGGAAATGCCCCCTCCCCACTAACTGGTGCGGGAAAGGGAAAAAAATTCCTTGGAGAGAAGTGGAAAAAGCTGTTTATTTAACAGAAATTGAATAATATTAAATAATAAAACCTCTTGCTGTTTGATGGGATGGCAAATCTAGGAAGAAAAGTCCTTTTCATGTGGTATAGCTCAGCTTGCTCAGGTTCTTATCAGTCCCTCCGGCGCTGGAAAGTGCCGAGGCCCAGGCCCCGGTGGGCCACAGGCGTGAGCTCCCGGGGTTTGGCTGGGTGTTCAGTCCAGAGCAGGCTTGCACAGATCCAAGAAAAAAGGAAAAAAACAAAGGTCCAGGGAACTCCTCTGCCTCAGCTAGCTAAAACTAACTAAAAACCAGAGAGAAGCTCTGTCCCACTGTCTGTCCGTGCTGCAGACACCACAGTCCAGGAGCGAGATGTGTGGGAGTTATATTTTCTTTAACACAAACTGAGGCTTCTTCTTCCCCCTCTCTTGCTCTCAAAGCCAGTCCTAAAGGTGCAGAACTTAATACATAACATAAACCAGACGATTAAAGATACCAGTATCATAAAGTCACCTCAGGACAGAAAGAAAAGCTGTTCCACTTCTTTAACAAAGAAAAATACAAGTAAATGTAATAAGGTTATATTATAAATGAAACATTATTGTTCAAAATGTCTTTTGTTTTTTGTTTTGTTTTGTATATGACATGAAAGAATGTCAGCATTAGAAATTTATCATTATGGTAAAAGTTTTTTTAAAGTGTGTTTTTCAACATAAAAATTTTTTTTTGATTTTGTATGCCATTATAGAGGGTATTTTAAATTTCTTGAGAGTGTAACATTTTGGAAATAAGATGTTGACTTAAAAAGTGTTTTCATAATAACAAGTTTTCAGAGTGTTATGGAGACTTCATCATGACTTTAAGTGCCAGGACAGTTCATAACACCATTTTTTTATAATTTCATCATTGCTGACTCAATTTGGCACAGTTCTGTGTCAGGATCATTTTTAATTTAAAGACCTTCAAGGTAGTGTGCAGTCTCTCATTTGCATTAATTGGGAATAAGCCCAAGTTTTACATTGAATTTGAATTCCAAATAGTTGGACCTCTTGATTTTCCATGTGAGGCCTCAGCAAAGCTTAGCAATGTTTGGCAAGAACAATGTCTTTGTTTCAAAATTTAGATGAAAGATTCATTTGGCATGTCCACACTTGGAATTTCTCTTTGATTTATTCTGGTGGGCTGGTTTTGGCAAAATGATAAAGGTTATGTGGAGCACTTTTCTTTGACAGTACTGTCATTCTGTTCCAGTCACTCATTCTGAAGGAGTGAGAGAGCCACAGTCATCATCTTTTTCTGGATTGTACAGCAGTTTTCTTCCTCTGTTTATCAGTATGTCTTTTGACAAACAAACTTCCAGAGTAAGATATGACTGACAACCAGTACAGTTCCTTTCCTTTTGAATGGATTTTCTGACAGACTTCTGAATTGCCTGGTTCTTGTATTTATCAAAACATCATGATTTTTTGTGCAAAGTGCTTCCAAAAGCATTGAGCAGAATCCAGCCAAACATGGCACTTAGAAATCAGGCTTAAAAAGCACTCTTCATTTCGTAAGAGAATTAAAAATACATCTGCTTAAAGCATTTAATTCAATATCAATCTTAAAAGAAAAAAAATTATCAAAACCAGAAAAAGAAATGTAAATAGTGCTGTGAGATTTAAGTGATATTAAAAAAGTTTATTTAACATGGCCTGTGATACAATGGGGATGTAATATAAAGTAGTCATGCTTTATGACCTATAAGCAAGTGTACCTTGTAGTTACAAAGCATAATTTCAAATCATGCAGATTAGATCATTTCAAAATAGGAAATAGCTGGATAAGAATATGGTGCTGTAAGAAAAAACAAGAAAGTCATAAAGCATATTTCAAGTTTGTTGAAATCTATAACCTTCTGGAAATCTGCTTATTAAAGTTTTGGAAAATATTTTTAATCAATATCAATTTATGGATTAGGTTTTCTGAAAGGCAGACCTCAACTGTATGTTTTAAAGTCTTCAGGAAAAAAAGAGTTCTTTTTTAGAATTGTTTTGCCTACAAGTGTCATTTGACAGGTGCAGGAGATCTCACATTAGTTTTCTTAAGGAGCCTAGATTCCTCTTTTGTGTTGTCATCAGAGTATCAAGGGACACAGTTACAAAATTCTGGTACTGAATTTTCCTCTGTTGTTGAGAAATTCATTAATCATTGAACAATTGGGCTTTGTGTTAAAAAATGTCACAAGGAACTGCTATATGGGGGCCCTGGAAACATTAACTAGAAGGTGTTTGGAAGGCACAGTCTTATCAGTGAGTGAAATCAAATGTCACACACTTCAGCTGCTAAGGAGTCATCAATCATTCTTAGGAGTGCAGAAGGAGTATTCTGTGTTTGCCTCATTGATCTCAAGGAAGGAGGCTGCTCCTTCCCCTCCTGCAAGTATGACTGATGACTCTGTAGGGTTTGAAGCTGTGTGACACTTGATTTAGGGACTGCTGTCATCACTTGTGAGGAGGCTGCCTGCCACCTCTTCTCCTTAAGAGCCTCTTGGAAGGGTTCTTGGTTAAGTCATGAAAAAGAGAAACCTTCATTTCCTTCCGAAATCAAATTCACCAGAGTTCTATGTAGCAATTTACAGATCTATTTAATCCTATTTTACAAAAAAAGTCTTATTACTATATAGAGATTATAAATAAAATAGATATGACACATTAAATGTCAAAATGAGTTTCTCAGTTTCATTAGCGAGTGCCTTCTTCATGTCTAGACAATGTTACAGGCTGATATCTAAACAGTGCTTAATGAAAATAAAAAATGTGAACTTCTTACACCATAAAGTTAACCTAAAACTTGGGAAACCACCAGTATTCATTCTTGAATCACTGTGAATGTTTGAATTGGAACAGGAAATGTTGTATAGTATGATGCCCCTGTCTACTTTGGCTTCCTCAGGTATGTAATACAATGCAGTTTGATCTGTTGCTTATCTGCCATGAAGAATATTCCTGGTAGGGTCTGCTCTAGGTGACTTTCCCAGGCATTTTTAATTCTGCTATTAACTGGGAGGACAAACACAGTGTGTTGATGTATCTGCTGTCTACAAAAGGTGCAAAAAATAAAATTATGTTCCCATCAAGTCAATGGCATAAAATGTCTTTTGTTTCACTGCTATTTTTATCTGGTGGTTGAGTGTATATAGGGAGATAGACTTTAGTAAACAAAGATAGGTACAGCAGGACTTTTCTTTGTTCATTTCCCTCTAAATGTCATTACAGGAGGGAGGCAACCAAAGATTTGGTTGAATAGCTTAATGTGAGACTGAGGTGTGACTTATTTTTGATTGTTTGCTTCTTACACTCACAGGGGATAAAAAAAGTTATATATGGAAAAAAAAATCTCTTCTAATTTTCTGAGCCTTATTATCTGAATAATTAAATATTGAAAGCAGAAAGGTGCTTACAAATTGTTCAACATGTTAAATAGGAAAACAGCTTCTTTTTCCAGTTTTAAGAATTGTAGCACAGTTCAGTTCCCTCTCAGTTTCTTGTTCTTTACAACCCAAAAAGGCAGCCCAACATTTGTAGTAGTAGAACTTGATGATAACTCTGGGATTTTTCTCAGGTGAACATGGCATCATTTCATCTACAAAGTTATGTTCAACAGGATCACTAGAAGTAAACATTATATCATCACAGTAAGATGGCTTTCTACCTGCAGCTCCCTTATCAGATGCAGGAATCAGGCAGGTTATATAAAAGTAGTGAAGTTAATGACCAAAGTCACGGAAGAAGGAAAGCACTATGTTCAGAGTAAAGGGGAAATAGGACTTTTTTTAAGAACACAGTGGTGAAGATGAGGCAAGATCTCAATAATTCAATCTTGGTAATTGAAGAAAGCAAACTTAAAGAACTTAAGTGTGACATGGGAGGAATTTTGTTGTGCAGGCTAAGGACCCTTTCCTCTCTAAATTTTGTCTTTAATTAACTTAAGACTCCCGTAATTGTGGGGAGTTTTCAGTTACATCCACTGAAGGAATTTTTGTTTTTGTCTTAGTTGTGCAAATTTCTATTTGCTTTCCCTACATGTTAGGTGCCAATACATGTGTTTTACTGGCTTGTTGTCTATCAGAAAAATGTAAACATGAAAGACTGTAGGCTGATTTTTCTCGTTGGTCTAACCTAAATTTCCCCTCTCTCAGTTAGTACCCATTACTCCTTGTCGTATCACTACAGTTCCTGATGAAGAATCCCTCTCCAACTTCTCTGTAGGCTCTCTTCAGATACTGGGAGGTTGCTATGGGTTCTCCATGAAACCTTCTCTTTTCCAGGCTGATCAGCCCCAACTCTCTTTGCCTGGTTTTGTAGGAAGGGTGCTTCAGTCCTCTAATCCACTTCATGTCCCTCCTCTGGACTTGCTCCAACAGTTCCATGTTCTTATGTTGGGGACACCAGAACTGTGGACAGCAGTCCAGGTGGGTCTCACCAGAGCAGAGGGGTGGAATCCCCTCCCACGCCCTGCTGGCCACGTTGCTTTGGATGCTGCCCAGGATACAACTGGCATTCTGAGATGCCAGTCCACATTGCTGATTCATGTTGAGTTTTTCATCAAGCCAAGTTTCTCCCATATATTTTTCCCCCAGGTTTTGTCCACAGGGGTGCTCTCAATTATTTCTCTGCCCAACCTGTAAACGTGTCTGGAACTGCCATCACCCAGTTCACTTTGTTGAACTCCATGAAGTTTGCATTGGTCTACCTCTCAATCCTGTCGAGTTCCCTCTGGATGGCATTCCTTCCCTCCAGCAACAGAACTGGGGATCTATTTTCGTTGTTGTCATCACCAGAAGCCAAACTTTACACTGCAGGCTGGCTAAGTATATTGCCTCACTGAAGTCAGGGGGGATGGTAATTTCCATGCATGCTGTTGTAAATTGTTGCTCCATGTAAATAGATGAAAGAATAGGAAAACGGAACAATGTAAAAATACTGATGTCTTTGTGTCGTGTTATTGCCATGCTTCTACACAGATGTATATGAAATGAGTTGGGAAGGTATAAAGACTGGTGAACAGAAGAAAATGAGGAGTGGAGCCACAGCATGGAGGAGTGTAGGGAAAAGTTTGGAGGGAAGAGGAATGGAAGCTTGGCAAAGCTGGTAAGGTCTGTAAAGCGGCTGAAGTGCATTTGCAATCAACAAGTAGAGCAAGGGGAAGGAGCATCCACTGAGATACAAAGCAGCTGCTTGGTCCTTGCAGACCCTTTACCACTAAAATGCTTCTACCTCATTTATTTCTAGCAGCTGAGCAGTTTTGGGACATCCCAGTCCAGGGCAAAATTGCTCTTAAGAAGCTATTCTTCTAGGTGTACTGGTGGGAATTTGACAGAAGGAAGATAGCAAGTGAACCTGCCAAGCACCTATCTTGTGGTAGTTTCTGGGTTACCAAGTATCAGGGAGTGGAAATACATGTCCCAGAGAAATGGACTCTTTGTGACAGCAGAAGACTCTCAGATCTGTGCTTGGTTCATAGTCTAAGAGTAGTGTCCTGACACAAAGCAGAGCTGAGGTTTCATGGTTAGTACAAGACTTGCTTACTTACACTGGCTCATCTGGTCCATACATAGAGCTGTTTTCTAGCTTTATAAATAATTCAGGTTGAAATGGCAACACAGTCTTGAGACACTCCTAGGACTTCAGTTTATGTATGGTCAGTGTATATACTCTATGGATGTGTGTGCATAAGTGCATGTGTGTATGTTTCTGGAATGATTTCTTTCCTGATTTGTTTGTAATAGATGACTTGGCTTTTAAAATGGACTGAAATAAACAATGATAATTTAATTAGGTAATATCAGGCACTTCTGGATTGTCAATCTAGTATTTTAATTATATCAATAATTTTGGAGTCCAAAGGACAGAACTATAGTTTGAAGTGTGGGAAAGTAACTATAAATTATATCTTGGCAATCGGTACTCCTTCAATCACTTCCTGACTATGTTTACTCAGTTTTCAAGCCAGAGTGAGCTTTTCTAATGGCAAACATTGCAAGCCAATCTTGATCTGAAAATGCAACCTGTCGCTTAGCCAATAAAAAAGCTGTACTATGGAAATGCTTTGGGATTTCTGTTTCTAATGGAGCACGACATAACTTTTATTACTACATAATTTTAATCTTGTCAGTGGGAGTAATTATTTTGCTGGTAACTTCTGCAGATGTGATACATACTGAAGGCAGGTAGCAGTAGTTAAAAATATTGTGGAGGCTTAGTTGTGATATATTTCTAATGTAGTCACTGAGGTTGCAGAGGTGGGCAGCTGAGAGGAATTGCATGTTAGTTTTCCATTGCTGCTGGGATGGTGAATCATATGAGCATTTGAAATTATACAGGGAGCCTGTGGATATGAAGGCTCTCAGGTCATGGAAGTGTGTTCTGCTCTGTGCTGCCACTTGGCTGCTGCTGCCCAGGGCAGTCAAATTAGGAGCGAAGTATGGGGTTGGATTTTTTTTTTTTTGTATATGTGAGGGTCTGCCAGAGGAATGCTTAGGAAGAAAGATCTATTTCTATTCTCCTTGAACTGTTAAGTATAGGAAGGGTGGAATGAGGACCTACTCATCATTGATGGTACTGCTAATAGTAACCTGGATATTACCATTCTGCATTTATGCACTCAGTAGCAGAGAAAGAATTTGAAGTATATTGGGCAGTATTCCTTTATTTTACTTTCTTGTGGTGGAGTGCCAGATACATTGTCATCTGAGATTTATGGCAGCAAAAGCCTGCAGTTGTGCGTGGTTTGCTCTTTGACCTACCTCCTCCTTCCTCCCTTTCCTCACCAGTCAGCTGCTGTCCCTCTGCCACTAATTTACATCCCCAAATGAATGAAGCTTAATCCCTAAACCTTAATCCTCCTAAAACCAGCTGAACTTTGTGATCCTATCTTGACTTTGCAGGAGATTAAAAATAAAAAAGAGGAGGGTTGGGGGCTGTTTGAAAAAATGTGCTTTAACTTCGAAAGAGTGCAGCCATCTTTTATGTTTTTCAGAGGGCTAAAACACAGTCATTTTATTGATCACTGTATTTTTTTCCTTGATATTTTATTTTTTAAAATTGAGCATAATCATTTGGGATTTCTGTTTCAGTTCTGTTTCTTTGCTGTGCAGTGTGAGCTCTTGGTGGGGGAATTTGAGGAAGAAGGCTTTCCAGAGACCTTGCTCTGACATAATAATGGGGACTGGGGACAGTGCACTCTGCCATGATATTATTTCATAGATGAACATATCAATGAGTCAAAATTTCACTAGCTCTCCCTCTTGAAAAGTAGGGATGTTTACCTCAGGAGCCAGGCCAGGTAGTGTCTGAATGAGCTGTGTCCTTTCTGCCCATAGGATTCTTTCTGTATTGATATGCTGCCAGCATCTTGTTCCAAAAGATTTCAGGCATCAGAGGAGGATGATCCTCCTCTTTAAGCCAGGTGTATATTTCTCCTCATATGCATGGTGCCTGCCCAGTGAATTGGCAATTTTCATCTTACCTCTTGCCTAGATAAATTATCACAGTGTTGAAATGTGAATGCAGTATATCTTTGTGAAGCTATAATTTTTGGTCTACAGACAAAACCAGAGCTGACTTGATGATCAGAGTTTAAATCTCTCTTAATAGCGATGTTGTAGAGTGACAGAGCAAAGAGGGAAGCTCTTCCTCTAGCAGACAGTGAAATGCATCAATCACTGGAGCTCAGTTTGAATTTGTAAACTCTTGTAAACCCATAGGCAAAGCTTAGTGAGGAGATTCTCCTGTCTGTTTCTGGTACTCTCTCTGCCTGTGCTGCTCTCATTTTTAGGCTGGATCACAGCAACTTTTGCACTTTGAAAGGTTTGGTCAGTACGGAATGTGATTGCTGGCTCTCTCAATAGTGTGTCATGTGGAGACCACAGTCTGGGGAACCTGGAAACCATGGGAAACTCATGGTTTTCCTTATTTGGAGAAATGAACATTATAAAATGTGCAGTCTTTAACTTTGTAATAGAAACAGGAAAGAATTGTACAAGATAGAATTAAATATGGGAATGCTTAAGCACACAGAAACAATGGGGTAGATTATTAAAGTAAGGGGGGGTTGAAGCTCAAAACATAAAAATTAGATTCTTCTTGGTGGAAATCTTATAGACAAGTAACTTGTTTTGTTTTATGATTCCTTGGAAAGACAGTACTCTGCACAGCTGTTAGCCACGTAAGAAAGAAATACATATGTGCATATCCAAGTGTGAATATTCACTTACTAATCCAGTTTCCCCAAATACTTGGAATGAAACTTTCAGCAGTGGTTGTTAGATTAAAAAAAAAAAAAAAAAATCCCCTTGAGAAACTTATGTTCCAAAACCTCAATTCTTATTAGGAAATGAAGCAACTTTCTTGTGGCATAAAAATAATGATGCTTTGGGTAAAAGCTTTCAAACATATGGCCCACAGAAATAGCAGGCTTCAGAAAGATTTATCTTAAACAGTACATAAACAATTTATCTTTGCACATGGAAGCTGCACATCAGATGAAGTGTGTTCTTGCAAAGTGCCATTCCTCAGAAAAATGTCTCCAGTCTCCATCTTCAGGTAAGACCCTGCAAAACTACATTAGAAAATATGTCAAATGATGCAAACATGTGGGAAAGGAGACAATGCCCCCCACTACTTCTGCCAGTGGCACAGGAGTCTATGGTACAAACTGTGTGATCACAGGAGTTGTGGGGTCTTTTTAGTTGCTAGGCTGAGTTATGGTGGTGAAAAAGCATGGTTTGTTCATTTTGTCAACTTTGAGTATATTTAGTGTCTTTTCCATTATACATTGGATGAAAATAGACATCTATCGCACAGACATACATTATATTGTTTTGTCTTCCTTTGAGATGCCTAAAAAAGGGAAGAGACATGATCTAATTCAAATTGGTGAATAAACAAGCAAAATATAGTTATCTGATGAGGCCAATGGGATCTTTTCATAAAGACTTTAAGTAGCCAGCCTTTGTGTCACTGCACAATCTTTATGGTTGCAGGGGCTTAGCAGTAAGCTTAGAGAGCTTTGCCTGTTTTGCTGCTTTTCTCATCAGTGCCTTAATGCCTGCTGATTAAGGGCCCATAAATCTTTGCAATATTAGCAGAGGAGTATATTTCCATAGCAAATGGCAACATTTCCCTGCCTCCTAGCTGTTATCACACGTGTGGCATATACTTGTAGGTATCATTGTCATGCTCATGCCATATATTCTGAACAATGAATGCTCTCTTCCTGGAAACCTGAACCTCTTAACCACTGCTAGAGAGTAGCCTTTACTCTTGAGGTCACCTAACTTTGCAAGTCAGTGAGTTAATGGGTCTGAAAAGATTATCCTAGACCAAAATTGATGTAAACATTCTCCTTTCAGTGTAGAACTTATAGGCTTGCATGCCTTTAATCTTTCACTGCACATTCCAGATGTTTGCTTCTTTCCTCTCATCGTATATACATGATAGGATAGATAATGTACTGAGTTGAGATTTATGTCTAATGCATGATGTGTTTGTGCTCTACTTCATTACACCTTCTTTCTCCTTTTTATTTGGGAAAAGGGGAAGTATCTTAAAAGCCTTTTTTTAAATTCAGATTTGATTTGTTTATTCAGTGTTTTCCAATAACAGTCTGGTTGGAGTTCCTCATCCCCTCTATTTCCTCTGCTGTTCTCCTGCAATATATCTCTTTTCAGTTTAGGGTGACTCTATGACTTGGTTGCTTTAAAAATGTTCCAGAAGAGAGATCTCAGAATTTACTATGGAAAGGTCCATGTTAAATAAACAAACAAACGAACAAACAAATATCAACATAAAACCAGATTTTTAGCTTGATTTATTTTGACAATCAAATGCTAATTTCTGTTTTTTTCCCCAGGTGATGCACTAATATGTATTCACTATTTAAGATTCTGGGGAAACATCCTAAAGTTACAGTGGGTGCTTCAGTTTTTATCTTTCAGTGAATGTCAGCAGCTCTTAATTGCTAAATGATATTAAAAAAAATTATTTTGTTTTTTTGGATTCAATCTGTGAAATTCTCTAAATCTGAACTACTGTTAACTTCTCTGCTGTATGGATTTTTTTTTCATCATCCAAATGTAATTTATTTTTCCCAAACAGGCATTGTAGGTCTATTAATAAATCAGAATCTACAGACCACAGTTACTCCTACTTTTTTCTGTTTTCCAATGTTCTTTGTTTCACTGTATGTCAATCCAGAACAGATTCCTTTTTTTCCTCAACTCAAGGAGGATGAAAACACACTTGATGCAAAATAAAAATGTGTGCTCAAGTATACAGAAAAGGCATTTCAAGAAAAAGGAACTGTTTGTGAACTAGGATAACATTACCGTCTGGAAAAAAAAATGTGATTATTTCACTCAAAAATTAGATTTGTTATTTATATTTTTTCTCTTAAATTAAACTACTCATTACCATGACACATAGCCTTAGTTTACCTGAGCCCGTAATATACTTTACATTAAGCTTGGCTGGGAGATTCCATGGATATGTTTCCTCTCTGGACTTGTAGGAAAAACAGGATTCAAAATTCTTAAAGAAGAAATTAATCAGGTGTCTTTGAGTTAAAAGCACCCTATAACAAGGAGATACATGGGATACCTGGTGGTGAAAATGCATAGAGGAAAGTTTGTCTTCATAAAATTGTGTGCTTGTATCTGTAGTGCCTTGGTCTGACATGTGAGTTTGTAAAGTTCTTAGCTTTTCAGAAAACACTATTAAGGCTTTTATCTAGCTACTGAAAAAAAATAGCACTCTTAAAAGATAAAACATTGAGACTAAGAAATAAAAAGAATTTTTAGCTTAAGAGTACATAGGCAGAGGTGAATTTTATCTTAGGCATTTTGGGCTTTTAAGATATACTTTCACCAAGATGTGGGGTATGATTGTATGCTTCCACTTTGTATACTTTTATGCTTTATTTACAGGATAAATCACCTTTATCATGTGATAAATTTGTGTATCTGTACATGACTATATAATATTTTTCAAATTGTTTTAACAAATTTGACCAGCTAAAACATGAAATGGATTTTTTTTTTTTCTCATAATTTCTAAATTTCTCACAAACTGCTAGATCGCCTTCCAATTATTAATATCCCATTTGGTCAGTCTGTAGGAATTATGTAAATTATCTCTTGTGAAGGAAGGAAGTTAATAATAAATTAACAATCCAGCTGAAAGAAACTTGCAGTAAGTGAAATGTCCCACTAAAAGGGGCTTGATTATTTGATTTCTCTGGGCAGTGTGCTAAGTGTTTTCCATGAATTCAAAAATCACTCTCAAGAAATGTATTGTATGGATCTTGGGTTATTGGGGCTGCGTTATTGGAAAGCTGGAATTTATGTCTGTTACACTGTAATGTGTGAAAGCATAAATTGAAAGAAGGGAGTCAGCAACTGGGATTGTCTGCAGAGTAATTCTCTCCCTTTAATATCTTGAATTTGTCTTGTGCCTAATTTGCACAGCTAATTCATTAAGGGCTGTTTAATCTTAATTCTTAGTAGCTTCTTGTTTGTCTGCATGAGCCTTCTATATTCTCTTGGCACAGTAGTTATTTATATAAAGTCCAGGAAACCCCTTCTCACCCTAGTGTCATTTCATGGAATAATTCTGCTGCCCTGAGGAAAGAACTGATGGTGAAGAAATACTGAGCCACTCTAGCAAATATAAACTGATGTGAAATTTTCTCTTGTATTTGTTGTTCTCCATCACATTGTGGGCATTTTCTCTTCTAGTGTTCTTATCTTTAACACTTTTCTTTCCCCTTCTAAATATAATGAATTCATATTATGTTAAGATAATAAATATAATATTACATTGCAATAAAACCAGTTTTAAAGTTTTGCTGTACACGCCTAAAATACTGAAACTGAAGTTATGCTATGGAATACAGATGGTGTTCTGTTGTTGATCCTGACGTTTTAGGGCTTTAAAGATATTTGTTTATGTGATATGATGAGATTTAGTATTGTGGAGAATGTCTGCAAGCCTTCAATGAAAAAAACTGGAAGACATATTTTGCAGATTTTAATTTTCTGTACTTGACTGAAAGGTTAAAACTTGTTTTTTCTTGCTTTGCACTGATGTGTTTCATTCTGATTTTAAAACTCAAAATCCTGCTTTTGGTCCTCCGTATAAGAACTGTCATATCAACTTGCTTACAACATGTGAAACAAAATCAGTGTTGCAGGCATTCATTTGTTTTTACATTATGATATAATGTTTCTTTGTCTTTCAAAAATCTAATTCAGCTTTTCCTTTTTCCTGCGACAGGATGACAAGGACTTGGTTCATGAGTTTGTTATTGCAGAAGGTCTGACTTGCTTAATCAAAGTGGGAGCAGAAGCTGACCAGAATTATCAGAACTACATCCTGAGAGGTAAAGGAAATGTATCCAAAAGTTGTTTTTATTGCTTGGAAGCTCTTGCAGGTCTGCATCAACTTGCTGTGTAAAGCATCTTTGAACTTGTTTCTGAGTTTGGTCCCGTGATTCTTTCATGTTATGGAAGAAAGTTTAGGGAAGATTAATACCATGGAGCAGAATGAATTGGAATATTTGGAATCTTGATAGTCTCCCCGATGTTCACCTTTTCTTGTAGATTACACTGCAAATCTCTAATTCTAAGAAAGAAAAGGCTTTCTAAAGCCTTTACAGGATAACTGTCAGAGGGCACAGAACAAAATAACTCCTTGGAGTGTGGTCATCTTTTACAAAGGAGCTGCTGCAAAAAGGTTGGATGCAGCAGGAGTAGTTTTTTGAGCTGTGTTTCTCTCCTTTCTTGCAGTGATGGGTGGCTGTGACCTCCCAAGCATCGTGGAGGTTTTTTTCCATGCTGCTTAGACAGTTGAAAAATACAAGGGAAACAGAGAGTGGCAGCACCCAGCCTGCTCCATCACCCTGTTGGAAGATGTATTTTCTTATTGCCTCTTTCTGTTGTGCAGCAGAATGCAGCAGTATCATTGGTATCTCTGGGTATCATGGAATAAACCAAGAGAAAATCATACTGTAAGGGGTCAATTGGCTGGAAACAAATTTTAGCTATCTGACATTTTGGAGTTAAACAGGTAATGAGAGGTTTATGTTCTGTTCTTTGCACATAAAAGATAACTGGCAAAGATAGGGTTTGGAGAGGGATTTGAAAAAGGTGTGCCATGTGATTAAAAAGCTGATTTCATCTATTGTGGCCCGAATGGATGCACGTGTTTTTTATCTAGCCAGGAAACTTAGGCTGTAAATTTGAAGAGTTTCTTCAGTATTTTGAGGGGAGAACAGTCATTCCAAGGGATCTTTGCTGCTGGATGATCTCATACTAAATAGAGACTGCTTACGAATGCATAGTTGTGGTAGATTGCTCATATGAGTTTTCTTAGACTGACGTATATAGCTGTATTTAAAAATGTCACTTTGATGTATTTAACTGCTAAAACTCAAATAACACATTGAGGAAAAAAAAAAAAAGAAAAAAAAAAAAGAAAAAAAAAAAGAATTTTGTAAGGACCAGAAATGCTAAATTGTGGAAAGCAAGGATTCAAATAGTATGTGGGGCTTCATACAAAGGTGTTGAAGACCAGGTTTGGAGGCGTAAAAGAAACAAACCAGTACTACAGGAATTATGCTCTATGTCAGTAGCTGTGCAGTCACACGGAAGTACTTGAATAGAAGACAAGGACACAGAAACATGCAATTAAAAGTTTCTAGGAGAAAACTGGCCATAGATGCTCTCAGAAAATTCAGACTGGAAGCAAAAGAAAGGTGATGTATGGGGCAGTCTGGCCTTCAGGACCCTTCCCATTCTTCTTCCCTTCTCATATCCTAATGCATCCAGCATTCAAAGACATCTAATGATCTCTTTCTTGTGGTGGCTTTCAAGTGCTTGGTTTCCATGATCTAAAATTAGAAATTCTTGTGTGAATTTAATGAATGATAAAACAGAGCCTTAGTTTCATTGTCCATGGCATCATACAAATGCAACTGCAAACTCATCTTGTTGCATTGTTATTAACAAGTGGTTACAGTTTGTTCAAAATTAATATAACAAAACAACATTAACAATAACAAAAATTAATTGTGTAGAAGAATGCCATAAAGTAAAAACATTATTTTAGGAAGATGTTTTTAGGGATTAGTAACTTCTGAAATCAGGTCTTTTTTTTTGCCCTACATTGCTGCTGTGTGAAGCTGAAGTTTCTCTCTGGGTAGTATATCCTAGCATCCTTTACAGGATGCAATTTTTCTGCATGATGTGGGCTTCATTCCAGTTTTGCTCTTGATTGTCTTTCAGGAATTTCAAAGCTTGTTACAACTCCAAAATTATGTCAGGTGGTTTGCAGTTCCAGGAGCCAGCATGTACTTTCTGGATAGGTCTGTGTACAATGAGATAAAGATAGATTTGGAACTTCAGTATAGCCAAACAATATTACCCAAATACATTCAGGAGGGTGCTGAAAAGAAGCATTAAATATGTCATATAAGAGTGTTTCTGGTATATTATTTTTGGAAGATCATAGTGATTGGTTAGGGATTGTTGTTTTTTTTTTTTTGTGGCAATTGTGTGTACCTATTGCAGCGCTGCATTTTACTAAACCCAGAGTACTGGTAACTAGGTGAATAAATTTTACTGAAGGTACATCACAGCATGGAGGTAGTCTTGTAAGCTCTTAGCTTAGTGTTAAATAGTAGAGATTTTAGAAGTAAAACGTAGTCTTTTTTTAGAGATTTTGTGCTTTCCTGCCGTGTTGTCCTTGTTCTGCAGATCCTTTTGGAGTGGAATATATTCTCCTTATTTTCATTGCATTTAACCTAAATCATAAATAGATGGGATTTCTTCTAATTTCCATATTCTGACATTTTTCCAGCACCTTTGGTGTCATTCACTCTCTTCCTCTGGCAATTCTAACTCAGCTTGCAGGGCTTGTGACAGTAAGTGGCAGCCTTAGGTACAGCATTGTCTCCTTTGCTTTGAGGAGTCACCTACATGAGGCTGTCCATCATCTTGACTGAGCAATTTCCCAGTGTTTCATGCCAACTTGTTTGCCTGCAACTCAGCAAGACACAGCTTTGTATCATGGCGAGAAAATAGGCTGGAAATACGTGTATGCTTAAGGGCTGTAGGTGTTTCAGTGAGTTCCAGGTACAAGTTATTTCTTGAGGATATTATTTTCCTTTTTCCAAAAGTCCGCGTTGTTTCACTCTAATGTTTCTTGGTTGTGAATTTCTGCTTAGGGGTTTTGACTTGGTTCAAGTCAGACTGAGCTGCCAAAAAATGATTAAATATGCGTCATGAAAATGTTGGTTCTTTAATGGATAAGTGAAGAGAAGGTAAGTGTGGTTTCTACATACAATGCTGAGAAATCCATACAGTTTATTGTTGAGTGCTAAGGAATGACTGTTTATTTCTGTTCAGGTCCCCTCAGCTAGGGCTGTTTGACTGTACCTTTCCCAAAGTGTTCCCTTTTGTCAGCATATAGCCTATTGACTGGAAACCAACAGTAGCCAGGGCTTCTCTCAAGGGTTAAGGACTAGCTTAAAAACATCTTTTGATCCTCTTTATTTAATAGTTCTTAAAACTAAATTTATTCTCCAATTTTCCTTTTAATTATTATGGACATCTAAAGAAACCGTGTTTTGAGGGACTTCCCCCTCCCTCCCTATGGAAACAGGCTTGTTTTCCTTTTGTTATTTCCTCCCTCTTCCTTTTTATCCACAAGGATCCATAAGGATGAAGAACTTCACTGATAGCACTGAAGTTAAAATTTTCTGTCCCAGTTAGAAGATTGCAGTATGGTGGATGTTACCTAAATATTCAAAACCAGATAGGAATGGGTTAAAGATAATGAAAATATCCATAACTGATGAGGATTAATATAAATCTTATTGTAATTTTGAAGATTCCTTGGATATAATTTTGAGATATCTGTTCCTTGCACAGAATGCGAAGCAACACATGAAATGCCAGGTAGCCTTCATGTTTTCTGATAATTTAGCCAGTGCTATTGGGAAGGTGAGGAAAAAAAGCAGCTTGTGTATACCAAAGCTTAATTTTTTTAAAGATACACTGAATAAGTAAGCTATGAGGTTCAGGGATGACTTTGCTGGCACTGTGATTTGAGGAGTTCTGCCTGGTGGGGTACTGTGCTGTCCATACCTCAGATGAAATGAGAAAGTTGTCAGAAGGTCATCCAGCCTCGTTTGTAGAGTGTAATTGTGTACTTGGGTCCCTATTAGGCTGCTTATGGATTCAGAGTGTCTAGAGGTGTCCATAATTAGATGAAAGCTAGATATTGCTCTTGTGGTCTGAAAGCACAAGCCAATTGTCTGAGCAGACAAAGGTCTTCACCTTGCTGCATGGTCTAAGGAACTAAGGCTGAGGAAAAAGCAGAACAGCAGTCAGTGCTCATACTAGACCATCCTTGAATCAAATTCAGCTTTTGGATGCAGCTCTCTGATTTTGTGAAAGCTATGCGCTTATATGGAGAATAAGAATTTGAGTGTCAAGTCTGGATGAGAGATGGTTTCAATTTTGTTTGGCAGTTTTGAATTTCTCGTGTAGGGGTTTTTTAAAGAAGAAATAAAGAATAATAAGTGCTTGGAGAAGCCTAGGAGTTATGTTTTGAGGTAGCATTTGTACTTTAAGTTAACCCCTCTCATTTAAAACCCCAAACCATTATTGTAATCTAAAATTAAAAATAAGTAGAATCCTAGAAACATTTAGGTTGAAAAAGGCCCTTAATGTCATCGAGTTGAACCATTAACCTAACAATGCCAAATCCACCATGAAACTATGGCCCTAAGCACCATGTCTGCACATCTTTTAAGTATCTCCAAGGACAGTATAGACAAAACTTCACTAATTTATACTTAATTCAATAATCTGGGCAGAACACTAGGTTGCAGTAGAACCAGTAGACCATTTTCCTGTCACAGACCCTCTGTACTTCTGATAAAGTGCTAAAGTCCTGTGTGTTTCTACAGATATTGGTGCAAGCACAGAAGATAATGGTAATGGTCCTGGGCAAGGGATCTGACATCTTCTGAGGGACAGTGACATATCATTTAAGAGGATTGAAAGTTGATAAATTCATGCACAAAGTCAACAGCATCTTCAGTCTGATAGAACAGCATCTTTATTATTATGCTCTACAATTTTTTCCTTATAAATAGCAAATGTAGTTTGTTTTGGAATTGCATTTGAACAAACATGCTTTTACCTTCATGCAGATATAATAAGCATATAATAATACTTTTCTTTTTTCTTCTTTTTTTTTTTGACAATTTTTGCAAGACCTTTAAGGAATTTTAAGTAATTTTATGAGGGACTTATACCAGAAAAGTTGTATATGAGTCCTAAAATGTGAATAAAAATAACTGAGTGTCTTAAAACACTAAAATCACATGTGAAACATAACTCCAAGAAACATTTTAATCTTTGTTACATGCTTAAATTATGAGGGATCTATTAAAACAGTTTTCTTCAAGCCTGATAGCTACAATTTGCACAGATGTGAACTACCAGTGATGGAGAAGTTCCCAAGAGGAGTAATGACTTCCCAAGGTAGAGCAATGAGAACTGAGGAGCCTGAAACTTTCAAATCCCCCACTGAGGCATAAGAATGGGGCAATATTTTGATTCCTCACCCGTCTAGCTGGTAAATGGGAGCCAACCTTTGCAAAGGGATGGGTGAACAGAAAGAGTGTAGCTGAGTCTGGGTAGTCACCCTTTAAGTAACCTCAGCTCCCTGCTGCAGCGAGGTGATTCTAAATCTGTATTTTGCATGTGTTTTCAATTATACAGTACAGTGTAGCTGACAACAATAAAAAATGGAAAGAAATTACCATAAGAACTACTAGGTTGTAAAGCAGAACGTGACTTTGCTGTTGGAATTAGGGGACACTGATCTGTTTGACAGGGTGGCTGGGCATGCGCAGGAGCCACCAGAGTCAGAACTGCAGATGAATGCCCAGGCAGGGGATCAGTTTTTCCAAACTAGCAGGCAAACTGTTCAAGCACTGACATGTACCAAAGCCACCTACAGTTATGCCTATTTATAAAGCCAGAGGCATGCAATCCTACCTGCATGCCAAGTTTGGACCCAAGGGCTGTGCTGCGTATTCTGGGAAATCAGATTAAATTCCTGAAAGGACTCAGTGCTGGATGGTAAAAGGCCATCTGGTTACTGTCTGTCACCAAGACACCGTGTGTGCCTCAAGATGTCAAGGAGCTAGAGGAAGTCGAAGGTGAGGGTGAGGTTTTGCAAGCAAGCAGTGGAAGCTGCTGCTGATAACCCTTTCATTCTGAGAGGCAGGCATGAAGTTATCAGCAAGCTGGTCGCATTTCTGCATTGAGCCAACTGCTACTAGGAATGCTTGGGGTTTGGAAGTGTGCTCTCTATAATGGGTGGATGATCCTCTTCCAGGAATTGGCTGGCTGTTTTTATCAAAAAGACCCCTCGTTATTTACAAGGACATGAATGTTTCCAGTGCTCTTGAACTTTCATCCCTCAGCCTGACAAACTGTGGCTTTGTGCTTTTGCATTAAAGGTTGGGTATTACAAAGCATTTAGCATAGAGAAGAAGCACCTTCTTCTGCAGTAAATGTCTGTATGGGAAGTAGGGGTTGTGTAAATAACAAAAAATAGAAATAAAGTCTGTGAGAGGCTATTTCTATCCTAAATAGACATATCTTGCTGGTTGGTACTTCAGCAGTAAAACAGATGGTAAGTTTACTAGTGAAAAGGGAGCTAATACTGGGTACTCCATATCTTTCCAATATTCCTGTTTTAAAGTGAACTGGAACATTGTTTAAAATTTTCCAGCTGTAGAAAAGTATCCCACCCCCAAGTAAATAGGAATATATAACACTTGATTAGGCTTACCTGTGTATTTCTTTCTTTTCTCTTAGCCTTCAGTGTGAAGGTATCTGTGTGTAACTGTGAAGTTCCTGCATGTGCCTCTACATATTCAAGCTGTCTCCTTATGGCAGTACTTTAAAATGATGTAAACTTACCACTCCATCTCAAAATACCTGCAGTAACAGCCTGAACTTTAAAAAGAAATTGGGTGACTGTAGCTTGATTACTTGGGAGTGTTGCTTCTGGGAGAAGTTTGCTGGCACAGTCTCCCAGTAAATTCAGTTATTTGGCCTTTCAGAAAGCTTATCAGAATTGGACACTTGTCCTGTGGACATTTCAAAATTCATATCCTTCACTTTTATGCTGGACATCAGATCATAGTTCCCGTGGAACCATACCAACAGATGGCAACTCCACCTGGAAGCTGTTATGCCCACATAGTACAGGGAAGCTCCACACGGAGATACAACCTACGTTTCCTACCACCACGACAAAACAACCTGCAAAATAAAACACACCAAACCAAGCCGCAGCTGTGTGAGCAAGTTGGTAGCAGATTAGTGTAGCTGAGCTAAGAAAGCCTGTTAATGAGCAGCACTGCTGAGCTGAGGTACAGCCTGGCAGGGATGCAGCTGTGTGAGATTGACTACACTGCCAGTTTTCCATCAGTGAATGTTATAGGTACCATTTCTTGTAGTCCAGATGAAAAAGCAGGAGTCTCAGAAAAATCAGACCTGTATACTTGATGGATCAGTACCTCTTTCTGTTACATGAGCAGAAACCTCTTCTTGAAAAGCCATGAAATGAAAAAATACAAATGGATTTGGCATCCTGATTCATGAACCCTTTAGATTAGAAATAATGAGGTTACAATGTGTTGTTATACCAGAAGAAAAAAGCACATTATACTATCTCCATAGTATAAACACTAAACCTCCTTGTCTCAGTAGGTGAATCCTCTTTTACTTCTGCAAATATCTCTTTAAGACTAAATGCATTTGTCTTCTTGTACAGGGATACTTGGGAGAACTTGACATTAGAAATCATGCAGTTTAAAAAGAGGGAAAACATCACCTTTCCTTTCCACTCTACACTTCTAGCATTTCCTTTCTTCATTTCTCATCTGCATATTTTAAAATTATTATTATTGATTGTTCTGTTCATGCATTACACTGAGTACCCCACTGAATACAACTTCAGGCATTCCCTTTTAGTTGTTGAGCAAGCACTGCCCTCCCCTTTGTCCTCCTCCTCCCTCGCTTCTCCCTGGATGTGATTGTGATGCATGATCCATCTGGAAGCAGAGCCAGATAGTCCTCACACAGAGCATACAAGTCCTCCCAGTCTGAAATGGGAATTGGCATCAAAGCAAGTTTGAGTTCAAAAGTTTAACCACCCTATAGTAATTTACACATCTACGAAAGAAGTTGTTCCTTGTGCCATGCATTATATGAAATGGCCTTTCATGGTGGGACTGCTCACGAGGAGGATATAGGGTCTACATGGAATTCAGTAATAACACCACCATAAAATTATGGATTTCCCTTGTTTTTAAAGCTGACAGGCTGGGAGCCTTTGAGTTGATTTCTGTCTCTATGAAAATGAATCTTCAGGTTCTGAGTAATTTTTTTTATGCTTTGTGAAATTCCCATGAAATGTGATACCTCAGGCTGTACAGGCTGTGTGTAAAATGAGGATCTGAACATGAAAAATGCACATCCTTAACTACTGAGCAAAGACTAAGTACTTGGGACGTACTCCCAGAGGCCTTTAAAGCCATTGTGGTTATTTTATATTTTAACTACTCAAACTTCATGAACAAGTCTTGAAAACAATGAGCTGATTCCAACTTGTTATGAGCATATTACAGCGTTTCTGCCTATTTGTCGTAATCTTGTAGCCCAAGAGTAGAGAAGGAGAAAATGTGTAGAAAAGTAGACATTCATAAGCCAGCACAGACATGAATAATTGCATAAAGTATACAGCTGCTGGTAATTTTACTATAAATTATTTGCATTAAATATATGCACATAAAACATGTTAAAATATCATTGGGAAATAGAGTTTGATTCTTTTCATTTTCTTCCACAGCAATTTGTCATGGTAGTTGCTAGAGTGCCACACAGAGTGCTCCATCCTGATACATAATCAGGGAAAATTAAAGACTTTAAATGAAAATTGGAAGAGATGGAATCAAACATGTAAGATAATTGAGAGGTGCTGGCTGCTATTCCATGAAGGTGATTATTGTGTGATATAAGGACGTGACAAAAATGAGGTTCTTCAAATATCTTTGGAGTTAATTTCCATATCCAGATACGTTATTTTAAGTCACATATTAGCTCTGTCCACAATCCTTGCAAATGTGTTTGTGTGTGGATTTCTATCAATCATGTTCTCATAGGTGCAATCAGGAAACTGGACCAGTGAACTGTAAGCTCTTGAAATACTTTCATTACTGTTAGGCAGTGACCTGCTTTTAAGTCTCTGATCACTACTGCATCAAATACTAAGAAATTGTAGGTGATTGAAGAACTTAAAAGCTAAGTCATAGGACTTGCATGTATTAGCACAGAATTAATTGTTAACTGATCAAAAATGCCTACATATATGTCTAAGAAAAACTGTAGAATACTTTCAGGCTGATGACAGTGAAGGATAATCTTAGTGAACACATGGGAGTATTAATATTTCTGTTTCTGCTGTGGAGGGTTTCTGCTTGCCTGCAGCCCAAAGGAGCACCAATGGAGCATCATGTGGCCCTCAGGAAAGCAGAACTACTAGCAAATAGATGCCTGTGTACATGGGTTGAATGAGGAAAGAGTGAAACTCTTTCTGCTGCTTTGTAATGAAGTCGAAGGATCAGCTTACCTTCTGACAGCACAACTTCCTACCCTCCTCCACTGCCCTCTCCACCTCCTTCCATACACAGGACTGGAGACACTGATGGTGGCATTGGAGTGATGAGAGTGGAATGGGGCTGGCCTCCCCCCCTCCTCGTGTGTGTGAAGGCTGTCAGTGGATGCACAGGCAGGGCTGAACAGACTGGGTAAGGCAGCAAATTAAAGGTACTATGTAAAGGCAAACAGGATATTGTGTCTTCCCTTTGCAAGCGAGAGAAAAGTGTTGTACTTGGGGCTCCCTGCATGAAGTGGGGGGAAGCAGAGGTTTATCCCGTTCCTACAGTGGGATTAAAAACAGTGGAGTTTGATACACTATCTATTAATTGTAACATGATTTCTTTCTCTCCACCTTGCCTGACAATAAGGATTTTTTTGTTCTGTTTTCAGTGTGTGAGGCATTTCCTCCTTTTTCCATTTAAATTCTTGGCACTAAAGTTAATGTTGTCATGCCAGGAGAGGAGACTATACCTACCTCCTTCACTCAAGCACTACAGAATCACTGGCCTTCACTAGCTGCTAAAAATACACAACCTCTGTTGTCTAGGGTGTGTTTTTTAATAATTTATCACTTAGAAGTTTCTTCACAGTCGATTTAGTGAAGAGAGTTTACTGATGTAGGTGCTATGTAAAGTAAGCCTTTTTTTTTTTTTTTTTTTTTTCCCTTTGCCTCTTTTATTTGGTTACAGTTAGAGAACAAATATTCTTCTGTCCTCTGACCTTGAAGTGCTTTGGGTTCCCTGCAGTGAAGAAACACTAAAAATACTGTTGTGCACTATGAGGAGTGGCATCAAATGGCTCTGTTTTGGCACTTTGGCTTGAGTCACTGAAGTACTACTCAGGATATGCTATGTCTATTGTGTGTTTTAAGCAGGTTTATTTATTCCTTATTTGAATGACAGGTGGATCTTAAAGAACTTCTGCCAGTACTGGGCAATATCCTGTTTCCTCTTACTTAACCTTCTTCCTTCTATATGTTATCACCAGCCTAGACCAGGCTTTCAACTTCCTCTTGCCTTCTCTGTCCCTTCCCCTCCCCCCTGCAATTCCCTTCTTTGGAGACACCTCTGTGATTTTTAAAGTTCTACCCCAAATTGGCTTTGGGTTGCAGCAGGGTTGCACAGCACTTATTCCTGATGAGCATCAAGTCTCTGTAGTGAAAAGGGTCCCTATCTGCAGGCTTACATCCCACATGTTCCCAATCTCAGTCATTCCCTGACATGCAGGATCTAATCAACACCTGCAAAGAAGCAGTCTTGGGAGCACACACTGTTTTTCAGCCAGACAAAATCCATTCACTGGGCAGAAATTCTGCTTTAAAAGCTGCAGCTTCTAAATACCGTTTCCACATTCCCAAAATTTGGTAGTGGGTCACCATAAGCTTGCTTTAGTGTTCAGGTCAATATCAGTAATGGGAACATTAACTGTATTGTTTATAAACGATATATATTGGTTGCTAAGGATATTTTTTATATGTGCTTGGGATATGCTTGTTTTTTATTATTATTTTTTTGTTTGTTTGTTCAGTTTAGGTTTTTTTCCTAAGATGATTAGGGTCAAATGCACTAAGAATACTGTTAATATTATTACTGTAATAATTTTGTTGATAGAGAAAAGTCTTGAAAATTAAAAATACCTGTCTGAGCTTTCTTTGCAGACATGCCTGCCCCCTTTGTGTGGCAGTTGATCCAGCCTTTGATGGCACAGTGGTACAGCTTTTTCCTCAGCTGTTCTGCTTCAGCCAGTGAGCACCATCGCACCTGTGCACTTACTGAACACCTTTTAAATAGCTGCTGTTATCAGCAGTCCTTCCCCAGGCTTTGTGATTTATTTCATGCTATGCAAACTCTGCTATAAAATGTTTGTTTTCCTCATGGATTTTTCTGTGTTTTGTCACTAGATGTTATCCAAGAGCTCAAAGGGCAGCATTATCTTTGTGTGGTAGATAAGGAAATGAGGCACTTGAAAAGACATTCTGAATTCAGAAAGATTCAGTAACTCTGAGTTCTGGTTTGGAGCTTGTCCTTGGGCTGGTTTTTCAAAGTCAATATGGTATTTTCTGTTTATTCCTTTTTTAATTGTTACTCTTAGGACTTCTTTTCCTATTCAGACTCTTGTTCAGTCTGTCCTAGTTTTCTTTCTCTGATCTGTTTCTATTTCATGCTTTCCATGTCAACTTCCTTTACTCTCCATCAGTCTATCAGTTTATTTACATCATCAATCCATTTAACAATATTATAAATTCATTTACATTAATTTCTTCACCAGTTTAGGCTGTCTTAAATGCCTTTTCTTCCCATCACATCTTCTCACCTCTGCCCTGTCTGTCCTGGGTTCTGACACCACAGCTGTGTTTATGTGATGTAATGAACTTGATAGAGGAGTGTGTCATTTTCATCTGAAAAATGGGTATGAAAAGGTCGATATTTTGCTATTGTTTCGGATTTTTTTTTTGTCCTGTTGAGTTACTCATTCCACTTCTCAATGGTGGGACAGAAACTCCTGTGTTAGCAAAACCCTGATTTTGATCTGAGACAAACAAATAAGGGAGAGTGTTGTAGTGCCACTATCAAGAATCTAGTCTATTTTTTGGTATCTTATCTTCTGTACATTTCTTTCCTCAACATCACTCACATCAGCCCTAATCTGTGTGTTTCCTCCAGCCAAATAGATGTTAGTCTTTCCCATTATTTCCTTCATTTGTCCCAGTCACTTCATCTCTTTTCATAATTCTTGGACACTCATCAGGTATTCTGACAGAGTTCCTCCCCCTTTCATTTCCTTGAACATCTCTAGGTTTGTATTTTGCTTTCTTCTGCATTCAGATTAAAATTCCTCTTCTCACCATCTGTGTAAGAAGATAGTTATTTAAAACAAAACCAAAAAACCCCACAAGCTGCTGCTCTTACTTTAAGTGCCTTGGCATCTTCCTTGGAGGGCAGCAGCTGGGAGCATTATGGGGATATTTTGAGCTTCAAAAATGGAGTGTACAGAGGTATCAGCTGATTGCATATGTTCAGTAAAGGCTGTTACAAATGTCAAAAAACAGCTATTTCAAAACATTATAGTCACATGAAGTTTGGGCGCATTTTAAGATTTTCTGTATGAACTTTTTCACTGACATGAGGTTATAACTTTTCTGAATATTCCAAAGAGTTCAAATTCCCAAAATATTCATCTTTCCAAAATATATTCTCAGCAGTATTTTCAATTCCAGTGAAAAGTTCTCTTCCTCCTTCTTCCTCCTGCCTTTCAGAAACCCACCCCAAATATAATAAGTGTTGGAAATTTTCCATGAAAAAAAGAAAGTATTCTGTTTCAAATACCACAGAAAGTTTCAGTTCAAACTTAAAGCTTGAGGAAATTATGGACAACTAAACACTGGAGTGTTTTCATGGGAACTAACAGGCTATTTTAGAAACAAGTACACTGTCCCATATGAAGGGTGCCTTCAGTTTCTGTGTTGTGAGGCTGATGGCTCACTTTAAATGCTGAAAAAAATACATAGGAAACTAGTGCTTTATTGGCTAGAAGAGTGAAATTGCTTGTGTTGCTTTACTCTGGGCTTTAGCTGTAGTAATGCGATTTGATGAGGTGACTACTGAATCAGTTCCACTGAGAGTGTAATTGTTTAGATTTTACCTACAAATAACTGACTTTTTTTTTTAATTTAGTGTTTTAATGTTGAGTTCTTATGTAATATCTTCATTGTGAATTAGTAGAGCAAGACTTGACGGAGAAGTAAATGTTTATCAGAAATGTGTGTAGGAATTTTGCCTTTATATTAATCCTTTAGAATATATAATGAAAGGTAAAGATTTAGGAAGTATCAAATAATGCCTTTTAGTTAGATTACACGGTAGAATTCATCTCACCTAATTCCAGTTACCTTGTCCCAGGTAGTTAGGTGGACTCCTTGAGCAGGAGAGAACACAATATACCTTTGAGACTGAAATGGATTTGCTCCCTGATTAGTAGTTTCTTTCATATCTCCTGTTATCCTTTGTTTCTCATTTTTTTTCACATGAGGTCATGAGTCTGTGTCTGAACTTATAGTTTAACATGGAAAGTCTTGAGTACTTGATGCAATTTGTTTTTTTTTAATTGGAACTCTTCCTCAAGGCCAGTTGAGGGAACTTGTCAGAAACCACTTTGGACCTGCAGGCTTCCTCAGTTCTGACAAGAAACCCATTGGTGATAGAGTCTCAGTCTGAATATTGGCGGTCATTTCCCTCAATGAGTGTCATCTGTCTCTCCTTTAAGAGGTTTAATAAGTTGGTATACAGTTAGCTTTAAGAAAAGTGACTTTTGTATATATTTGGAGGTGGGATGAGATGAGGAAAGAGATACAAACCTCTTCCTTCTGCTCCTGAACTGAAAAATCAGAGAGCATAAACTCCTGGACTCATGTTCAGGCTTTAGAAATTCTGATGATGTGACATTATTATTGTGGTAGTTGATAGGCACAGTCAGTGCTATTAGTCAAAAATCGTGGCACCATTATGTGTTTCGTGAGTGTAATGGTTCCCTGAATCACCTAGTCAAAGGGCAAGACCTTTGATTTTATGGACTCAGGAAGACTGAGCTCCTGTACTTGGTGTCCAAAGTTATATACTGTGAATGTCACCTTTCCCTAGGCCTCTATAGACAAGTAGGAGCTGGAATGTGTGAAAGAACATAAGATTAGGAGCCAGCTTTTTAATATTTTATACTAATTGGACAAACACTATAGAAACAACCACCCCTGTGTAATGTATACCTTTAGCCATGCTGATTCTGAAAGAACAAGTTGAGAAGAATCTAAAAGAGCAAGTTGGGGAAGATATTTGGACCACCTGAAAAATCAGGTCTCCTGGATCTCTGATGAGTGCATGCAACTGTTCTTGCATACTTGAGACTATCAGACTGGTCAGGACAGTGATCTGCCTGCCCCATGGGGCTTGGTCAAAAAAGGTCCTGTGTTCTATACTGTGTAACTCTGGGACTGAATGGTACCCAAAGCTGTGCATTGTCCAAGGCTGGGCTAGATTGCTTTCCATGACTGGCATTCACCAAAGGCAGAATTTCAATGGGTTTTTAGCCACATTGCCTCAGTTGAAGAGAGAACTGAGTAGGTCTTTCAGGAGAGCAATCCTATGCACCAGGCTATGTGAGCAAAGCCAGCTTTTTGCCAACAAAACCATAGTCTGTGTCTTCCAAACTTCACAAAGTGGTTAGATGTGCCACCTAAAGCCAAAGTCATTGCACACAGTGACCTATATTGGCCCAGAGCTCGTTGGTTGAGTACCATGGACAGGGGCAGCTCAGCCACAGCCTGCTCAAGACTTGGGATTTAGCAGTCTTGTTGGAAAACACCTTGTAAGCCTCCACAGCTGATGCCAAATCAGTTATTATTGAGTGCATGTAAAACAGCTAAACCGTCGTAAGCTTTTTCTCACCGACATTCCCAATTTAGTCCTCCTATGCCATTGTGTTTGGTCTAAGCTATTCAAGGCTCTGAAAATGCTTGTAGATGAAAAAAAACCTACCTCTGCCTGTAGATTTGTGAAAGTACTACACATGTTCATGGAGTCCTCTCTTGGAGTGTTTCCCAGATAGTGTTCAGAAAACAATGTTTTTGAATGCCTATTTGAATGAATTTTAAGGAGTCATAGCACTCTTTATATGATACTTCATTTGACCACAGTGATCAACTGCTGATATTAAGTGACTTCTGTCCCCAGTGGTATTAGAACTTCATGTGAGCTAACTTGTCTTGGAAGTATTAACAGACTTCTTCCAGATGTGTGTCAGAATATACTGCTTGGTTGCAATCAGACAGATGTTTGGCTATGGTTACCTGCAGAGGGCTGTCCTTAGATGCATCCCCTTGCAAAGGTTGTGGCAGAAAAAAAATATGTTGGGTCTTTGGTTTGAGCTTTTCTCTATCCTAAAATATTTTACTACTGGCATATGGCATCGTGTGCTTGTTTCAGACAAGACCAGGTACAAGACGGATGGATGGATGGACAGATAAATACATACATACATACATGTATGTGTATGATATATTTGGACCAGGAAAGCAGTGTGAACTTGAGAGACTGAAGCTCCTTATTCCTAATAAGCTGTAAGGATAAAATGTGTAGGGCTCAAGTACTGCATGAGTGCTTGAAGAATAACTAATGGTTACTCTCAGGAATCTGAAATTTCTTGATATGTGGTCAACGTGAAAAAGGCAACACGTATTCTCTCTTTGATTTATGGATTCTTCCCCCATTCTGCACTTGCAATTTTCAGGGAAACTGGGGAGTGTTATGACTGCTCTAGCCTTTGTGCATGGCATTGTGAAGAGCCATGCCTCAAATCATAGTAGATCCAGGGGAGTGATCCATACTTGAGCACAGCTTCAGCACTGTAATCAGTACCTGGGCTCTGACACAGTGCCTTGAAGTTTTATTTCTCCTGAAGCCTATGGAGGGGCATGGCAGTGATGACATTGGTCTTTGAATTAAACATATGTATGAATTAGGGTGAAAGTAAGCTCCTGGGATACTTATTTATAGCAAGGTTGCTGGTTTTCCCAGCATTTGTTTTCAGCAGCAGTTTTTGCCTGCATAACTGAAGGAAAGCATGGTGAACGCCAATGCTTTAAGTTGTAAAATAAGCTTGGATAACACTGAATTATTAGAATTAAAATGTACTGGATTCTCTGCATTTTTAGAACAATTTCTGCATGGAAGAGGTATAATATTTCTAAGTTTTACTCTGCAGTCAAAAGACCAAGAAGCATGGAGGAGATTGGATGCTAATGACATCACTCCAAACCTGAGCTTGTAGTTAATAAATAAATGGGTAGCTGTGGAGTTAAAACATAAACAGGTTGCTTCTCCTTTAAGGTGATGGTGCAAGAAATATTCTTTCTTCTGATTACAAATGCCCCTTGAAAGAGCTGCTTCAGCATACAGGCACAAGGTGTGTGCATCATGACCAAGTCCCACAGTTCTGCCTTTAAATGTTATAAACCAGGATGGTTCTTACCAGCAGTAATTTACAGTTTTATTTCAAACTCTAGATTAAGATCTGATGGGCATGATTGTGCTTTTGTTTATTGTACTGACATAAATAGGAGTTAACTCTTGACATGTGTGTGAAACACAAATTTGGTCCAGAATCTTTAATAATTAAAAATAAGAGTCTTCCAAGTCTTCCATATGTATTTGCCTGTCACTTGTAATGCTCAAGCAAGCAAAAACACAGCAATCTTGATAAATATGTTCATATTGAAAAAGTAATCTTTATTTTTCCTGCACTGAAATTTTATTGTATTGACATTTACTGGCCATTTTCCTTTTCAAAAAAAAAACTCATTAAGCACAAGAGCTTTTTTATGTAAATGCTCTGAAGTTTGTTAAAAATAATCAGGATAATACAGTGCTGCTTTAGCTGAAGAGCTCATTTTTCAATTGTGTTCTTTCATATTTATTTATAAGTTTATAAAAAAAGTCTTTAGTTTAAAACAGCAGATTGCTGGGCTATCTTATGAGAACACAAACACATTACTGTACATAGTGAAATTCCAGTAGATGTCTTATTATATACTTCATATACAATACAGAGGACTATGATTTCTCTAAACAGAGTGATTAATTATTTTGGTTTGATATTTCTGGTTTTCCCCCAACACTTGTGTTCGTGACGAGAACCACATTGCGTTTGAGGCCTTTTTTATATGTGCTAGCTAATAACTTGAAAGAATTTAAAATCTATATTCTTCTTGCTGCTAATGAAGAACATTGCATGTTATATTTTTGGAAATTCCTTCTTTTTTCTTTTTTATTTTTTTTTTTTTTGGTCTTTTTTTTTTTCCAGCCAAATGAAATTCAGGAAGCTTTCAGTCAAAGAAAAGAAAATTTCAGTTTTTAATTTCCTCTTGTTGATGATTGACATCTTCTTTTCATCACCATTACTGCCAGCAGATAAGATCCAGCAAATCAAAATCATAGAGACAGCTTTGCTTTTTAAAAAGCATTATTTCCACTGTAATAAGTGTTAAGCTTTCCTTTGGCATCTCTTTGCAACAGTCCAGTCTATTGTATATGTCTGTCAGTGAAAAGACAGCCTCTGCTGCCTCTGCTCGAGCTGGAAGAACATAGGGAAAGCATTAGTTACTGTTCCAAGAAAGCAGAACAAAATGTCATTCCCTTCCTGTCCTTCTGCACTGTTGCTGTCTATTCCCATATTCCACACCATCTACTTCACTGGTCTAGAATGTGTTAAAATCACTGGTTTCCTATTAATTTATTTGGTCTGAAATTCTTTCAGCTCTTGATCCATTTATTCATGGGCATGCATAAACAGCTGCAGGAGTAGAAATTCAAATAGCTCTCTTGAGTGGGAGAGGGAAATCATCTTCCAGTGATGGCACTGCCTATTTCAGAGTGCAAGTGGACTTCTTGCTCCAGTGACTTGACCGACACAACTTTGGTTTCTTTCTGCTGTTATTGGCTTGGGGGCTGATTCCAGCTGTTTCAATCTGACCATCTGTAAAACCTTGAGCTGTTACGTTCCCTATTTCTCATTATTTATTTTTTTTTTTTTTAAGTTAGTTGGCAGGATTATATATACATAGTATTCTATCAAACATGCATAGAAAACACTCAACATGACCTGGCAATGTGCGCTCACAGCCCAGAAGGCCAACCATGTCCTGGTCTGGATCAGAAGGAGTGTGGCCAAAAGGTCAACAGAGATGATTCTGCCCCTCTACTCTGTGCTCATGGGACCTCACCTGGAGTGCTGCATCCAACTCTGGAGCCCCCAGCACAAGAAAGATGTCCTGATGAAGTGAGTTCAAAGTAGAGCCATAAAGATGCTGGAACACTCCTGGACAGACAGGCTGAGAGAGCTTGGGTTCAGTATGGAGAGGAGAAGGCTCTGAGGACCTTCTGGGCACCTTCCAGGGTGCTGACCTTACAGGGCCTACAAGAGAGCTGGAGAGGGATTTTTTATGGGGACATGTAGTGATAGGGCAAGGGGGAGAATTGCTCCAAACTGATAGATGGTAGATTTAGATTAGATACCAGGAAGACATTCTTTAATGACAATGGTGAGGCACTGGAACAGGTTACCCAGAGAAACTGTGGATGTCCCATCCCTGGAAGTGTTGATGGGCAGGTTAGATGGGGGTTTGAGTAACCTGGTTTAGTGGAAGGTATCCCTGCCCATGCCTATGGGATTGGAAGATGATCTTTTAAGTCCTTTCCAAACGAAACCATTCAGTATTTCTAACACTTCAGGCTTCTCTCCATTGTGATCAGAACTGTTTTATGCTGCTTGAGGGCAGAAGCACCAGGGCTTTCTGCTACTGGATGAGGAGGAGGAGACTGCTGTGATGCAAATGGGAAGGACACCTGGAGGACTCTCTGCAGCTACTGTAAAAGGGATGGAGCAGAGCAGCATTTGGTTGCCACAGCTCAAACACTCCAGTGTTACCTCCAGTTATAATTACCACCTTTTCAACTTTGTTCATTTTGTTGCCACAGTCTGACCCAGCCTGTGTTTTTCAGCACAAGGAAGCAACACTGTGGCTGTTCAAGCCCTGCGCTAGTCTGCTGCCTTAGGGAGGTGCACATATTAAGGTTGTGTGGGCTGTCGCTGTGTTCCTGGAGTTACTTCTCAGAAGATGCCATAGGTTTTATTAGAGACTGGGTAGAGAAAAGGAAGAAGGTCCTAGCTAATATTTTTCTTCTGTACTTTGGAAAAAGGAATAGAGACGAAGTGTTTATGCTTTTCAACACTGCCCACTTAGCTAAATGAAGAAGGTAAGTTCCCTAGGGCCACTGGGTGACTGACAGAGACAGACTGCACAAGAAAACTGTGAAAAGGAAAGCCCAGATTTTATTCATGTTTCAGGATAGTAGCCGTAGAATCACTTAGGTACCTAAAGCCAGCTGATACTTCGAGAGATGACTGCTGCGAAAAAAGTGTAGGACTCATCTAAAGCAAGCCAATGAACTTATAAATGCTTTCAAAATAGTAGCACAATGCATAATAGGCATAATATTTGCATCAGAGAGGAGAGTGATAGATATCCTCAGGAATTTATGTATCTTTTTCTAAGTACTCATATGTGAAGCAGGATTAAGGTTGTTACAGGTTTGCTTTCAGTTTTCAGATTGAGTTATTTGTGTTATGAGACACAGATTACAACTAGGTTCCATTGTATTTGACATCTAACTCTTCAGGAGCAATGGTATCAAATAGAATCTCATTGCTCGCGGCGAGGGAAAATTGATGCCCATTCTTTTGAATTAAGTTCTGCTCAGGTTTTTGAGATGCAAAATCCAAGGAGAGTGAAACTCTAGTGCATCACAGATGTTAACTAGGAACGAAGGCAAAATTTCCCTTCTTTCCATCTTTTCATGGCTAACTCATTCTGCCCCTTCAGGTTTGAACTGCTTTGAGCTTACCTCCTAAGATTCAGAGGTGTTGTCCTGTGGGTATTCCTAATACAGTGCAGAGTCCAATGGTTCCTACCTTTTTTCAGTGTGGTTTTGTTTCATAGCATAGTGCAGCTAGCACTGTACTGGCTGGAGAGTTGTGGACTACTTCTGTAGGGTTATGTGTATGGTTGGTGTTCTCTGTGTCAGAATTACTAAATTTTTGGTCTCAAAATAAAGCTCTTGCCTAGCAGTCTTAAGTCCCCTTAAGCAAAAAGTGACTTGTAAAAATGCCAGCTGATTCTCTATCTCAGACCTTTCTATAGCACATAAAAAAGCACCCCAGACTAAATTACCAAGGAATTAAAATTGTGTTATTAGTTCTCTGTTCATGTTACCATCTGTACAGCTGGGCTTCCTACTGTGAATGAGACAGGTCACATAACAAAATCCTGCTTTCCAGCACTGAGTGCTGATAAGTTATGCAGACTGCAACAAGAAACCATTACTTGGTATCTCATTTAGGCCTCTTTAAAGTGAGAAATTACAGGTGTTGCTCACATGTTTTCATATGCCTTCATTTGGTTTTAGAAACTTCTTGTGACAGTTCACTCTCTTATTTTTACTTTCTAAGAGTCACATTATTTATGACTTTGATTGGATTGAGTTTTTGCTGTTCAAAATTCATTCAAAAGGAAGATACCTTGCATGGAAACTGAAAATGAAAGTGGCAGAAGCCTGTTCTTTTACTAAATACTCTGAAATTGTTGTAAGGAGTGAGTGATTTAAATTTAACATTAATAAATATTGTCAAAGTGGGAAGATAAAAGAGGAAAATATTTCTACTTCAGTGAGGGGAGGCTAGATTTAGGAATTTTCTTAGGCTTTTTGGGTTCTTTCTTTGCAGGCACTGAAATTATATTCTAGTAGGAACTGGTGGTGAAAGTGGTGTGAAATGTCTCCTTTCCATGTACATCATTTCCTTAAACAAGGCAATGTAATCTGTTGTTTGTAGCATGGATTTTGTCGTAAAAATAGAATTCTGAAACCGCTGTGAAGGTCTGGGCTTTTTAAACATTCTTTGAAAGGTTTTGTACAAATAAACAGCAATCCTTTTTAGAACCAATTATACACATATGAAAGCATTTATCATGGAGTGGTCAATTTTTTATGATACTGTAAGAATTCTGTGAGAGGTCTATGTGAATTCAGATACATACAGTTAATTTTTTTTATCTGCAGATATGCATCTGTAAGCATGTTGTATATTTAAAAGCAAGGGTATGTGCACAGAAAATGCCCAAACATGTTACTGCACAATGTGGGGAGAATAAAAAGCATTGCTGGACTGTAGAAATGACTTGGAAGGAGTAATTTACAATGCAGTAATGCATTTAATCTGCATTTGATACTTCCTAATCTTCCAGATCTCTGAAATTTATCTAATCATAACTGTAGATGCTAATATAGGTGAGTTTGTAACACTAAAGGGAAAATATTACCCTTTGGAAGGCACAATTCTTTACCTGGGTCCTGGCTGGTCTTGCTAGATCTGGAGTGTTTGTGACTGGTTGTGCAAGGAAACACACAGTAGAAAGGCTACAACAGTAAAGCACCATGGCAGCTCTACACACAGTCTGTATTACATAGCTAGTTTTTGAGTTCTTCCTTCTACAAGCTCCATATCATTCACATCAATTAGATGAGGAATGTGTACGGTGTGTGATGCATACAGAAGGCTTGTTAAAGTTGGCAGTCTAGATTTAAGAAAAAAAGGTGGTGAAAGAAGACAGGAGGTAAATGCAGCAGTATCTGATTTCAGCTTTATAGCTCTCGAGGGCTCTGGGAGCAGGCAAGCTCAGTGTGACCTTGGAAATCCACCTGGGACTCTGGTGCCTTGCTCTGTGTCTGGTTTACATTTTACTCTCCAGCTTTATGAAATGTCATGTAATTAAACCCTCAGAGAAATGAAAGGAGACCCTTGAATTTCATGGGTTTAGAACTTTTTTTTTCCTTTTCCTTGAATTTCACTTTTAGTGAAAAATAATAGGTAGGTAGGTAGGTGATGGATGGATGGATGGATGGATAGATAGATAGATAGATAGATAGATAGATAGATAGATAGATAGATGAAGAGGATCTTTTCCATGTTCATTTATAAATAAGGATTGTTAAAGAGATAGTAAACACACCTCAGGGTGAACAGGTAGCTCTACAAGTGTTGATTCCATGAAGTGGCCACTTTCCATGGAATATGTAAAGTGCAGGGAAGGGTTTTACTTGTTTTGTTAGTTGGATCATTTCCCTCATGTGTGTTCTTAAAGCCCTTTGACTAATGAGAAAACTAAAAAGTGTTTCTTTTGGCAACAGATAAATAAAGTACTGTGCTGGAAATCATCCCAAGAAAAGAAGGCGTTCTCAATGTTCAAGAAAATCCCATCTCTCACCTTCTGAAAATTTCTGTTCAGATGGGTGAAAATTCCTCCTTATGTTTCTTCTAGAAGGTGAGGGAAGGAAGGGAGGAGAGTAAAGTGAGAGGGAAATATCCATGTGGTCAACCCAAAATTAATTGCTTTGCTAATGCTACCATTCCTCTGATTGACCTTTCCAAGGTGTGAACATGTTTACATTATTAGCTGTCTGAAATGGGTTGTGTGATGGTAAATGGTGTTGCCTCCCTTTGACCCTGCTCAGGAATTCAGGAAGGGAATAAGGGAATTAATTGTGTCTTTCTCAGAGACAGCCTCAGGAGCAGTGTGGGGTACGCAGTTGCTGTAGGGTTCACTTTGGGTTTGGGGGCTTGTTTCCATTTCATTTAATACATTACACATTGCAAGGAAGGAGATACATTCTTCTAAGGAAAGATGTGGTAGGAAAAAACTGATCAAAGATCTAGTGAGATAAGATAGCTCTCTACAAATTTTTCCTGCTGGAAGGAACCATTAGGAAGAATTGCAAGGTTTTATGGGGACAGGAACATATAGTATGGAGAGTTTGCCTAGAGATTTATGTAGTTAGGATAAATATTCTGGCTCTGGGCCTTTCTGTATGTTAAACTTGAAATAAAATTAAGGAAGAGGGGAAAGAATAGACTTTATTTTTTTAGTGCTTGTACCAGCAATGTTGATTCTTTCTCTCACCACTTTATATTTTATCTCTTTTTGTAAGGTCACTTGGACTGAATGCATTATAGGCAACCTATTTATGTATCCAACTTAGAAGCATTTTCCCAAGTTGATATGCAAAAATAGAGCTCTCAAAGGTTCATGCAGAGCAGTATTTTGGAGTCTGAATACTTCATGGTGAAGATGTGAAACAGTTTAGGGTCATTTATTACGTAGTGGTTGTGAAATAATTTTTTACAGGTTTATATCACCTATAGTAGTGTAGTGTTGATTTTGTAAAGCTCTGAAATTTTCTTATATAGTAGCAAGCAGCTGTTCTCATTTAACTGATAACTACTGTTTACTTTTATTTTTTCTTCTATTTGGCTGCAAAATATGAATTACCACCTTTCAAGCTTTTCTGTTGCTTTTACACTTTCTGCTAACATAAATTTCTGCAGATCATGCAGTGAAATGAGTATGTTTTAGTTCCACTTTATATTGTACAGCAATAAAACAACCCAGGTGTTTTATTTATTTTTTAACTTTTCCATTATTTGTACTGTATGAAAAGCGAAAAACCGCCCTTTGGCCTTGAGCAGTCAGAAGGGATGAGATTAATTAAAACTAATTCCCAGTTGCAACTACGAAATAAAAGTAACAATTCTAGGGAAAATAGGCATCATTTTATGAAGACCAGGAAGGCTGAAGACAGCATTTCACTTCCAAGCAAGTAATTTACCCAATTTTGTTTAACAATCTTTTGTTAAACAGAGGTTATTCTGGATGGTAACAGTGAGCAAATTGTTAGCAACATTCTCTCAGAGGTAAGGATACAAGCCCCAAAAGAAGGTGAGATGTATTTTGAATAGATGCTTGGAGCTAAAGATGCCCATCCGGGGCAAGTGGGAGGCCACAGAGCAGCAGCCTTGAGGAACAGTGGCCTAGAGCAGGGGTCTGTTGTCTCTCCCCATGTCTTATAATCTGCACTTGCCAGAATCTGTAGTGTAGAACATCAGGATGCTCATCATTCTCTTAGAGTTCAGTAGGGTAATGAGAAAGTTTTGGCATTTTGTGACATTTTATCAAGTGTTGCTGTTGAGAAACATGAATAAAGAGAGAAGGTGTCCCAAATCCAGAGAATAGATTGGAGGATGACAAAGTTGCCTCCCTCCTGCATGATGGATAATGGGTGGTGTTTCTTGGAAGCTCAGGGATATCAAAGCTGATCTGTCAAGTACCTCTAGGTATGTCACCTGAATTACTGTCCATCTGAAATAACTCTTGCTTCTTCAAGCTCCAAGTATTGTTGCAATGATGTCCTGAACTTTTTGAATCATGTCTGGTGAACCAACTTCTCCCAATGCAACTTCTATCATGAACCAGAGATAGCTTGTAGAGTTGTCTGTTGCTTTAGGGTATGTAAAAAAGTTAATAAGAGAAGTATTTGTTCCGTTAAATTGAATAGCAAAACCCAGTGTGATGAACCTAGTGGTTTCATTCGACTTACACATGATGAGGGATTCTTTTACATACATACTTTTTTTTTTCCCCTCAAAACCAAAACAAACTAATCTAACAAAAAAAAAGATCACACAGAATATTCTGAGTTGGAAGGGACCCACAAGGATCATTGAGTCCAGCTCTTAAAGGATTAGAGTGTTTATAAAACCAGGTTTTCCACACATTGGAAATAAGGCTGCCAGTCCTCAAAGTTCAACGAGAGAAAAGCGATGGTGGTGCTACGCATTTTAATGTTCCTGACATAAGGGGAGGGAGGTTTCAACTGAACCTCTGCCGCAGTGTTGTGTGTATTGAACTTGCTAGGCAAGTAATTTCAGTTCAACTTGTCACAAAGTATCATTATGTTCCCTGTGAAGGTGTGTTTCTTGTTTTCTGGGGGGCCAACCTGAGACCATACTGCACAGAGCTGAACGTAAACTTGAAGTAGCATTATACCAAAAGGTATTCTCAAATACAAATCAGATTATCAGGTGTCTCAGACGTGACATCCAGAGCTAATGGAAGTCTCAACTTCTTTGCAGAACAGAATAGTTTCTTTACCTCATCTATGTGCTATGAGGAAAAAGTATTCAGACCTGTGAAGCACTCACTGTATGGATGAACATCATCCTGCAGGAAATGAAATATTCTGTCTTCACAGCAGGTTTGCACTGTAAAAATTCCTAGGACCACACAGTGTGAGAGTGCTTCCTAGACAGTACTTTCCAGCCCTTGCTTTGAATGAGGAAGTATTCCAAAGGTCAGGAATAATGTTTCTTGAAATTGATTTTGACATAGTTTGTGCACAGAGTAGGCTGAACAAAGTTTTCTGCAGGAATCTTAACTCTGGCATTTCTTGAAGTTTGAGGCGCTTGAATTTTGTGTACCTAATATTCTTTTAACTTCTTTCTAAGTACCCAGAAACAGGTAATTGCCCATGACAGATTTGTCTTGTTTGTGGACTACTTATTTCACAGATGCATAGCCTTCTATGCCAGTTATGCACAGATGGTTTGGGTTCAGTCCACATCACTTGCTGGAGAAGTGTTGTGCAGAAGTGTCCGTGATAGTTCCAGGACTAGTTTGGGTCTGGAAGTAATTTAGCTGCTTCCATGTGGAACCTGGTGTTATTGCTCAGCAACCTTGCTCCAAACTAACACAAGGATCTCTAAAACAGTCCTGTCTCCGAAAATCTCTCCACCATCTTCTTCAGTGTTGTTATACTGGGATCCTATAATCATACAGTCCTATGTAACTCCTGCTAAGGGGGTGCTGACCAATAATACAGTTATAGAAACATGCTTCATTCATAGGAGGATTACAGATAATGCTGTGGTCACTGAATCATAGAATAATCAGCAAAAGGAATAAAATCACCCAAAAATATTCTCTATTAATAAAATATGATTGTTCAACAGCATTTCTCATTTACAGGGTTGCTGATAGATAAGAAATGTAAATGGTGAAACCTGAATAAAGCCACCACCTTCATCTTCATATTCATGATTGTCTCTGCTGCCACATAGATGACGACTGGTAACTGATGGCAGACCTTACATTCTTTGGTCAAATGAAGCTTATGCCCCCAAATATTTTCTTTTTTTTTATTGAATCCATTTTATTCATGTTTTTATATATTAAGGAAATAAAGTTAAAAGCAGAGATTCTCTATTCTGTCTTCCTGTCAATCAGAAATTTGAATTCAAAATATTTTTGTAAATGTCAACTGCAACTTTTGAAAAGGCAAAAAACCAGGACCGGTGTGCATTGTGCTTAGCTGTCCACATATTGAGTAAGAGAGGAGAAAAGTCTGAGCACAACACTGATGATTTCATTATGTTTCTCTTTAAGTATTGCTGTAATAAGGTGGGATTCAGAATTCAAAGGAGTTCTCACTATCACTGTGCTGAAGGGGAAAAAAAAAAAGAATAGAGGGATTAGAAGAGAATTACAGTTAATTTGGAAGGAATCTCTGCTCATTATCTGAGATGAATGAGCAGAGACACAAAACAGCATTTTCAGTCAATATTTTGGAAGAGTGTGAGCTCTGTACTTAAAGGGATTTACAATTATGTCTCTTCCCTGCACCTTTCTCATGGGAAGTCCACTTCAAATGAGAGATATGAACTTGTGACTTGAGCACATTCTTTACTGTGAGATTTGAAAGGAAACTGTATAACCCTAAATTTCACATAGCAGCAGACATACTTGAAACAAAAAGAAATAAAAAGCACATTTAATGAAGTGTTGTATTGGTTTGCTTTCTAGTGCTGACTTTGGCTTTGTTTAGCCAGTACTTAAAGAATAGAGTCTTTCATTAATTTGCCCTAACGGGCATAAATTCAAGAGATGAAAGTGAATTCTTTAATGGCATGCACATTACTGCAGGGTGGAGTCTATCTGAAACATTAGAGACAGGCTGAGCATACTGAAGAGCAATAAATATCTGAAAAGTATATCAGGAATTTAGTTTCAGCATCTGTCATGGTATAACTACAATAAAGAAAACTAGAAAGATATGCTCACTGTTGGTTTTAAGACAGGTAAATGAATAAAAAGTGACAGATGCATTCTTTTTCATAAAATCATTGGATGTTGTGATCTATCCCTCAGTAGATGAAAGACAAAGATCTTGATTCAAACAGCTTTTATTTTCAGGTTGTTTGGTTTGATTAATTTTTAGCCAACACAGTATGCTGAGGAGGCTGGGATGCTGTGAGAAAGCCTTACTTCCAGCCTTGTCTTTGCTTTGAACAGACATTTTCTTCTCCCACTTTGCTTAGGAACTATTTTAATTTAGTTGCTGAATTTAAAGCATAGTGAGTTCTTACTTATCCTACTGATTTCTGCCCTTGAATCAGTCCTTCTTCACTGGGGGAGGAAACTTTTATTCAAGAATTTTGGATGGTCTGGAATACAGTTAAGAAAAATATGACTTTCTATGCTGCTCTACAGTGTTCTTTAAATCAGTTGGTTTCAAGATGATAAAAACATTCAAGAAATTTCAAGTTCATATTAAAAAGCATAATTTTAAAAAGCAGAGCTTCTTTACCTTTTTTGACTCTAACATTTCAAACACTACTCAAGTGCCCTGGAATGATCTTACTACATCTGTGCTGTATGTTCACTTGTTGCATTCCTGTCTGCTGAGATGATGAAAGCCAGTGTATCCCTTTAGAGGAACCTTTGGACTTGTCTAAAATCATGTACCTGTTGTCACTTAAGCAACAAGAAATTATAAAAGTGATTCTACGTAAAGCATTTTGTAGTGCTTCTTAAAACAATCTTTCTTTTATTGTGCTTTTCACACGTGATACCTCACATTAGAAAAAGAGTGAACTGTGTTTGGAATACATCTCCAAGTGAAGGAACTATGTGAGAATTAAGAAAACAGCTTTATATTGAAGTAAATAGCTGAAGAAATTTACTTATATTTTTATTCTCAATGCATCTCTTCTCTGGTATTAGCACAAAATTGGATGGCTTCCTGAGGGTCACTTTTGGCAGCATACTTTGTTTCCTTCAAAACCCTCTGTGAGAAGTGATGTAAAACACCAGAGGTAGGATTACTGTTTTCAGTGGTTTTCATTCATCTTTCTTTCACTGCTTTTCTGTTCTTCAGGAATATAGTTTATATGTTTTTTAGAGGTCCAGGCTTGTTGAGTGAATGCCACAATACATGAATTTTGGAGACAGGCTGTTGGCATGGCAGAGGTAAATTTACATGCCCCTGGAAATCATTGCAATTCTTTGTAAGCCTCTCTGCCAAACACTGGTGTAAGTGTTTTTAGCCACCATACCAACTGCACCTCTCTTATCCCAGGATGCCAAACTGAGCCCATGTTTACCTGCCCAGGGCTGGACCTCAGAGAATGAAGGTGAGCTTAGGAAACAAAGAACTGCTATCTAGGGGAACATTAGCTCTCATGATAGCATCAACTTGTTGCTACATGACAGCAAGAAATCACTGATCAATGTTATACTTTACAAAGACTGTGATGATGGAGCTGGGCAATGTTTGAAATTTCAACTGGCACAGTTGTTTGTCTTGTTTTTTATTCTTCTATTCCTCTAATAAGAAAAAAACCAATAATATATTCCTCTAAAAAGAATTGTATGGAAATATGAATATTATAAATTTGTAAATTTTAGGAACGTAGTAAGATATTTCTGTAATAAGAGGAATACAATAATGCTTGGAATTGTTGATTTTCCCCCTCTTTCTTCCCTGAGAATCTTCTTCATTTTTAGAAAAAAAAATAAAAAAATAAAAAATTAGGAAATGTAGCTTCCTCCCCAAGAGAAACAGGGGGAAAAAGCTGTCTGTGAGAATTTATCATTTGCTCACTTCAAAACCACAGGTTTAGTTTTGGAAGGCTTACAGTTGTACTAAGAAGAAACATTGTTTGTTGATGACTAAAAGTTTTCCGTATGTGAACACTTTTACCCTACCATATGTCCTTTTCTGCTCTACTGTTAGTCCATTTGTTAAATAGCCCAGCTGTGCCACATTTCTTTACTTGCCAGAGAAGGCAGGAACCCCAAAACAGTGTTCTTTTTTCCATAGTCACTGGCAAAAGAGCCTACAGTCAGCAAAGATCTTCCTAATGTATAATAGAAAAAAGAAAAAAAATTCCCTGTGTTCCCTCATACTTTTCTTTGCCCCATGTGAAACAACACACAGAGTCCAACAATCAAAATAACCTGTGATTTTTGTTGAGACGGAGTCCTAATTGTATTTTCTCCCAAACCCACTTCTGCTTCTACAGTGTTTCCCAGGCCAAAAGCTGAGTTCATTCTCAAGGCTTAGGTTTTCGGCATGTAAAGCAGATGCTGGAATTCCAAACTGATGTGCTGTATGTAATTGATAATGATTGATAAAAGACAGCTTGCACCTGCAGGACCTTTCTTTGTGCAGGGTAAATAGGTGTCTGAGGAGTTCAAGAAAGGGAGCTGCAGAAATTATCTTTTCCATTTTGCAAAGGTTGGTTTGTGTTCCCCTCTTTGTACCTTCAAAGTCAGGATTAGTATTGTTTACACAGACAGAAGGCTTATGTTCATGATGATTAATGGAGAGGGAAAGGCTCGAGATCCATCAGATCTAGCACATTGCCAGACTAAATTATTCAATCAGCTCCCAAAAAGAACTAAGGTATCACTTCTTAACTTGGGAGGCTCCCCAAATTTCCCTAGTTTAATCCTAAATTCAAGTTACTTTTTTTTTTTTTTTTTTGAGACTTCTAGCTTACTGTATAGTTTTTGTTTCTTGACTGTGTATTAATCTTCAGTTTAAATTCAGTTTAGTTAAATTTCAGTGTTATGAAAGGGACTGAATATGTGATTGGGAGAGTAGAAACAGAGACAGACTTCAGAGATGCACAATAAAAGGACAAGAGGCCTGCCATGGACTTTAGCTGAAATACAGGAAATTTGATCTAAACTTACAAAATTAATAAAAAAATCCTGTGAGGGTGTCAGAGCACTTACACTGGTTGCCCAGAGAGGTCGAGCAGGTAACTGGAGCTATATTCAACACCCAAATGTAGAATCATGAACAGCCTTCTCTGGATTTCCCTAGTTTGAGCAACAGGTTGGGCTAGGCAGCCTCTAGTATGATGAATCCAGTATAAAAAATTTAAAATACATTTAAAGATAAGAAGATACACCTAATCCTGAAACAGATCCTAATTTCTGCCCTAAAACCAAACCATTTCTCACTGGCTACAACATCACTACTCAGTGCAAAAGTCCATAGCTGGAGATGAGGTAAGCCCATTGGAGATAAGTCTTCAGTATTTGCATGGGCAATGTCCTGCTCTGTTATGATGTTTTTGCAGAATAGCTCACCTTCACAAGAAAATCTGGCAATCTCATCATCATGCTCCCTCAGAATTTAGGATCGGAGGGCCAATGAGGAGGTCTTCTCAGAAAATGCTTTAAATCTCAAAAAATCTCAATTCTTAAGAAAAATATGTAACTTCATATATATGATGGATGAACATTATTCAGTGTTACAGCCGGCATTGACTGTAGCATTGAGAACCAGCTGCCTTAATTCAGATGTATATCTCCATATATGTCATCTTAATTACGGGCTACCACACATCTCTTTTTCCAGATGTGTTTTGCTTCATGAAGCACTGATGAATAAGCATATTTTAAAACTATCTAATCAACCTTTCATTTCCTTCTTTTATTTTTTTCCCTTCTTCCATTTTCCTCCCTCCCTCCCTCCCTCCCTCCCTCCCTCCCTCCCTCCCTCCCTCCCTCCCTCCCTCCCTCCCTCCCTCCCTCCCTCCCTCCCTCCCTCCCTTCCCTTCCTTTCTTTCTCTCTCTTTTCTTTCTTTCATTCTTTCTCTTTTTTTAATTCTTCCATCCTTTTAGTCAGCTTGCAAAATAGCAGTCCAATCCTCAGCTATATGTGCTCACTTATTTTAATTACATATTTCGTCTTCATGAGAAAATGTTTTTACCTGTTGCTATATAAGCTGTACCCGGTTTATTTTACATTGCCGTGTTAGTAATCTTGTAAAACGTGCTAGGACATAGTGCTTTTAAAGCTTGAATGCTGTGACATAAAATAATGATTAAAACAATTATGTCTAATCATGCAAATCTTTTATAATGCATATATGTTAGCCAGTTTTACTTCTTATTAAAAGGCTTTCAGTAGTTTAACTACTGGCAGAATTAAGTGAGAGTCCATTCTTTGCAATCAAGTAAATTTTTTTAAATAGCACAAAAGAAATCCTGGAAGAGGAGCTGCTTTGGCTCTGGTGGAGTCTGTGCACCACCACGGGTGTTTCATGGTGTGTATCAGCTTTTGATGAAACATGTCAGCTGATTAAAGGTGCTGTATCCCCTTTGACTTTGCTGTGTCTTATTTTAAGGCAGAAACACCAGAGGAAAAGGGTGGCAGAGGAAACATAGAGAGCTCTGTAGAGCATTCTCTGTAGAATGTATCTGTGGTGGTGTCTCTATGTATTTTCGGTAAAGTAGACAGAGACAAAAATGAAGATTAAGTTTGATTTGGAAATCTACTGTCTCTGCAAAAGATTTCAACTTTGAATAATACTTTAGGTCTGAAACTAGCTTGCTGAAGTTTCCAAAGTGCACAAGACCAAAAGTTAGAGCTTAAAATAATGTTGACCAGCATGAGAACTTCTGAAGTAGTATAGCATCTTAATGCATTGACATCTGTTCAGAAATGTATTTGAAGCTTTGATTCATAGCATTAGTTCTGCAATGTGATTTTTCTGAGATAGTTCAGTTCTTGTTTAATAGAAGTTCAGTCGGTGGTTAATCTGGGAGTTCTGGAAATTAATTCCTTAGCATGTTTCAACCATGTTGAATGTGTGTTATAATAGAAACAAATTAACAGAGAGCAAAAATGTAAAATTAAAAGAGATTTGGGATTTAAAAAAACTTTGATGAGAAACAAAATATTGATGCATTTGTGGCCAGGAACAAGACTGTGTTTAGCTTCTAGATGGCATTACATATAGCTTCAACAATCGTAAAGAAATGGGAATAGCTCTATAAATAGCAGATTTTTCACTGAAGCTAAAACCAACCCAAAAATAGTAACATAGGAAAAAAACAAAACCAACCCCCAAACACACAAATTTTAAGTGGATCTAGCCTTGTGGACTGAGTGTGAGTCATGGGGTTTTCTGCAGAGTTGCTTTGTAAGATCATTTTCAGAAGCAATGGAGAGTCCAGGTCATCTGTTATATCTGATGTCACCTCTTAGAAGAAGAAGCTCTGCTGTGATTTGCTTGTTTTCAAGTAGCTGGATGCTACACAAGTTGAATTTAATAATGATTTCTCATCAGGAAAATTAAATATCCTTGGATATTATGGAGACAATAAGCTGTGATCTGAGGGTGTGCATGCAAACATGGTGGGAGTGTGCTACAAGCAAAAGTGGTAGCACCTGACATCCAGCATATCAGGACTGAGCGGAGTGGGAAATTTTGTGTTTAAATGGTCCCACTTGGTAGCTGGGATCTTGCCTCTCTCTAATGAGGAAACACAAAGAAAGAAGTTTGAAGTATGGTTGCTTTCTTCAGAATTACCACCTAGTACTTTGTAGTAGTATGTTAGGTAACTGTATTATGTCCTTTCTGGGATCCCTCACTAGACATGGAGTGTTTCTTCATCAGGAAGTTTGCTTTGGTGGAGAATGCCTTTTTGGTGCCCAGGATAGCATACCCAAACTAGCGAGCAGTTTTCAAATGGAGTGAATGCAATCACACGACCCTTGATTTCTCATTGATGATGATAAGAGTTGAAAAGATAAATTTTAGCAGCTGGTTCTTCTTCCCCGTTAGTTTCATCACCATTCTGTCTGCTGTCACACCCACCTGTAGTTGTACGCAGCAAATGCCATGCACCACAGCTGCTGGGTATGCACTGCCTGATGAACTTGGGCCAGAAGCTTTCCTGGGAGCTGAAACTTGCAGTGACAAGGTCTGTCTTTTGCCTGCTTCATGCTATACATTTGCTTATTCTGATGGAAATAAATTCAATCTGCATCCTTGCTGTAATTCTTGAAATGATGAATAGGGAATTGACTAATTGGAAATTGTAAGCAAATATGTTTTCTGCTCATTGAGTGATTGAGTGATTTTGTTTTCTCTAAGTTAGTCTTGTGGTAAAATAGAAGCAGAGCAGACTAGAGAAGCAGGTGAGCATGTGGGCAAGGAACAGCTTTGAAACTTTTTCCAGTCTGGGTGGAAAAACAGACTTTAACTTAAAGTGATGTTCATTGCAATGATGTTTTGTGCTACAGCTTTTCCTCTTTCGTCCTGTTAACTTTATATCCCAGAAGAGTATCAGTGCCAATACTGGCATGTTTTTAGAGGCTTTCTTAAACCTCTTATTTCACAGAAATCTCTGAGCTTTCTGGCTGGCCTGTCCTTTTCTAGCCTAAGCCTTTCCTAAGAAATCCAGCAATTTTCCACTTGAAAATAGCTATGGGTAAAGTCACACACTACTTTCACATAAGATTAAGGGTTTGACAAGGGTTGCGGGAACAAAGAAATTCCAAATTAGGTCTGCTTCGTATTTAAACTCCCCTCTCCCAGCCCCTTGTTGCACAATAGTAAACTTTTTTAATACAAGTAGGTTGCTGATATACTCCAAAAAATAATTCCAGTTAGCTGAGGGATGGGATTAAATGCATTAATTAGCCTCCTTGTTTTTTGGTAAAGAAAAAACAAGGTTTAGCTAAAGGCACATAGAAATGTGAATTTAAAGTATTTTGGACTAGATTCACTTTCCACACTGCCTTGCAGATGATGCTGCCCTCCCTTGGCAGGGCCCTGGATATTGGTGGTGATTGTGTGGGCGTGCTGGATGAGTGGAGTTTGCACTTCAGCTGCAGCCATTTCAGCAGGGTACAGTCGTGGGCTGGGAGGTGAGACAGCAGTTAGGTAGAAAAGCTTCAAAGAATGTAAAATGTGCTCTGTCAGTCTCCATTTAGAGCCAAACAGCTGTGTCTTACTCAGCCAGACCCAAGGCCTGGGGGTGCCCAAGGACCTCCAGTCCACCAGCCTGCTCCTACACTGGTGTTTTTGGTGGTGTCTTCCATTTTGGTGGTGTGGTTATGCTAAAGGAAACTCCTTTTCTTCCTCAGCACAGACACTTGATGGGGTATGGAAACCATCGTTCTCCTTCTTTCAGGTCTTCTTGTGGCCTTCTTTTCCTAGGAATTTAAGGGGCATCAGCTTTGTACAAAATATACAGATTCTCCTTATCTTACGCTACTTCTTAATAAAAAGAGATTTCTCTTCAACCATACCCATCTTGTCTCATTTTTCTGACCCAGGAAATAGTAGTATGAAGGTCCACATCAAGGTTTGATGAGCAGCTGAGAGCTTCAAGTATGGCACATACTGGAGATATGACTTGGATGTGGACACAACTGTTCTCATCTTGGTCGTTTAATGGCTTTGTTTGTAATTACTTGCCCTGTGAAACTTATTGGCTACTAGTTCAAGCACCAGTGGGAGTGGTTTTTTCTTGTGTTTTCAAGAATCCCTAAAATGTTTTTTGGCTTCTTTCGAAAGTCTACTAATTTGCCTTAACATATTGCTCTTATGAAGAGTCACATCTAAGAGGCTGAAAACAAATGCATGCCAGATCTCACTTAGGCATCGTGTCTCATTAGTCTTAACTATAAGCAGTGGAGTAGTTTTGTATTGTGTACAGGATTTTTAAAGCAAACTTTTTGCTGTCATTGATTTCTATAGTAATCTGGAAAACATGCTCGAAGAGTCAAATTTATTTCACATTTGTTTCAAATTCAATTTAAAGCCCTTCACCCTCAACCAAAGAATTTTCAAGGGGAAAAAAATGTATTTGTTGACTTTATCATGACTGGATCTCATACTGATCCAGTGCCAAATCTTTTAGCATTGAAAGGAAGTAAAAACAAGAATTAAGAACTTTCTCTGATTACTGCTGCGATAGTAGCATTTCCTCTACCTGCAATGAAATGCTTCAAAGCAGCATTTATTCAGGCAGTGTAATTCGTATCTTTTCTTACTGGCTGACTTACATCTTTTATTTTACCATAACACTTGGACCTGTGTCCCTCTCACTTGATTTTATTCACCTGAGAGACATGTTTTTAGAGGGTGGCGACTGATTGCTTTCTGGAGATGAGGAGCAGAGTGCCTGGCATACTCCATGGGCAAGAGTAGAGATGTGTTATCTCTGTGCCAGGGCCCTCTTGCTTGCTTTTTCTCAGTCTTCCTTGATTGTGTAGCATTCATTGAGTGTGGCTTTCCTTCTAGCTTTGTGTGACAGATTAGATAAAGAATATAAGTATGTAAAAATAGTACCTCAGGTTTTTAACTGTAAATTGACCAACTAGACCAAAGGAAAAAGGAGGGGATGGTGTAAAAATGGCTGTTAGCTATTTGGCTATAGGGGTACCTTAGTGCTTGCCTAGCATTCATGTTTTCGAAAATCTGCCCTCAAGGTAAACGACATTGCGCTGTGCACAACCTGGGCAAAAGTTAGCAAACATTCAGAATGTGATTGGAAGATTAATAATGTCATAATTTTCCTCACCCTATGTTTTTTTTTCCTTTTTTCCCCCCCATAGAGCAGTGTACTAAGGGCTCATCAGGCTGTGTGTTAAATAATTGAGTTGTTACGCCAACAGGCTGTGCTAAAAGGTGTTACATCAGTGATTTCTTTTTCATCCCACTGTACTTTGATCTCCTGCTATAAGCAGAAGATCTAACAGTGGAAACTTTTGAAGATGATAGATGAATTGCACTAATTCACTTTTCATAATCCTTAAAAAAAAAGTGTGTCCTTATCAGTCAGAAAAGATTTAATAGCTTTTGTCTCTAGAAAGTCTCATATTATCAGGATTGCAAACGATGGAATTACTGTTACTAAATATTTTACTAGAATATTTTGTAATGCTGTTGTAAAAGCTTTAGGATAAATTAATAAAGATGCTTCTTTGTTATAGCCATGATTTGGTTTTTGCATTTTCCCACTAAAATGTAAAACTTGTTTTCAAGAGAGCATTGTGCAGTAGTGAATAGCTGATGTCCTTACTGATGTTAATTTCTCAGATTTAATTTCGTATCACTGAAATTCACTGAAATTGTCAATCCAAATGTACTAATTCCAAACATTATATGAGGTGCTGAAACAAATGGTGAAAATCTTGGCTCACAATATATAAAGTGCTGTGGCTGAAGGAACCATTGTGACAGTAAGCATCCAGATTTTGGGAGCATAAAATATGACATCTTCTAGGAATGAAGAACTGTTTGGGCTTGTCTCTGGATAAAATTCACACTTACATTTTCAGATTAAGTCAGTAAAGTTATTGCAGTTTCCCAGGATTTCATCCACCAGAGTCTTGCTCAATATATCTTTCATTAGTTCCCCACATCTCTGGTAAATTCTGCTTAGAGAAAATTGTCAGCAATTGCTTAGAATTATAAAAAGTGTTCACCAGCTCTGATTATATTTTCTCTATTTTCTTTGCAATAGCTTTAGGCCAGATAATGCTTTATGTCGATGGCATGAATGGAGTGATAAATCATAATGAAACCATCCAATGGCTGTACACACTTATTGGCTCAAAGGTAAGATTCTCAAAAAATCCCATTTTATATGGTTTTGGTGTTCTTTTAGTTCATTTTATTTGTTTTATGCTTTTAGGGTATAAATAGACTGTGTGTTAGGCTCCAAAATATTCCATAATATTCTACGTAGAAACCAGGTCACACTGAGCTGTTACTTCTTTTCTACTGTTTTATACTCTTTTGTTAGCACATACTCTGCTCTTAGAAGATGCCCTCATTACTGTCTGTGCTGCCATTGCACTTGACCATGGAGAAAGTTTTTTGGTTTTGTAGTTGCAGTTCGCAAAGCATTCTTTTGCCTTTTGGAACCACTCTAGTCACCATTCTACACTGCCCAGCTCTGCTGAGCACCAGTGAAGGACATTTCAGAGCGACCTCCTTTTTAAACTAGAATACACAAGTTCAATTGGAAGTTACCTACAACAATCATCTGGACCAAATGCCTGACAGCATCGCTTTATGAAAGTGGTTGTCCAAATGCTTCTGAAACCCCGACAGTTTGGGACTTTGCCCACCTCTCCAGTAAGCCTCTTCCAGTGTTTGTCCACCTTCTCAGCAAAATGCTTCCTTAATGTCAAGTCTTCCTTTGCCTGGAGAGTCCTAGAAGGCGAAGTCTGGTCCCTGCCTACAGGATATTCTTTGTTGGCCCCTCCATACTGAGACAAAAGCTGAAAGCTGAAATATATATGGCTTGTGTAGAATAATGATTCTCCAGCAGAATAATGATTTATATAGTGCACAGTTTACCTTTAAGACCATCTTTGCTGGAATTTGAAGAGCAAGCAGAACACACATTCTAGTGACATGCCATCCTGAGGGGCCATAGGATAGGTATACCCACAAATACACCCTTCTCCAGCCTGCTGCCTCTATTAATAAGCTTTAGGAAGCTTATTAAGGCCTGCCAGTGGCTGCTGCTGCTCTTACCATGCAGACCTGTACATACATAAGTATGACACAATAGCTGGAACAGAGTATGGTAGTTGTTGTTTACAATTCAAAACTTGCTGTAATTGGTGGAGTGGAATTAAGTTTCAAGTGTCTGAGTCACAGAAAGTTGCTTTTGGGTACTGTAGTGGCATAGAGAGGCCGATGCTCTCCCCTTTTCCTCTGTGATAACAAGGAGAAAGAGCTCGATGTCTCAGGGGTCCTTTTTTAACTGTAGAATTTTTTCTACAATGCTCAAACTTCACTACTGCAGCAGGTTGTCCAGTCAAAGAATAGATGCTGCAGTATTGAGAGAACTGATTTTTCTTGGGTTTACATACCTCTATTGCTAGATAAGTAAAAGTAAGTTAATTATGGTTATCAATCTTAGGTTTAAAGGGCAGGCTTCATGATTGGGAAAAGATAAGGAGAAACTTTTCCCCAGTGTATACTGTTCCACTGTTGCCTAGGCATTACTCTGAGCCGTTTGTCTTTCTGAAACAGGGGATGTTGCCACAGTTGGAAAAGCAGTGTGAGATGAGAGAGAAACCGTTTGCTTCATACAAATCCTCATTTTCTATAAGCATGAACAGATAAAAGAGCAAAAGCGTAACAAAAATACTGCTGTGTCCCTGACTTTTTAATTCTCTAAAGCACATCATGGGGGTGGAATGAGAGAGAAACATGACTGTATTGCTACCTTGCAGATTAAATTATTTCTAGATTTTCTTGCTCCGAGTACTTCAGCTCTTGGGTCCTTAAGCTCCTTTCTCCCTCCCCCATTGCCAGCCTGAATGATTATCTCCATGTCCTGGCTCAGTGCCTGCAGCTGAGGAATGCAGGCAATGTGCTTTGAATAGCTTGGTTTCAGGTAGCATCAAAGTTGCTTTTTCATTATTCTTCAACTGTCTTGGAGGAGATCTAAGTCCTTGTCTGTGTGCCAGAAGTTAACCAAAGGTATGGGAGGCTTACTGTCAGTGTGGTGGGACAGCTGCTTTATTCACTTAAAGGTGGTTTTGACTTTCTGTGAAAAATGAAGCCCTGGAATTTGCAATGCACCTACAGTCTGATTTTCAGCCCTGTTATGCTGGTGCCTTTTCCACAGAAAATATGATGAAAAATACGTTAACATTGCTGAGCAAAAAAGGCATAGTGAAACTGCCGATTAAGTCTTGGGACAAATCCCTCTAATAGGATGCAGGAGGAATATAGTTATTCAGCTGCCACAGCTGTGACACATGGTTTCTTGCCTTCTCAAAAGCTCTGACTGGGTTTAATATACTTAGCAGTGGAGGTTGTTGAATCTGTTCCACAGATATTTTTTTGTTTGTTTTTATCAAAATCTGTAGTGGTTTTGCCCCTTCACTGTTGCTTGCTCTGCTCTGTTTGCAAAGGGCTGCTGGGTCTGTCACCCTTGCTCACTTTGAGCAGTGCATTTTTGCATCACACAGGTTCATCAGACCACCTTGGGGGCTGGCATGCTCAGCCCTGCAACAGCTGTGATTTTGGTACCCAGTTCCAAGATTGCTTTATGCACCCAGCAATAATTCTGTATAGGGAGAGGGGAAAGGCATGGGAAATAAAAGTTTAAATTAGTGTGAAAGAAGGACTGTAAGCAATTTACTGAAAGTCTCCCCAGATTGTTGCCATTGTATTCCTTACTATTGCTAATTCTGCTGCAGTTTTACCCCTCTGACCATCAGTGAGTGCTTATATTGATGAATTATCAGAAATTGTTGATAATTATAGTGCTGTTAGCTAAGTTTGCTCTGAATAAAATTATTAGGGAGGCACTTAGAATTCCAGTGGTGTGACTGCACTGGCACTGTTGTCACTGCAGCAGTTCAGAGGCACCAGCTGTGTCAGGGTGAAGAACTGAAAAGCAAGAAGAAACTTAATCTTAGATGACTTACTTGCTACAGCACAGAAAGAGTCTTCTGCTGCAGATTGGTGTTATATAGGCTCTAGATTGGAAGTGTGATGGTAGAAGTACAATTCTTTAGTGGTATTATGTGGAGCTAAGAGCACTATTGGCACATGCCAGACTCTTAGGCCCACTGCTAGTCCTTTGTAAGATGTGTTCAACCAGAAGTGACCATACCAGTGTGTGACAGGGGGCTTTAACAAGCTGCCTGTACACTGCTTTCCAATCAGCAGTGGCTGATACCTCCCTGGCATAAAACATTGGCAGCATAATCCCAATGTAAATGTACGTTACTGCTATTTCATCATTAGGTATATGGCCAGCAATTCATCAGTGGTTCCCTGTTTGACAAAACATTCAAGTATGTACTCAATTATGAGTGTATGGTTACATGCTGTTGGCTTCCAGATAGCTTTAATATGTAACTGAGGTCAGCAGTGAGCTGCTGCAGGCTTGCAAAAGAGGGCTGCAGCAGGGCCAAGGGTCTAACTGTCTTATATAAGCTACGAATTATATAAATAGGAAATATTGGTGTCAATCATGTTTTCTCTTAGCATTTGATGCTAGCGTAGCACATTCATGTAAGAGAGTTTGGTTCTTAGAAGAGAAAACTAGAAGTTAATTGAATGTTAGTTAACAGTGCTTTCAGAATTGCTCCTTAATTTTTTTATTTTATTTTATTTTATTTTATTTTATTTTATTTTATTTTATTTTATTTTATTTTTTTTATTTGAAACTAACCTGTCAAGGATGATTCCTTAACTAGCCACATGCTGTAGCACTCATGTTTCAACTTCACAGTGCCTGGGAGATGATGTTTCAACACTTTCTCAGTGTTTCTGCCGCCTATGCATTACTACTCCTGCAGTTAGAATTAAGCTTTTATGTTGTATTGCAAATATACTTAGGTGTGTTGTAAATGGACTTGAGGCATTTGTTTATGCTGGCAGCTGGCAATGGAGCTCTTTGGTGCATCTCCAGCAGGTAAATGGTGATAGCTTTTAGAAAATTTCTCTTACCCAAAAGAACGGACACCAGGTTAAAGACACATATGTATTAAGCCTTATTAAGTCCATGGAACGTATGAGGTTTTATAGATATATATATATATATAAATAATAATAAATATATATATATAAACTTTTATATGCGTTGGTAATTCCTCTGACCTAGTAAGAGAAAGTGTACAAAACTTTTAGTGTATCAGTGCTTTAAGTTCTCCAGGACTAGCTATTGACAATAGCTATTGACTGTTTACAAAAAGTATATTTCTGCACCAAACATCTTGGAAAAAACATAGGGGTTTATATCTAGAAAAGCAAATGTTTCTTTGTATCCACAAACCCACAAACTTTTGCCAATCCATTTTGGTTTTCAAAGCCACTTCTAAGACATAAAGTGGTCCGAAATCTGAGTCTAGTTTCACCTTTTCTTTCCCCCTGTTTCTGACTACTCCTGATAATGATTATTTTTTTCCCATCTGATGATCCAGGCTGTTCTAATTTCCCCCAGGGGAGCTAAAGCCCCTTTTTGGCATTGTTTTCAGTGGAAAATAATCCATTTTCAAAGTTGTGCTGGGTAACCTCAGAAGACAGGGTGGAATGCTGGGCCCAGGCTGATACAACAAGGTTGATTAAAGATTCCTATCTCACATCTTGTTTTAATTTTTTTTTTTCTACTTTGCTTCTGTCTGAATCCTAGATTGAAAAGTTAACTACAAACTTTAACTATCAAGTTGTTCTCTGTGCCTTGTGTGAACCTTTTGCTTCCTTTGATACTGAAGAAATTACTTTCTGAATGTTTAAAAATGTAATTCTGTCAGAAAGAAGCAAAAAAACCTATTTCAAAGCAAAAGGGAAAACAAAACCCAATACATTCAGATAGAATAATGTAGCTTTAGTGGGTAAATTTGTTGATTGCAAAAGGAAAGTCACAGAACCATAGAACTGGTTTGCATTGGGAGGGTTTGTAAAGATGATTTAGTTCCAGGTTTCCCCCACTGTGTGCAGAGACACCTTCCACTAGACCAGGTTTCTCAGGGCCCCATCAACCTGGCTTCAAACAAGTACATTAGGGTCTGCTTTTCCTGCATGGTGCCAGGTGTGGGTTAAAAGGATGCACATGGTTGGTAGTCATTTCATGAGAATTTTGAGAGAAATAATATTCTTATTTGCAAAAAACCTTTTTTTTCTTTTTTTTATGAATGAATCATTTAAGGTAAATACTCAGTCAAAAAGCCTGACTAGTCTCCATTTCACAAGTTATTTATGCCTGTGCTACACTGAAGACAAAAGCAAAGTTGAGAATACCATAACTTGATCTTTTCCTCAAGAAATTTCTCACCAGTCTTACGCAACTGGATTTTAAAGTGGGTCTCTAAATAAATATCAAAAATTAGTTTGTAGTAATGAAGAAGGTTACAATTCTAAATGGCTTAATATATATGAATAAAATCAAAATAGTATTAGTAGTACCAAACCCCAAAGCATGTTAAATGAAATCACTGCCAACCTAGATAGTATATCCTATTGTTGAGAATTTTGGAAATATAAAGTATTTGTATCTCATTCAATCTTCTACCCATATATTTTTGAAAAATAATTGTTTATATAGATGGTCTATTCATATGTCTGATTTTTGTGAGCAGGAGACTGTCCTACGCTTTATTTTCAATATGTTTGGAAGGTGATCTAGGAACTGGATAACTAAGAGAATTAAGAATCCAGGAAAAGTCATGCAGCTTGGGGACCTGATGTGATCGATTTTACATGTTTTCTTTCCAATCTGCTGCACTGATGGTTAATAAACCTTCCTGCAGCTTCTGACAAATTAGATGCCCTATACAACTTGAGCATAGGCTATTTAGATTGAATCATTGCTCTCTTACCTCCAGCCACAACTCTGACAAGGCTCTAGTTTTGTTCTGTTTTCAGGCCTAGACCAGGTAGAAATGTTAGTTGGGTATCAGTCAAAGGCTTTCTGGCTCCTTTGTTTCCTGGAAGGGTTCAGAGAAAAACTCAGATCTCCTCTCAAAGCCTGAAACTATTGCAGTCTCACCCATGGGCTGCCCTGCACTCGAGATCTTGGGCTGTGATGAACAGGTACAACTGCTTTGAGTTCACTTAAACTCGGAACATTCATCTCAGTTTAGCAGCTTAGATGCTCTTGCAGTTAATCTGCTGTGCATTTGGCCACTGAACTGTTGTTATGAAAATGGCAATGGGAGGGAGAAATGAAATCCTGGCTTTACAGGAACTTTCCTGTTTCCTACCTCTCAAGGTCTTGAGTCTATGCTCACACAGGCCACTAGAGATCTTTCTTCCTCTTTCACTCAGAAACTGGATCAGCACTGTTGCATGAACTGAGTTTATTTTCAATTGTGTTTAATTAGTGCTTTGAAGGTAAGGATCAGGATGTTGCAATAAACTTGGAATAGGATACACTAGCCAGCACAGACTGTGTTAAGCACTTGCTTTGGTCTCCAGCTCAGCAGACAGACTGCAGTGAGTGCTGCTGCTCTTCACCAAACATATTTGTAGATTGGTTTCAAAGTCCTTCCATCAAACATAAAAGTAGAGTCCTGCAGCACTAGCTGTTCCTGTAGCTCCATCTGTTGCATTCAGTTATGAGTATTTTGAAGGGATGAATACACATTTTTCTGTGTTCAAAATGAGCTCTTGTAGATTAAGGAGATATTAGAAAGCACACAGCTCCCTCACAAGACATCAGAGATCTGATTTCAACTCGTTTGAAGTGGGAAATGAGAAAATGTAATGATTAACTGCCAACAATGTGGCAAATGTTCAGACCCAACTTTTCACTTCATCTGTTCAAAACTGTTTAAGAAAGTATTGGGTTAGAGATGAGTGAAATATGTCCAAATATTCCCAGAAAATACATCTATGCAGATATACAAATTTCTTGTTGTGAAGGAAAGGCAAGAACAGAGAAAAAAGCAAGAGTTGTACGAGAATTAGGTGGGTTAAAAACTGAAAAACAACTCTAAAGTCAGTGCTAGCTTTTAGAATTGCCTTGATCTCACTCACTACAGTAGTTCAGTGTCATGGACCTGTTATCGTTCACATTTGTGAGCAATGTGCTGTGCTTCAGGCCCTAGCTATTAATATCTATATTAATTCTATAATAGATTAATATAGATAGTTAATAGATACTAATTAATATCTATACCTGCTATTAGCTCCTAGTGTTTTCTGACAAGCATTATGTCCAGCATTGCTGTGAAAAGAGCAGATGGAGTTGAAAAGCTTGTCTGTATTGAGGACTGAGACTAAAGAAAATGGAGACTACTTTTTCCAGCATGCTTGAGGATGCCAGTGGGAAATGTCTTTGACAATAAAATCAATTGCCTGACTAAAAAAAAAGTAGGAAATAAGTCGTCAGGTGAAACAGAATGAAGAAATATAAAAGAGTTGTTCTAATGATAAAGACTCTAGTTGTAGTCCAGACTTATGGTGTAGTATACATGTGAGATTGTTATGCATATCTAAATGCAGAAATCAACTTGGCCAGTATAAAGCACATTGTGGTCATTATGCCAAACATTTTGGGACAGCTGTGTTACCATTTTGCAGGGTAGAAATATCAAGTCATAACCCAGTAGTTGAACAAGCTGCATTTTAGGAATGTTTTAAAATTAAAACAAGCAGTTGTGTCTGCACCTTTTCTGGGAACACTGTTTTGTGGGCTCTGCTGCATAATGCTTTAGTTTCCAGGGTTGCCCGTTTTCTGGTCTGGGTGCTCTTAGGTGCTATAGTGATGTATCTTTTTTGACAGTGACTGAGGTGCTTGGCAGAAGGCATGTGGGCTATTAGAAAGTTTAGCTGGAGGAGAAGGGAAACCTCTTCTGGTGCACAGTCATTGAAATCAACCCAACTGACATTTGTTAGCTCAGACCTTTAGTGAAGGTGAAGTGATACAGTTTTCTTAATCTATTTATTAGCTAAAATAATAATTTGCGAAACATCCTGTAATGCTGGCAAATACCCTCTGTGCTCAGTCATTCTTTCTTGCCTTCACAGGACCATGTCAGTGGCATGTGTGGTACAGGAGACAGATCACTATGAAACATAAGAAAATGCCCTGAGATGGGCTCAGTTGGTTACAGCACAGTTCTAATAGCACCAAGGTTGTGGGTTCCATCTTTGAATGGGACGTTCATTTAAGCAATAGACTTCATGATCCTGGTGGGCCCCTTCCAATTCAGACTATTCTGTGGTTCTGTGAAAATGCACTATAGTGAATGGATATGTTTCAACAAAGTACCAGTACCTCATCTGAGCTGTGTGCTGAGACCAGTATAAGAAACAAACCTGGCATTCAGATCTCCTGAGACTTAATTAAGTGTCTTGAATTTCAAGCAGAGCTTTTGGTTATTCTGCCAGTAGAAGGCAGAATATGGGGATGGAGGGTTGCAGTGCTGGTGCTGAGAAGGCTCCTGCACTTCTATAGGAGAAAGGAGGTGGCCAATCTTTTGCATTTTTGAGTAGGTGTTAACATTCTGGGATTTTATGACTGTAAAAGAAAAGGCATTATGGTTAATTTTTACTTATTCCATCAGATTTGAAGAATGTAGGTATTCCATCCTTATTTTAACAGAGCTTTGGGCTCAGTTTACGTATTGATCTCAATACACAACGGTATTTATTCTGTGACGAGCAGAGTTGAGTTAATTCATAGGATGTGGGTAGGATGTTTTTGTTAATCACATAATGTCTCAAACTGTTTGTAGTAACTTTGTTACCAAGTTACTTCTTCCTCTCACTTCTATTTTCATGATTATTAAATTATTATTAAAGATTTTCGAGAACTGCACAATTGGTGTGGATTCTTTTTACAGGTTTTTGAAGAAATGCAAGGAGAGTTTGCATGGAAGTAGCAGAAATTCCATACAAAGTCTCTTCAAATGTTTGTGCCTCTGAATGTATGGCTTGAATCTCCTGTGTACTCTGCAGCCATTGCTATGAGGCATATAGGACTCATCTTCTTCTGAAGATTTGTGCTGCTGAATCTTCTCTCTCGGTTATTTTCCTGAATGTTCTCTTTTTTCACTGAAACTGAATTAGTATATACTTCATTGCCTTTATTTTTCCTCTTAAATTCATCCTAATTTTCTTCTTAAATCAGTATCTGTACTCGTTCCCATATATATAGTGCAGGAGTGGAATTCTGCCTGCAGGAAAGAAGGTGGTATCCAACATTTTTTGCAGTGTCATGTAAACCAGATCCGAGACATTTCAGCCAACATGGCAGTTAATATAGCAGTGTTTGGCTTGATGCTTAGTCTGGAAGAATGGCCCAGCTAGGGAGAGAGTTTCTGCACTGGGAGACCCAGGCTGAATGCAGCTTCCAGGCACATTCTTGAACCAGTTCTTAAATCCCTTTTTGCCTTGGTCCCTCATCTGGAAAATTGGTATTTGGATTTTAGAGCCCTGGAGGAAGAACATAAGGGAGTAGAAGGACAGATTATATGTGAAGACAGATACGCAGGTGAAAGTTGAACCTGATACTAATCGTTACCATATCTGTTCTTTTGGCATCACTCAAAAATGTTTGTCTTTTTTTTTTTATTTAGATATAGTTGTTCTTTAAAGCAATGACTAGTAGCTGAATATACTTGGATAACAGAAAAAAATACTCTGTATCAAAAATGGAAACTATCAAAACAAACATGATGGCTCTATATTCAGCATGTTAGTGCACCCCAAAGAACCTCTGAGTGGCAACCAGCTCGGGTCCCTCACCAGGTTATTGCCCAGGACTCATGGTTACCTTACAGATTTTATCTTGGTCTCCTCAGTTACGGGATTTGTCCTTAGGAAGAGGTCTGGTGAGATGTGTGGATCCCAATTGTTTTTCATAAGATCAAGATCAAAAGGAAGGTTCTTTGATAGTTTTTATTTCTTCTTTTTTTTTTTATCCAAAGTCCTCTAAGTTTATATTTTATACCATATAAAGACTTTTCAGAATAATTTCCAGCATACCAGCAGGTTTTCTAGCTGGCTCCCATTATACACTGAAATGAACCTCATCTGAGCATGCTGTGTACTCTCTCCCCCATATTCTGACCCTCTTTGATCACAGCAATTGAACAAGGAGTTCAGATGCTTCCTGGTTTGCCCCCCTCTATCTCTCCGCTATCTCCCCTTTTTGCAGACCACATTAATAAAAAACAAGAATGTGATGTTCAATATAAAAAATACTGTTAATACCTCAGCCAGCATGGAATTTTTGTAGATTGGACCCTTTTATTTTTGAGTTTCCTCTTCTTATAAGAACACACACAACTGTAGGAAATGTATGCTTTGTCTTTCTGATTTCCAACAGCGTGTAAATGCTTCCTTCTTTAGCTCAGTAATAAAATTAAAGCAATCCCTCAGAAGCCATTTTTCTCCACTGCACTTTAAATGTCAGTGTGGTTGTCTAAGCATCCTTTTGTTATGATTTTGGAGAGAAATGTAACACTTCTCTAACTTCGTTTGAAAGCTTCTGCTTCTCTAATTAAGCTTTGCATATGACACAGGCTTTCTTGTAGGAAAGAAAGAGAAAAGTGGGACAAGAGGCTCCCACAACTATTAGTGCATGGAGTTGCCTCAAAACCGTTCATCCCTGGGGACTGTGTTTTCCTGAAGGTACTAAATATAATAAAAATATATTAAATATATAATATATATCATATGTATTAAATTTAGTAAAATGTTTTACTATATTTATTAAATAGAGAAGATAGAATTCCACTTTATAATTTTTGCTCCTCTGTGTCACTGCCACTCTGTGGTTTGCAGTGCTTTCTGTTAAGGTAATTTTTTTTTTTTTTTTCCCCCTTTCTCACCTGCAGTCTAGCTTACACAAATACACACTCTTCTCATGTTTGATGTTTCTTGGGCCACTCTTCCAGGCACACAGGAACTGCAGAGCCTTTTGCAGTAAGGACTGTGCATGGCTGCATGGGGAAAGACATGACAGACCACCTAAAAGTAGGTTTGCTTCCAGATCTCCATTGCTCAGATGGATGTCTGTAATAGCTGTGGATGAAATAGAGGTTTGAGGCAAACTTCCTTAGAATCATGATATACTTCAACTGGCCTGCAAAATTTTTCCTTCTTGTTTCCTTGTCATTCCCTTCTGATTAAGGGATGCAATGTGATTGCCCAAGTTCAGCCGCTGGCAGTGGAAGATCATTCATAGCAGAGCATCAGACAAAATATGTTGATTCACTACACAGAAATTGAAGGCTGTATTAAAGATACATTGTCATTTTCACTACACAGAAATTGAAGGCTGTATTAAAGATTCATTGTCATTTTCTAGGGTGTCTCTTGTAAAGCAACAGCAAGGGCTCTGAGGCTGTCCCAAGGCATTGGGCCATGGGACAGGAACTGAAAACTGAGCACAAGATTTTCCTCATGTCATCATATGATGTAGTACTACAGTTACTCATCTTGGAGGTTGTTTTGTTTTATTTCCCTCCTGCTCAGAAGGGTGGGTTAGGATTATTCGTCATCTTTGGCTAAACTGCCATGAAGTTATGTGCAACAGATGGATCAGACTTACCTTACCTACATGTCTGACTAGCACAATCCCAATCTGCACTATTTATGATACTGTGGATGTTATAGCACTGATAGCATCCTACCATTTGAGTTATTGGTTAGTTACAGAAAAAAAATTAAGTCTAAACCAGCATCCTTCTCATTACTACCCTTTTCAAAGGGTTGTCTTCCAAAATTTTTGCAGTAGGTTGCCTTTCATCATAGAAGTTGCAGTCTGAGAAAGAAAAAGAGAGACATTTCACTCATTAAATCTCCAGGAAGTTTTAGTCTTTCCCTTTTCTTTGAAACCATGCTTTTGATTATGCATGCATCTGATTTAATTTTAAATCCTTCTTTGCCAGTGAAAATAGTTTAAATATCCTATATCTTTAGAGCCAAAGGGAAATTAAAATTTTGAAAATTTTAGACTAGGTATTGATACTTCCTGCCTCCATCTGAGGTTCCAGCTTTTCTGCATGGACTTACGCAGATGAAAGCTGATACACTCATTTTCTCTGACTGCTCTGGAGAAGCAGCATCCTCAGCAGTGACCACTGCGTGCTTTACAAGAGACCTGACAGGACACATCCTGTACAGCCAAGGTACAGAAAACACTGCAGCTGTTCTCATGTAGAAGGAAAAAAATATCAGTGAGAGGAATGAAAAAAACAGCTTGCCTTTTCTGCCTTAGAAAAGCCATCCCACAGCACCACCTAGCAGGCACTGATGGATAGGAATAAACAGTGTGAGGACAGGACTGGAGCAAAAAGCTCCTACGAGAGTACAATGTTGAGCAGGCCTGTGTGCTTTAAAACACCTATTCCATCATACCTAACACAGGTGAATGATATAAACTGAGTTGTGCTGTCCTTCCCTCGGGCACCTGGTATCCTTTTGTTTTGGATATTTGTGGGTTCATACAGCTAATTAATCTCTCTGCATGTCTAATGAAATGCATCTTCAGTTTTGGGGTATTTTTTGTCATCTGGAGATTTTCTCTTTAACTCCATGTATTTCGAACACACCTAGCTTAATCAGAGTGATGGTATTACTTATAATGGTATTTCATTATCATGGAATTTTATGTTTTTATCTGCAATCAGTCTGAGGTGCTAGGGAGGAATTACCCAGCTGCCTGCTGAGGAATACTGCCAGAGCACAGATTCTGAACAGGCCAGCAAGCACATCCTCATCCCACTCCCATGGCTGGGAAAGATGTGTTATAAAATAGTTAAGCTGCAGTTGCTAGATGTCTCTGATTTTAAAAGCAGTTGTTTTATATGTTTTATTTTCTAGGGGGCCCAAAACACAGAGCTTTATTTTGAGCTGCAATGTGAAGTATTTATTTGTGATTCTGTAGCAGCCTATTGCCTCTGTTTTGTTATTTGGTTAATTTTGTTCAACTCCATAGCACAATCATTTAGTGTTCACCCTGCCATCCTAAACAGGCAGGAATGAAAGGCTCTGGCAATACCCACTTGTGGGAAGATGTCTAGGAGATTGAAGGGAAAAGTCAGGGCTGCAATTAAAGACATGATTTCAGAGCATGAGTTGTAGTTGGTTATGCTGACCTAGAGAATCACTGATTCTCCTATGAATTGTGCTGTGGATATATGGATTAAAAAAAAAACATGACTCAGTAATTAGGGAAGAGGAGTAGGACTTTCAGCTTGCAGAGATTTTTATTTTGGCGTTATTCATTTAGGCTTATCTGCTGTACTACTCAGAGGCAGTACAGAGAGATCTCTGTCAGCAAGACTGAAATCCAGTCCTTTCCAGGTTCTGAGATCTTATTTTCCTGTTTAAAGCAGGTGACTGTCTATCAAGACTCTTAATTTGCTCTGTAGTATTGGCAAAACTTTGTTGTTGTTGTTATTATTATTATGATGATGATGATGAAGAAGAAGAATACTCGCGAACTGTACAACTAAATCCCTATGTGGAAACTTAAAATAATTATTTCAAATATTGTGAGACATTTTGCTCTTATAAAAGGAAATGTGCTTATATAGTAGCTTGGGGGAGAGAGTAGAAACACCACCAGAAAAACACAGATTTTTTTCCCAGTGTTTTCATGGTTATTGTGGTAATATCTTTCATGCCATTCACATGGTTGCTCCATGTGAAAGCCTACCATGAAAAGACTTGTTTTCTAAAAGCAAGCAAAATTACACCAAATGTAAGATGTGTGATTTTAGTACTCTTAATAAAGTCACCTCCTCAAAACTTGTACTCTGCTGCACTGAAAGGGTCAAATATCAATTACATTCGCTTTTGGCTAAATCTATAGGAGCTATTCCCATCAGGCATTACACAGCTACCGCAATGCATTTCAGTTGAGCTTTCTTGGATACACAGGATCATGTTCTGGAGCAGTTTATTTTACTGCTTTTGTGAACTGATGCCCCTCACTAGGGCATCACTGTATTTACTGATTTTGTCTGAAATTACTCTTGAGTTCAGAAGAAAGTGGAAGTAATCTGTTGTGGTTAGTTCAGGAAAAAAAAAGGGTTGGGGTTTTTTTGGTTGGATTCTCCCCCACCCCATCTCTATCCCTCTTTCTGTCTGTACTGCTTCCAGAAAACTGAAACAACAGCTCAAAATTGATCTATGATGCAAGGCAAATCACTGCTGATTGTGAACTCATGCTTCTGTGGGTTCAGCTCTTTGAAAGACTCTGGCAATTACTTAGCTAAAAACTGTTCAAGTCCCAGATGCTGAATAATTCTTAAATACAGCATCTGAAATATGCTTCATTCTGAAATATGTGTGAAACAATGCCACAGATTAAGGCACATCTCACTGTGCAGTGGCTTGGTCAAATGTGTTTAGTCTCTAGGACCAGAACAGTGCAGTAAGGGTCAGATGAAGAGAAACATGAACTCTGGAATCTGATCCCTTGTCATGGTCACTGCTGCTGCAAGCCTACCTACAGCTTGGTAGCTACAGCTTCTTGGGAATATACAGGCCCATACTTGACTTCAGTTCTTATTGCATTGCTGTTCGGTGTTTTTATGCTTGTGGTCACATCTCAGGTAATTTCAGAGGATGCTCTGTTGCACTACTGAGGCCCTTGTAACTTTGCTTGGGAGCTAGGAACCTAGTCCAGTCTTGTCTTTGAGCTGCACATCCAGATTCCCAGAAAAGTAGGCTGCAGGGAGACTACACATGCAGGCGGGTTAGTTCAGAAGCCCTGCTGGACCTGTCAGTTCTGAACGTGAGTTTCTGAGCCTTGAATACTTTGCATAGCCATGTTCCCATTCTGCTGTACAGAAAACATGTTTCTATCCCTTTCTGTCTGCTGTCAGCTTAAGAGTGAGCATTGCTGTTACTGTGGTGCTGCTGAGGACCTGAGACACAAAACCTGTGAGACACTGGAGGTTTCTCAGCAAACCACTCAGTATTCTCTTACGTGCTTGAGAAAATGTAATTCATTTAATATACATTATCACAGATTTTTACTGTAATCCCAGACCACAGCTGGTGTTCAGAGAACTACTTGGATCTCATTGCATAAAAGGTCTTGTCTTCACATGATATGTGAACTGAGAACTACATTTTGGGCATATGTATGGGCATTTGAATCTTTACATACATGAAACTTTGTTATAATGAAATTAGGTAATCTCTGTGATTTAATGAAAATAGGTGTTATGGACTTTTTGTCCCTTTCAGTATATGTGTGTTTGGGGGCTGGTAAGGGTATGTGAGAGAGAAGCTGAAAATAAGTCACAACTGCTCTGAATAATAAAGGATAGTTTAAAATATATGTTTAAGAATCACCATTTTTAAATTTTTTTTTCTTTTTTATATCTGATAATTTTAAGCCATATTTAATGAATTTGACACTGTCCTTGACAACTAAGTGTAGGTGGCTTTGCAGAGATTTGGACAAGATGACCTCCAGAGAGATCCCTTCCAACCTCAGCACTTAAGTGAGTCACCCAAACTTCCTCCTCCTTTTTCTGCTTTTTCTGTACCACTTTTTCATAGTGGTACCCACATATGTTTGCTTTATACTTTGAGAAAAACTGTAAAAGCCAGATCATTTTTATTAATTGTAACAAAGGAATTTGCTCTTAGTCAAACTGCAGGGATCTGGACATGGAGGTTAGTGAAGCTGAAGTTAATTTCATCTAATCTGCAGATCTTGGGAACACAAGTGAACATGATTTTGATATGAGTTAAGCCTCTATTGGGAAGCCTTTGCCACATCACCAAGAGTGCTATATGGAAACAATTCCATTTCTCTTACCCAAGCAGGAGTCTGAGGAGTCTTTTTCTAGCTCTTTCACCTTTCTGTGATTCAAAACCAGCTGTGTAAATATTTTCAGTTTGTATGTTTGTTTGATTTGCTGTAAAATTTGGGGTGGATGTGATGAGTTTGGTTGATAAAAGTCAGAGGAAGGAGGTAGTTTGAGATAGAGGAATTACATTATCTCACTGAACACTGAGCTTTGTAACTCTTAAAAAATAGTTATCACTGTAATAATAAGTAAGTAATAATAAGAGCACTGTTGAGAGAAGCCTACAATTATATAATATATTCTTCCAGTTGTCCAGCTGTATGCAGAAGTTACATACTTTCTAGCATTCATGGAAACCAAAGTTGAGAATATCCCCATCTGTGTCCTCTTCTGACAAAGGAGGGAGTTAGAATAATGTGGCACTGCTAGGGCTGTGCAATTAAGCAGTGCTTTAGCTGATATGCAGTGACTTGTGTTGCCATAAATCAGGTTTCTAAATGGCTCCATGAAATATTCTGCCACTCACTGCAGAAACCCACCACACCAGAAGCTGGAAATGTGTCTGGTCTGTTACATTTTTGTTTTCATTATGAAGTTCTTGGGATTTACACAAAAAGCATCTGGACTAGACTGATGATGAGAACTGGATTTGAGGACAGCAACCTCTTCCGGATTTGGGACAGATTAACAGATGATTGTTGGAGAAATAAGACCACTTCTGTTATGTTCACATGTCCCCCATAAAGTATCTTTATTTATTAACTTTATTTGGCAAGTGGTGCAAATGTAAATAAGTGTGTCTGGTTTTGCAGTCAAACCTCTGCTTCTGAATTACTTTTTGTGCCTGATAATACTCAGAAGTTTAAGAATAGAGAAAAATCTTCAGTCTATACAGTGAAATAATAGTACTTTTATCATTATAGTAGTAAGCAATATATATGTGTGTATATATATATCCTTTCTCTAGTTTTACTTTACTACTTCATATTATTCAATATTATGCAATATTATTTCAAGAAGAGTTTGTGGTGAGTTTGTCCCATAGTTTGATGTGTGATATTTGTTATTTCAACAGTTTTATCATTTCAGTAGTTCAAACTGGTAGCATTTTGCTTTTTAGGATGCTTAAAAGAAATAACCTGTTAAAAATGAAGAAAGATGTTGCAATAGGTAATATTTTATAATTTCGAGTCTTTATTCACATACAATCTTTAGCCATTTCCAAACACTTTATTCATGGGTTGTTATGATTTTGTGTTTTTGCTGTTGAAATGTCATCTCTAAGACTGTTCAGTGTCAGGAAAGGTCTGTTAACCATATCATTAAACTTACAGTTGTTTTCAGGTGGAGTTATTTAAACACAGGCATAGTTTGGGTATTTAATATGAGTACATTTTAATGAAACTGTTGAAAGAACAAATTTCACGTGCAGAAAGCCACAGAATAGTAATAGAGTAGTTTTCCACTGTACTTGCAAACTCAAATAGTTTTTTCCCCTAGGGTCCTTGAACTCAACCTTGATATTATTTAAACAGGACATTGCCAAGGCCACTAACTCCAGCTAGTCATTTCATTAGCAGTAGAATTAATGAAGCAATTTGTTATCTTTGTTTTCCTTCTTCCCTGCTTTTTCCTCACCATCCCACATGCTCTTGGTGGCTCAGTCCTGCTGTGTGTCCCATGCCTGTTCTTTCATGCAAATGGCAGCCTGCAGCATGGCTGGTGGAAGGCTGAGGACTGAGGACTAGTTTTCTAGCTGTGTCCCTTCCAAAATGACTGGAAATTTCCTTTTCTCATATGAGATTGCTGACTTGGGGTCTTTTGTAATGCCTTTTTCAACTTGAGTAGGAACACAGCTCCATTACTGTCAAGTATGACAGTGCAGTGGGCAGATAGATCCCATAGTTACAAAAAAAGTCCAAAAGTATGGAAAAGAGTCCAGAAGTAGGCAGTGGGAGGGACAGCATAGCTGCCTAAGGAAGCAAGGGTGAAAATTCTGTGCTCCTTATGGCTGTCTTGTGTTTCAGTGGATTCAGTTTTGTTAAGAGGCTCCAAGAGAAGGTACTCTAATAATTTTGTTATTTCTCTGTTTTCCTCTGGCTTTGGCCATAATTAATTCATTTTATTGGTGATGACTTTCACAGTCAGGAACAGGGTGACCTCTGAGCTCCACTTGAGCCACTCTGTGCATTGTCCAGGAGGAAAATGAACATCCTGAAGACATTAAAGTTTTGATATGCTGCTTTGTACACAGTTCCCATATCAAACATACTGCAGGTCTCGAGCTTGTGAAGCACTCTGCTGCTGTCACGAGGAAATTTCTGGTCACCAGTTATATAAATCAGAGGTCTGCCTATGTCTGGGAGTGAGTCTTGGAAGAAAGTAGTTTTTTGTGGAAAATTGATTTGGAACTTCCTTCTACATAATTTCTAATCGCTCAAGAAAATGATACAGTAGTAATTTGATCTTAAATCTAAAGACTTCATTTGGAATTTAAAATATTTCTGGAAACATAGTCAAATATTTACTTGGGGGCTTAAAAAAAGAAATATGCAATGTTACATCTTCAGTTTGCCTTTTAAATGTACAGTACTTCAGCTTTTTTCTACATAAAATGTGATTGATCACAGCATGCATCACAGAATCGTTGCCCTACAATTGACAATTGATTAATTGTAGATGACTTTCAGATCCTTAAATGCTTTGCATGAGATACCTTAGTAATATCTTATTGAATCCATTCTCTCTTTAAAATTAATTGCTTTTTGTCTTGAGTAAGGTGACTTTGTATATAATTAGATGTTTTCACAATCAAAGATGTCATTCAGCAGTATAACAAAAGCTAAAAGAGTGTGATATGAAAGGGATTTCAGAGCAGGGAGTGAAGATAAAGTCCTAGCTGCAATTAAGTTTATACAAAATCTTTTCCTCTCCCATTTTTTATAACACAGCTAAGGAAATATCAACTTGGCCCTGCCCAAGGAAAAGAAGTTGCTGAAACTGCCAATCTCTCAAACTTTTCCGGTTGCCAGAGGTTCAGCCCAATGACCATCTGTTGAGGACAGTGTAGTTCAAGGCTAACATCATACATCAATTTAGGGGACTGGTGGGAAAGCTTAGAATGTAACTCCTCAGTCATAAAAGAAAAAAGAAAGAAAAAAAAGAAAAGAAAGACATGCCAAATGGTCTTAATCATATTAATCATATTTCCCTTATGTAGGCACACAAAACCCCATTCTTATGACCCATTTTAGTTTGCAAACTCATTTCTAATACAGAATTCTGATGCTACATGACTTCAAATCTCATTGCTTATTATCTACTTACCTTACTGTCACCAAAACATGAAATCTCACTCTTGCATTCATTGCTGAGCAGATCATCAGAGTAGTGTTCAGAACAAAGAAGGTTATTTTTCATTTATTCTGCTGATCAGAAACTCTCATTTTATTTTATAGGCATATGACTAATTCCTAAAGACCCATCATGTTTAGCTGTGACTTAGAGGCTTTAGGGTCATGGATTTGCAGGAGCTACCAGAAAACGGCCTAATCAGGAAGTGTGTTTCCAGATGCTAAGTTGTATTAGAATGACATTATACATATCAGAAAATATTGTTGTTGGTGGTTTTGCATAAAGCTAGTTTAGTAGGAACCCAACTAAGATTTTGCTATCTAATGAAAGGAGCAGACTTTACTAGACAATATTAGTCAATGATCCATAACAGGCAAATGGTAGAAAACTAGGGCTGCACATAAAGTACATATTTGTAGAAGACAAAAAGAGAATAAAGAAGTCTGTTCCTTATCATGTTTGATAGCACATTACACACAAGTATGAGTTTAACCAGAAATTAGTTCTCATATTACTGTGGTTTCTCTCAAGCTAAGTGTTTTATACCTTATTTAAGATAACTCAATCACAGTCTTTATCCAGACAGAGAAGACTGTTCTAGAGGTACTGATAGTGTTTCCTGGAGTCCTAAAAGATACCAGTGTTTGGGAGTGGTTAATAAAAGAATCAACAGATGATACTATGAAACTGCACTGTTTGAAGAGAGAAAGAAAATTAAATCTTTACAAGCAAAGCATAATTCCTGGTCTGGACACAGCCTGATGGCAAATTTCCAGTGAAATATTTTTGGTTTGTGTTTTGCAATGGAAAAAACTAAAACTTTAATTGAAACCAAACACTTTTGTTTCAGCAATATCTGAAAGAGCCAAATAGAAAGGCATTTAAAACTGTGTCGCAACTAATAGGCATGTGCTTGGGCTTCTGACAAAGGTGCAAGGATACCAGCTCAGGAGTCACCTGAAAGTAAGGAAGTTTATTCCTTTTATGTCCTATAATCCCCAGGTCTTACCCTGTCCTCCTTTCTAGTTCAGTAATTACAGGTAATTTTTGCACAATGAACAGTTCTTGTGGGAGACACTGGGGGGATTGGTCTGGTTGTAGTGGGCGAAAATAAGAACAAGATTGGTCTCACTTTGTGTGTTGTCCTGTGGATGGTCTTTCATTCATCCTGTCGTAAAACATAACAAAAACAAAGTAATTTCAGACTACTTCATGGGAGCAGAAAATCACTTCCCTACCTGTTCAAGATTGTCATTGATACTCCAAAAGGAGGAGAGGGGAATGCTCAAAAAAACCCTTGTGTCTTTTTCCAAGCACTGCAGCCTTAGGTTTATTCAAACAATGTCTGTCTCATGTGGCACTTGCTGCAGAAGAAACGCAGCTGCATCAGTAGCTCATTAGAAATGACTTAACACAGGGCTGATTTCTACCCCAAACATATTCTTTCAAAGCTTCCATTGGAGCTGCGTGTATTCATCTGAGAACCACTTTGACCTGCAGTATGCTTTGATTTGTTGTATGAGTTGCTCTACTTCCATTTACAGATTTTTATTTTGTATTTCCCCCTTCTTCTAGACCATGATGGATGGTGTAAATTGTAATTTCCAGGCATGAGCCTTTTTATTTCCTGTTGACCATTCACTAATCACTATTTGCTTATCCCTGTTTTTTGCTGGTAGACCAGATGAATTTCTTTTTAATGACCTTGTTTCTCTTCATATCAGAAATCTCACCACAGATAAATGACAGATACACACCAGATATGTAACAGTGCACAGAACATGTAATCATTACCTAGTACATCTGCAAAGTTCTGAGAAACTTCACTTTCAGAATACTAAACACATGTGTTTCTCTGCCATTCTTAGCATTATACATTCTGTGGAGGAAAAAACTTAAAGGAACATTCAGAGTTAAAAGACCGTTGTTTAAGTGATGATTTTGGAGCATCTTGCATCTAAGCTTATAGAGGTTTTCATCTCAATCTAACTCATCTCACAGCTTCAGTCCTGAGCTTGCAAAGCCCTTAACAACAGTTAATTTACCTTATTTAAGCATCCCTCTTTGAAGATTTGAGAAAAATGGCTGAATATTAAAATGCAATCTGGCGTTGTTTTAATATAAAACTTACCAAAATCTCATTGCTTTAAATATAGATATGGCATCGCATGCATTCTTATTTGTTCTGTTGGTACACCAGCCCACAGAAGCATAGATTGTTTAATAGTTACATCCCAAATGATATAAAATGCCTAGGTGTTCACAATATTCAGGACCTAGAATGGGTTTTACTCACATACTTTGTGCGTACTGTATTTAACTGTTGCCTCCCAGCTTTGTGATCCTCCCTGTGCCATGCACACCCTATGACTTGGGCAGATGCTGCATCTCTAAAAAGAGAATGGAGGAATTGGCATGTATTCATTGTTGTCCATCAAACAGCTTTTAGGGCCCTAGCACATATGAACTCTTTATTCTCTCTAGTAAAGAAAGCTTACACTCATTTACAAAGTTTTGTTTGGTATTACATAGGTAATTTGAATTTCTAAAATTTCCATCTTCAAAAGATGCTGCTTTAAAGTTCTGATGGAAAATAAGGCTGATTAGAAGTTCTTGGCTTAGGTGACACAGAAAGATCTCATTCTTGTGAGAATTCCTGCCTTCAGGAGCTATGAATAAAAAGGAACTGAATTACAAAATAGACTTGTCACCTGTTTTAGGAATGAAGTAACTGACCTCAAATGTCAGTTTTGGAGAAGAGAGAGACGAGAAAGAATTTGGGTTGTTTCTATATTTTGTAAGGCACTTGCAAATCCTTTATTTGGGAGTTTGAAATGTTTTACCCCCTTATGCCTTTCCCCTTGCTTGTTTGACTACCCAAGCCTGGGTATGTCTGGGTTACCTTTTGTCTGGGCTATGTGAGCACTCTGTGCAGCACATTTCCAAAGCTCTTGCTGTAGGTGTTAAGGTTCTTTCCAGTGCTTAGCCAGCTCTGCATGCTTCTGAGAGAGCTGATCTCCAGTCATCACATCAGAGGTGACTCTTCCTGCTTGTGCGCTCAGTGCTGGAGCTCTTGGCTGGCTTTCTGCACTGCAGTTTTGGGAAAGATTCACTAAGATGCTGGATGCAGTGGAGACATCCTTTCCCATAAATGCAGCTGGACAGTGTGTGAAATACTGAAATTACATTGTTCTGGAGATTTCAGAAAATTAATTGTTAAATAAAGAATAGTGGTATGTCATAGAATCACACGATAGAATGGTTTAGGTTGGAAGGAACCTGAATGATCATTTAGTTCCAGCCCCTTTGCCACTGGGTTTAATTGCACTAGACGAGTTTGTTCAAATCTCCGTCAAATCTGGCCCTGAAAACTTCCAGGAATGAGGCATCCACAACCTCTCTGGGCAATCTGTTTCAGTGCCTCACCACCCTCACAGTGAAAAATTTCTTCCTAACATATAAGTCTGCTCTCTTTCAGTTTAAAGCCATTACCTCTTCTCTTAAAATCTGGGAAGTTTACAGGTGTTTCCTTCAGCATTATACCATTTTATTCTGTCTACTTATTCTGAATAAGAGACTATGAACTGGAACACAAGTTAATAGTGTGCCCTTGTGTGAATGAAGGTTAAACACATCTCAGACTGGACTGGTGGGAGTGTAGACACCGAGCTGGAGGAAGTGCCTCTCCCTGTTCAGAGCTGATAAGACTGCATCACGAGTTCAGGAGTCCAGTGTTGCGCTCCTCAGTATGAGATAGATATTTATCTACTGGAGCAAGTCCAGTGGAGCTTACCATGGTGGTGAGATGGGGTAGAGCACATGCTATATGAGGAAGGGAAGTGGATATTTTCACCTAAGATAAGGAAAATCATATTAGGGCCATTCCAACTTATATTATTATTCTGAGATTCTCTCAAGCTCAGTATTTATATTTCCTCTTTCTTGATTATTATAAAAGAAAACAATATATTATGATACTATTATATATTATTACCATATAGTAATAATATTTATTTTATATATTTGTTGTTTATTATAATAAATAGTGGATTTATATAGATACATTCTTTATATATATGTAATGTATTTTATTTAAATATGTACATAAAACCTCCCATTTCAGGAAGATCTTTCCTCCTTTTGTGAACAGAAGGTGATTTTATCCCCTTGCAAAACGTGAAACTGAGCTGCATTGCTGGTGCTGGTGGGTTGCCAAGGGGCTTTTCCTGCAGCACTAGATCTGAAGTTGGGGGCATTTCTGCACCCCACAAGAAAGAAGGTCTCCAGCTTCTCTGTGCGCCTCCCACCGGCAGGCTGAACACTGGTTGCACTGCGTGTTTCTTTAGCTGCAGCTCTGCCTGGCTGTATCCTAGCAAGAGAATGAGTACCTACCTGACCTACAGTAAGTCCAAGTCTGCACCTGGGTTAGGTTTCAGAGGATTTGGCTGTAGTAAATCTTTATGTAAAAATTCAATGCCTATTTCTCCTTTAAATTTGAATAGTGTAAATCCAAAGTAGCTACATCTCCCCAAGTAAAATATTTTTATTCAATTTCCTTTTTACTTTCTTCCTTTTTAAAAGGAAAAATAATTGAATCCTCAGTGTTTCAATCTGAACTCTACAAATATTACTTTGGTCTTTAAGTCAAAGAACTTTGTGACAGCATTCCTTGTAAAAGTTAAAGCCTTTCCAGACAAGTGATTAACAACTGCGATAAGCCCTTCCATGAGACATGAGTTTTGCAGCCTGTTGTGTGGTATCCCTGTCTGAGTCTGTAATTGTCTAAATATAAACAGATAAAAGGGAAAGGGACTGCCAAACTGCACTGTATAAGGTAAAGCGAGTCAGTGGGAAAAGGTTTATAATTTTTCTTCTTCCTTTTACGTTGCTGGCTTGTTCTTATCTTTAGCCAGAAGATGCTAACATCATTTCCTCTCTGTAAATTGGCTTGCACATGATACAAAAACACAACATGAACTTTCTTTTCCAGCTTAATAGAGGTTTTGATGCTTCAGTGTTTGGATATTCAAGAATCCTGATTTAATTTAAGAACTGTTAGAAAGTTATTTTACCAAGCCAGTGAGTATGCATATCGCCTCAATAGGCCTTATTTTTTAACTAAGCAACAATATTTAAGATGGAAATTTGGATTTAATTAGAACAACCAATGTTTTCAAAGTGATGATAACAGGACTTTCTTTGAGCTAGCATGTCTACCTCTTTTGTTGCCTTCCTAGTTGAGTTTGAAGTGTGATTGGTCCAGGATTTTAACAAAACTGTGACTACTGAAGCAGCTTCAGAAAGCAGTTGTTCCCCTCTTCATTTGTAGATGAGTACCAGAAAAAAATCCCACAAGCAGTTTTAAAAGCTTCCATGAAGTTTTTTAACAGGGATTCAGATTATTAGTGATTCACCTGCTCATGAATGAAGTATGAGACTTGTTTCTATTGCTCCCATTGCTGTGCCATCTGGGTAAGTCATGTGAAATAAATGATAGCGACAGGCAAAAGGCCCCATAATTTCACAAAAGGTGGCAAGAAAATCAGTGAATTGCTGCTGGTTTTTTCCTCTTAAGCAATGTCCCAATTTTGAGATTTAGTGATTTTATTTGCAATCTAACTATCTAATTAATTGAAAAGATATGTCCTGCAAACACATTTAGAGCTCACATAGGAAGCTGAGGATCTCCCACTTTGGCAGTCAAATAGTTAATCACAAATGGGAACTTCAGGCCCACAGGTGGTCATTTAAGTGAACATTTAACAGATAGGACATCATATGGGAGGCCACATTAAAAAAATTCCCTGTGCTTCACATGGGTTCTGCCACCAAGTATCCCTGAACAGACCTTTCAGAGACTGCTTGGTGCCACAGTGGATAACTGGAGCTGATTTTAGAGTGAGTATGTCAGGCTCTGGACGGTTTTTGTGTCTGGATGTGACAGGCTATCATATGTCTCAGAAGGGCTTTGGCTGGCTGAAGACTTCAGTTTCTTAGGGGCAGTTCAGCTGCTCAGTGATTGCCTGCTCCTGTCAAGAAGCACTGTTAATGCAGTTTGGAAAAACATTGCAGGATGAGCACAAAGACTGTGTGGGTCATGGGTAGCTAGGTAAGCCCTCAGTACAGACATTGTGCAGCTTAGTCTACGACTGCAGTGTTTTGCTTTTGTCATTTTCCAAACTGTCCAAAGCAGCATGCAGGCTTAAAAGTGCCCACAGGAGTACCAAATGTCATTTTCTATTAAGCAGGAAACAGCATTGTTTTAAACACAGGTTTTCTCAAAGCTGGTGCTTGTTCCGGAGCAAGAAGAAAGCAGCCATAGTATGCACCTTCAGTGGAAAGCACCTCCACTTCCAGGCTTGATTGACTCTTTTGTGAGGAGTTGGATAAGCTCTGAAAATTTGCAGATTGATGAACTGAATTTAGTGTCCTCCTAGGACGTAAATGACAAGCAAAACATAGCTTTCCTAATTGCTTCTTTTCTCTGGGGCTGTTTCTGAGTGCCATTTATTCCTTACAAAACCATCTGTTAGCTTGCTAAGCACAGGGAGCTGATACCTGCAGACAGCACCTGAAATCAGCCAGCCTAAGCCTCAGTCTAGTGCAACTGCAGTGGGCTGCCCTAAGGCTTCACAGGATTTGCAGCATGGCAGGTGCTGAGGGGCCAGCTCCTTATTGCAGCAGCTGCCATGGCCAGCAGGCAACAACCTGAGCAAAGGTACTGCCAAAGGTTCTTTCTTCTTCCTGGAAGAGAGATTTGCAAAAACAGACTTAAGCCTGGTGTGTCCCCCACTGATTGCTGTCAAATGGAGATATATGGGAACTTTGCCATGTAGCACTTATGTGTACATTCATCCTGTTGTCACCACATGGCCGAGACTTGAGGTCTTAAGCACCATCAAAAGTAGTATCTAAGCTTTCCTTTCTAAGGAAAAAAACAAAAAAACTAATCAGGTTAGAAGGTAGTATGTAAATAGTTATCTGGGAAGTATGTTAATGCTAGAATGGTTTATAGTAATCTGGTATAACTCCTATTTGCAAAGTAACTTTACAAAAAAAGTCGAGAGTTTTTGGAAATTCCTCCACTACATTTGTTGAACAATTGAAATTTATTCCTAAGAGAAATGTCACTGGAGACCAGCAGCACTGTGGTATTGGCCTGACAGGCAAATACACAGATGTATAGTGCAATTGCAGGGAAGCGATTTGTTGTGTTATCAGGTTCCAATTTTCTTTAATTTGACTACCCCATGTATCTATGAAGTATCACTGCAGCAGTACAGTTGCAAATTAACCAAGGGTATTAAGGAACCTGGTCAAGTTTGTCACTGGGATTTCCAGGCTGTCAGCCCTAAAATTCAACAATTTGACAACACATCAAGCCTGAAAAACATCTAGCTTCAGTAGCAGAATATTTTTCATTGCTAGTAGTGCCACTGTGTGCATTAAGCTCAATTCTGCATGAGCGAGTAAACCCCAAGAAACTAGGGAAATAGTTGGGATCACTGTGGACACTGAACTGTGTGTTAATAGCAGTAAGCTGCATTGTAGTTCATTACTTTCAAGTGAGTTCTAGTATATCCCTGTCACTGTCTTCTGACTGTGTAGATCTATGAAATTACTAATAATGATTTTGTGCTCTTTAGGAGAGTTGGGTTGAGAGGACTTGAAAAAAAAAAGTGGAAATGGGAATTAGCCAATATTGACAGAAATGGTGTAATAATCCATTTTTTAAAAATCCATATTTAAATTGAGAGTATAGCAAGTTTGAATCAGTGTCAATTCCCCTAGTAAAAGCACTCTCAATATGTAGAGCTCTGCCTATTAAAAAATCCTCCCCTCAAGTAAAGAGTTGGTTTTTCGTATACCTGATCATGCCAATTAATCGTACTTGATTGTCCCTAAAAATCTTTAGTCAGCTCTTTTAGCCAAATGATCCTCTCTGGTAATGGGAGCTCTGTGGTGAAATTGATAGAGTTTGGCTATTGATTTCCGTTAGATCCATTTTACCAGTGCTGAGTCTTTGATGAATACTCAGTCCTAAGGACATACAAAAACCTGAGTTTGAAAACTTCCAGGCAGAATGCTCAGTTCCAGTAAATCACACATTTTGTGACAGGGTGGGATAGCTGGAGATTAAATACCCAAGTATTTAATACCCAAACTCCCAAGTTGTGTTTAATAGTGAAGTTCAATCTATTTAATAATTTAGGGATTAAATAGTAGCATTATAAGAAGAGAAGAAAACATAAGGAGGAAATCATCCCATCACACAGCATTTTGACAGGATTAAAGGCTCAGAGCAAAAAGAGGAAATAAATGTGTTGAGAAATAAAGAAATATATGCTTTGTTAGCTCAGTAGGCTTTCTGTACATCAGGCTTTGGGCAGCAGTGCTGGGGATATGCAGAGGTGGGATGTTCACCCTTTTGTTACTTGTGGCAGTATTAAGCTTTCATTTGGATTCATTGTCTACTGGGGCTTCCCTAGGAGAACACTGTCCAGTGAATGAAATTCTTAGCTGACTACCTTTCATTTTTTCAGTGCTGTCACAGCTTAATCTCTTCTGTTCATGAGTTACTACCAGATGTGGACTGCTGGGCTTGCCTCTTGCCCAGTGTCATTTCACACATCTGGGAATGCTGTGGTTTGGAGAATGACAAGTTGCACTTTTTTCTTCCAGTTTCGCCTGGTGGTAAAGACAGCACTGAAGCTGCTGCTGGTGTTTGTGGAGTACACAGAATCCAACGCACCGCTTTTGATCCAGGCAGTATCTACTGTGGATGAGAAGAGAGGTGAGTAGCCTTACTTGTGGATGAAAAGAGAGGTGAGTTGCAACTTACCAGTACCACTGAAATCGAGGTAGCATTTCATCACCACTTTCAGTGGTTCTAGAGTTGCTGTCATTGATGCCTGCTTTGTCCAACATACCCTTCATTTCTTAAAAGCATTTTTTAAGTATTTGTAATATCTAAAGTTGTTTGAAGAATTAATTATAATGGGAAAGTGAAGAGTGAAAACTGAGGAGCTTGATTGCCTCCTGGGGTGCCAGTCCTTGCCCTTTCCCTGCACCCACATGCTAAGTAAAGCCCCTCCGTATCTTCCGACCTCAGAGACTCCTTTGGGCAAAACCGTCTTTCCACTTCCTTCTGGGAAGCAGCAGTCTGATTTAGAAGAGAAAATGATATCTAATCAGTGTAATCCCTTTGAAGAGAAAGACGAGGTCAGTAATAGTACAGGCTTTATAGTAAAAGCAAAACCATCTGTTCTTACATTAAAATAAAGCCCTTGAGCAGATATTATACTATGAAATCTGTTACCCGTCAGGCTCATGAAAAATACTTGAATATGTATACTGTATTTTTTACAAATAAATAGAACAAAAATGGTTCTTTCTTGTTCTTCCCACAAAGCCATCACTAAGCTCCTGGGGCATTTTCTCTTGATGCAAAACATTCCTTTGCCTCCAGGAGAGTTTTTGAGGTTAGGACATCCATTGTTGTGGTCTCAAACATGGAGGTTGAAAGTAAGGTTCCCTCTGTGGAGCAACTGCCTCCATACTGAACTTGTCTAAGAGACTTGATATGGTAAAAGTGAAACAAGAAAGTGTTGGGGGCTGGGGAGAAAGTGGTGCCAGAAATAAGAAAAATGAGCCAGATTTTGTTTTCAGTTATCAAAATGGGTTGAAAAGAAAAAAACCAAATTATCTTTAATAGCAGGGAAGCAGGCAGAGGCAATTCAAAAGACTGAATTCTGCAGATTGGCTTTCTGTTTTGAATTAAAACAAGTAAATCTTACAATGCAATAATATATAATTATATAAATAAATATAATTACAATATTGATGTGTGAGCACTGTGATTCATTTTTTCAGTCATTCTTAGTATTTCATCATCTTTCTGAACTCGCTGGTATTCTCAATAAGTTCAAACTGCCCTTTAGCTACTAGCATGCTAATAAACTCATTAAAGAAGTAGGAGAAAGGAGGACCCTAAGCAAAGTATTCCCTTCTCTATCTGTAGAACAGTCTTAGGCAATCATCTACATGCCCCAAAGTAATAAAACAACTTAAGTAATAACACAAGACTTGAAAAAACTAATGCACGTAATTAGATGAGTGTATGTTAAGAATATAATGAGAGGCTTTTCAGGAATTATCATACCTGTGCTTTGGTAGATTATTTCATGAACTCTTGCAAATACTTAGCCCAAATACCCAGATTTTCCTTCTTCCTATTTTTTTTAAATTATTTTCATTAAGGAGTTGTACTTAGCTCCTTAAGAGATTATTTTTCTGGTTTGATATTTAGTTCTCTTTTTAGATCACCAACATAATAGAGTCACAGAATCATTTTGGTTGGAAAAGACTTTTAAGACCATTGAGTCAAACCGTTAACACAGGATTGCCAAGTTCACCACGACACCATGTCCCTTACTGCTACATCTGCATGTCTTTTAAATACCTCTGGAGACAGTGACTACAACACTTCTCTGGGCAGCCTGTTCCAAAGCCTGACAACCCTTTTGGTGAAAAAAAATTCTTCCTAATATCTAATCTAAACCTCCCTTGATGCAACTTGTGGAAATTTCCTCTCATCCTGTCGCTTGTTAACTGGGAAAAGAGGACAACCCCCACCTGGCTACCGTCTCCTTTCAGGAGTTGTAGAGAGGTAATGTTCCCCTGAGACTCCTTTTTTCCAGGCTAAAACAACCGCAGGTCCTTCAGCCATTCCTCTTAAGGCTTGTGCTCCAGACCCTTTACTGGCTTTGTTGCCTTTCTCTGGACACACTCCAGCACCTCAATGTCCTTCTTGCAGTGAGGGGCCCAAAACCAAACACAGGATTCAAGGTGAGGCTTCACCAGTGCCAAGTACAGAGACAGTAACTTCCCTGGTGCTGCTGGCCACACTATTCCTGATACAGGCCAGGATGTCATTGGCCTTCTTGGTCACCTGGGCGCATGCTGGCTCATGTTCAGCCACTGCTGACCAGCACTCTGAGGTCCTTTTCTGACAGGCTGCTTTCCAGCTGCTCTGCCCCCAGTGCTGCATGGAGCAGCTGTGACCCAAGTACTAGGACCCTGCTGATCTTCATACAATTGGCCTCATCCCATTGATGCTCCCTGTCCAGATCCCTCTATAGAAATTTGTTGCCTTCAGCAGATACTCTCCCATCTAACTTGGTGTCACCTGCAAACTGACTGAGGGTGCCCTCAGTCCCCCCATCCAGGTCATTGATAATAATATTAAACAGGAGTGGCCCCAACACTGAGCCTTGGGGAACCCTAAAAGTGATCATCTGCCAGCTGAACTGAACTCTGGGAACTCCTGCTCTCTAGGCCAATCATCCAGTCAGTTTTCTACCAGTGAGCAGTACATCCACCCAAGCCATGAGCAGCCAGTTTCTCCAAAAGAATGCTGTGGAAGACGGTGTCAAAGCCCTTCACTTTTAGATGTGGATGTGCTGTGTTTTAATTTATAATTTTAAATTAGTGGCTTATAAATGAGAAGTACCCACCTTTAATGACTGGTGAAACAAAACAGAAAAAAAGAAAAAAGCAATATGCCTTTTCTTGAACTGTTGTCATAAATCTTGCAGGTATGTAATTAAGTTCAGCACTGCTTTGATAAAAGTTCAATGTTTCATGTACATACAAGGTGATGAGATATGACATAATTCTTCAACATGTGTACCACACATGATTAACTTATAGAACCCCATATTAACTCAGTCTGGTTTCAAAGCGATCCCATCTGTGGTTTCTATGTGTGAATACATCCATATGCAAACTGAAATACAGAGATCCATAAAAGTGCTAGCTTTATTCTGAGGTACAAGCAGACCATAAATGAATAACTGCATGGCCCTCATCATGTAGGAATTAGCTTCTACTTGCACTTCCATTTAGCTCCTCCCTTCTCCCACGCTTTCTTGTTTCAGAACTCCAGAGGAATTTGGTCTCTTTTCAGTTTAAGCATACCAAACCACAAAGGCTCCAGGAAGTGGACCTGGCATTGCACTCTGCTGTCTAGGGCTTCTTTATCACAGTCATATTTTAGGATGGAGATTAAAGCCAAATGGCCCTCATTATCAGCTCTCTGCTTTTCCTGCAATTTCATTCATAGTTATATTCCACAAAATTAACGCATGTACTGCAGGTATAATGGAAAGATGTAAGTTCATATATAAATAGCCAAAAGTACACTTCCAAAAGTATCACTGCCTTTCCAGCCTGTAGCTGCTGGTGGCAGTTCTCATGCAGAATTCTGCCCTTGTGCAAGATATTTCATGCTTTATACAAACTGTGCAGATGTTTTGTAGTTGTGGTGTCAAAGTTTTGTGAATGACATGAACAAAAGCATTAAAATAAATATGTAAAAACATTTAAAGAGCAAACTGAAAAAAGACTGGGACAATGGGCAATGCTATTCAGAAAATAGACTATATTAATTTAATAGCAGCTCGATTGTTGCATCATTCCTTGTCTATACACCATGCATGGTTACTTGTAATCTACAAGTAACATCGGAGCTGAGGCTACAGCCTCCCTGTCAGAATACATGTGATAAAGAGTTCTTCCTAGTGACAAGGCTCTAAAGGGCAGTGAGGCAATTCTCATTTTACCCATTAGAAGGCAGGAGAACACACAAAACTCAATCTCTGCTGTTTCGCTTCACTGAGCCTTTTTCATCAATCCCATCGATTTCGCCACAAGTCCTGCATAAAAGTCATAACCTTATGGAAACATCCCCATCTGCTTCCAGAAAAATCATTTGGATGCTATATCATCATTCTTCTAAATCATCATTTTTCTGCATCAGGATCTGGTGAAGGAGGAATTTTACCTATTCCCTAAATAGAATCAAGAGGAGGCTGTACTATCAATGGCTTTGGCAGAACTACTCCAATATGTACAAGATGAAACCTTTCTTTTCAAATGCAATTTTCCTCTTTATGATCTTAATCTGAACAGGTCTCTTTTCATTTTAAGTGTGCTGGACTGCACAAGCTCTGGAGATGAGCTGGATCTGCCCATGCCCCATGCTGTATGGATCATACGTTGGAAACTGTAGGTTCTCATTATATATATTCAAGAATATTGACCCAAGGACAGCAAAGCAGTAAGCTCATGTTGCAACTTCCACAGCAGAACTGCCTTATCCTGGTGGGTAGTAGATGGCCTCACAGCTATTTCCATGCTCACTTCTTGGCTGTTCAGATTGAGATCATAATGGGGGAAATAGCATTTAAAAGAAAGGTTTTCCTGGTACAAATTGGAATAATTCTGTCAAAGTTGTTGATAGTACTGCCTCCTCTTGACTGTAGTTAGGGAATAGATGAAGAATTTGGAATTTAAGTCTAAATTTTGGAAGTTTAGTAGCAGAAGCATAAAGAAAGTCTTTGAAAGATAGATGAGCTGTTACAGGGCTGTCTTACTAGTAAGTGTGCCCATCAACATTTTTTTTTTTAAAAATTGTATTCTGAAATAAAATAGCAGTGTTACTAGAAGAAAATTATATATCACCTTTGCATGAAAACAGAAAGGTGACAATGAAATTTTTATTTTATGATAATAAAGAATTACTGAGACACTCAGGGAAAATAAAAAACACATGCATGCTGCCTAAAAAACAAACTAGGATTGTTCCAATAAGAGTAGAACCTGCATGCAATAACAAAGGACTCTTACTGAATAATTCAGTGGATTAAATAAGTATGTTTTCATGTTGTTATCAACTCACTGTTTTTCCAAATGGCATTATTGTGAGTCAGACTTGCATAGTTTCCCCATTTTGTTTCTCTTTCCTATTTCCTTCCATTTTTCATTTTTTCACTGAAAACCACAGGAAAACATTTTTTGTAGTGAGAATATCATTCCTGCTGATCATATATAATTTGCAAGCCAAGTGAATTTGTTCCACATGACTTTTGAACATATTCTGCACAAAATGTCTGGCAATATAGAGAATCTGGTAAAGAGGTGTCTAGTGTATTTTCATTACAGACATGTATTTTAATTAGTATTGAATTAGTAATGCATAGAGATACATCTTGAGAGCTGAGAGTGAATCCCCCTTCTCCTTTGATTTTGCTTAGGATAAAAAAGCCCTGGTTCAGTAGTAAAGATGAGAGACAGAGGGGGGAGTAAAAAAAGAAGTATTGCTGTCTGCACATTCACTTTTAGACAGGTTTTTCCACACAGTGCACTGTCATTGCCTTGAAAATGCAGATCCTTGGTTAGAAGAGATTTTATGTCTGTGTAGCAGGGCACATATATGATATCATCTTTAATAATCAAGGGCTGTTACAGGGTTATACAGAGTTTAGACCTTGGGGTGACTAATCAGTCAGCAACAGGTAACTGTGATGGCACATTTGCATTTTGCTGCCTGATTATACTCAAAACTCTCATCATTTGTATAGTGGTCAGGGGATGTGGACTGTTGGAATACTCTGCATGTTTCTTTTTGAAATTGAAATAATGTCCCAGTTATGTTTGTGCAGTTGGATTGAGTATATCTCTAGTCTAAGGGTTAGCTCTTTGCTTAGGCTTCCTCACCTTTAACTTTACTCCAAACACTGCATTGCAGTCCTTTATTATTTATTTCAGATTTCTTAGATAAAATTTGCTAAATACAGCCATCTTGCCATTCAGTCAAATGAGATGGGACAGTTTTAAGAGGTTCCTTCCACACAAGAGGCTGAGTCTGGGTGGTGTGTTGCTTGCCTGATGTTTTTAGCACAACAACTCACAAAGCCCATTAGGGTTTAGGTATCAGAGAAATGTGCAAATTCAAAACAATATGCAAATCAAGCACATAACTAAAAGCAAAAATTTTCACCTTTCTTAGTGGAAAATGAGAGCTTCATATCTGAAATTTCTGTAGGTAGGTTTCCTATTAAAGTATTTTGAGAAAGAGCCACAGCAAAAATGCTTTCCCTTCATTGATCATTTCTTTTATCTAAGACACATAGCCTATAATTTGAGCAAACTGTTTCTCTGCCACAATGTTTTGTTAACCTGACTTACCTTAGTGCAGTACAACTCAGGAATAGCTCCAGAAATAGGAGCAGCAGGCACACTGAAAGCACAGCATGTAGGTCTCTGCTGAAGATTTGTCAAAACCTAGATGAACCTATGATAGGCTGGGCAAAATTCCTGTCACCTGATTTGTAGAATTTTGGTCTCAATCACACTGTGCTAGCAAAGCTTCCTTCGTCATCAAGGGAGAGAAGCTGGTACCTTTGGAGAAAGTCCACTGCCGTATTTTATATCTCTGCAATAGGCTGGACTGTAGTTTTAACTGTCGACATTAACTTCACTCTCAGGTGAGCAGGAGAGACTGTAGACAAAGCTGGATCTTTCTGCTTGAGCTTTCACCTGGCCACATATTCCAAATTTGTGCTACTTCTTGGATAAATAGAAGCTTTTTATGTAACTCTCCATTTTGATGACTGTAACCAATGGTTTCTGCTTTTCCTCTAGGAGCCAAGCCATGGTCCAACATCATGGAGATACTGGAGGAGAAGGATGGGGTTGACACAGAACTACTGGTTTATGCAATGACCTTGGTTAACAAGGTTTGTTTCCTTTGTTAGCATGACTGGTGGAGATAATATTAGTGTTTTCTATTGTATAATGAGCTTCCCTGTTGAGAGTATATGACGGAAGAGACCTGTCACAGAGGAGTTGCAGAACAAGCTGTAATCAATCAGTGCACTCTTGTTACTTGTGCTGCAGCCACCCAGAGGCAGCAGCCAGGAGCAGAATTGTTATTTTGGTGGATGTTGTGTGGAACTGTGGTCTGACGTGGCTCCTCTCCCAGCGCTGACAATGCAGTGCTAAAGGAAAAGGCGACAAACTAACTCAACAGACTATCCAAGGGGAGAAGGAAAGCAAGCACTGGTGAAAAGATCACATGCTCACAAGAGCCTATGTTGTGCAGTTTTCTAGTTCATATAGTTTTTGTGGGTTTTTTGCTGCAATATAAATATGATGAATATAACAGGTCTGAATGCTAGGCAGCGTGCTTCTGCTTAAAAAAGATTACATTTTTTCTTATTTCCTTATATTTTCTGGTGACAGGATTTACAAGTGATAGTTCTGCAGTAAAGTCAAATATTTTCTGAAATATTGACTTCTGCTGTTGGGAGAGAAAAAAATGGAAAGTCCTTGAAAGTTAGAAATTTATTAGTGTAAATTCCTTAAAAACCAGCATCTAGTCAAAGACAAATTGTAGAGGGGGTACTAAAATTGAAGATATTTTTTTTTAAAAGAGCACAGAAAGCCAGCATAATCTTGGCAAACAAAATAATTGTGTGGTTTATGGTTATACTTAATAGGGCAGAGTATTAGAAAATACTATTACTCATTGTATTCACTTGAAGATGCTGAATTTTTTTGTGTAGGTTACACACCAAGCTGCCAGATTATTGGGCTCTTGGCTACATGATTGGAATTGTGGGTTGCTTTTTTGTTGGGTTTTTGTTTGTATTTTTTTTTATAAATTATTTCTTAATGGCAGATATTTTCCAGCAAATATGTCTGAGACAGACTAACCTCTCCTGTAGATATTACTGATCTTACTGTACTTATGCTTAGAGTTACCCTTGCTTCTATTTCTGCAGTAGTAAGGTTCCTCTTAAGTTTAAAAGACCACCTTACCTTACTGCTGTAGTCTTTCTGAAAAGCATCATCAGTTATATATGCTTCTGTCTGTAGCTGCTATTAAAGCCAAGGTGACCAGTCATTAATGTCTCTTCTTTACACCTTGTTTTAGGTACTGATTCCACTTTCTGAGATAGTTCTCATCATCGTTTGCGCAGTTGTAACCTACCTGGTGTTTGACTTCCTCTAAGATTTTCCCCACTGACACTTATTATCCTTTAAGTCTGAGTTTTTCAGTACATTTAAAGCTATTTTTAGGAGGAAGTAATTCTTTAAAAACATACAAAAAAAAAGAGCATGTCGCAGTCAAAGGAGCAAGCAGTTATGAAGATCAAGGAAGAGTGGAATCACACAAATCCACACTAACAATTATGATCTGGCTTATGGGCAGCTTTATAGTGTTTTTAATGGGATATTTTTCATGATTATAGGGAAAACAGTAAGCAGCATGTAACAGTTATAATTTTATCCCCCACAGAGAATACAAAGACAGCTCAGAAGGTTTCAGCTTCTCTAGACAAGGAAATGTCAAAGTTTTCAGTGAGGGCAGAGTCTTCATGAAGGATTTGTCTTACAAAAGCGTGCTTGTACTCTTCTTTTCTTTCTCCATGTATCCATTTACAGACTGTTTTCCTTCCTGCTCCAGAGCAGAAAACATATCTGCCCAGACATAAGAATTGCTCCAGTCCTTTCATCCTCTCCCTCTCTTTTATTGATGCTTAACCAATTTAGTTATGCCAATATTTTATTAAGCCTCTTTTAATTTGTCAGGGCTTAGGCATTAATGAATCTCTTAAATGAGAGTGAACCCAGTGTAGATGCTTCTGGTTATGCACAGCTCCAGTATAACCTTTGTGATCTTCCTTGGAGTAGTTAGAAATTGAATTTGGTATGCTTTAGGCTCTGAAAATGGATCTGTGTAATGATAAACCATCCAAAGGAAAAATATTTTATTTCTATATTTGGGAGTTCAGTTGCCCAGCTCTGGTCAACAACATGCAGTGAAAATTGGATTTACAGTGCTGTGTCATTTTAAATTATAATAACCAATGAAAGGCTGCTGACAGCAGCAGTTGCCTGTAAATACTGCCTTATGCTGCTGTCTTTCCAGTCTACAGCTTGCCTTACATTGGATTTTAAAAAAGCTATACTTGAAGGTGGGTGATCTGCACATCAACATTAAGATAATTTCCTGTAATTTTTGGAAGTAAATGCTCAGGAGATCTGACTGTTCCTCCACCATCTATCAGGTAAAACATCACATCCTACTGTGCATGAAGGCATTTGGGTCAGAATAGTTGCTGTCCATGTCATTTGAAACTGAAAGCCTCATAATTGAACACTTTTTTATTATAATATTTCAACATCCAAGTTAAAGTTCTACTGAATGCTCAGTGTGAGAACTTCATTTTGTGAATCCTTAGACTTTTACTCAATTCTAGGTGTCAGTTTAGGAATGAACAAAATAAATGTGGTATCTGTTCTCAGCACTGTTCAGGATGTTTTAGTTTCATAGTTTTCAGTGGGTTCTAAACAGAGGCTTAAATGCTGTTCTGGAGAGAGACAATATAATTAAAGCCTGAACATACAACCTTAACACTTAATTGCTCCTTGTGCTAAGAATTCCTGTTGTGGTGTATTTCACCAGTCAATAATCCTGCAATGACTGAAGAAGAAAACGTTGTTGTGTTGTGTTTAGTTAGGAAAAAAAAAAAAAAAAAAAAGTATGTTGCTGATGCACATATTTCAGTGCCTTACATCACAGGAAAGAAGTGCTTTAACAAGACAGCTATGTCAGCTGCCCATTTTCCTCTCATTACTCATGTAATCCAGAGCTATTTCTCTGAATGTAAAGCTTCCTGGTGTAGAGAGGGGCTGCTGTTTTCTGCAGTCTGCTGCTCAGAGCCACCTTGGAAAAGACAGGGTACAGAAAAACAGTATTCACAGAGCACAGTTCATCCCATCTGAGGCATGAGAAGATGCAACTCTCCTTGGAGAGGGCCTGGGTTTTGCATCTCTTTCCCTTGATCTTTCTCTCTGGGAATATAGATAAATTACTTAGCTAATTGAATGGGAGAGAGGAAACTACTTCAGAGCAAACTTCTCTCTAGTGAGCTAATCCAGAAAAACTGTGTTGCTTCCAGCCTGTGCTGTCAGGTATTTTGCAGCAACAGCTCTGCATAGACTGGTTCCTATGGTGAGGGATGTGTTGCCCTGCTGGTAAGTGGCACAGTGTGTTCAGTAGTTTCTGTCCAACTTGTTCAGGATTAAACTAGTTTTTCTGCATCATGCATAAGGAGCACTGAAAAATCAGCACAAACTGACTAGAAAACAATAGCAAGCTGGAATGGGAATTAAAGAATTGGTGTACCTTTAATAGGACTTTAATCTCAGCAGGAGGAGAGGATTCACTATCTCTGTAACACAAACCAATTTGTGCTCAGGGAAGATGACTGCTGCTGCAGGTATGGAGGACAGTAGGCACATGGTGCAGGATATTTCCTGCTATCCTGACATCACATAGCTGTGCATTGGACTTTTTCTTCTTAAGGCTAAACTTACAGGAATCAGTAGGAACTGAGCTTTTACTCTTTTTAGCTAAATGTTTTGGGTTTTTTTTCTCCCTCATTGCTTTTATCCCTGATTAACATTCTCTGCTCTTTAAGTCTGTTCTTGAATGCAGCCAGAAAGAATCTAACTGTGTATTTTAAAGACCTACATTTTCCATACTTTTTGGTATAAAATAACAACATTGATTTGTTTTGCCAATTATTCATTTTTCTACACAGTGCAGAGAGTTGTTTGTTAAAAGCTGTGTCACTTGTTATTTATTTTCTATTGGTGTCTATAATCCCACATCATGGGTTTTACTTTATTTAAATCATACATAACACCACTTGCCACCCGCTTTTAAAATCCTTTGTTTAACTCTTTTCAAAACAAACAGATTTAAATGGTTTTTTCCTTTGATTCTTAGACACTGTCAGGACTGCCAGATCAAGACTCTTTCTACGATGTGGTGGACTGTCTGGAAGAGCTAGGCATTGAAGCTATTTCACAGAGACACTTGAACAAGAAAGGAACAGACTTGGACTTAGTTGAGCAATTTAACATTTATGAGGTAACATAACATGCCCTGTTTTATGCATCTTTCAGCTTGTGCAAACTTCAAAGCTGAGAGGAGGGGGGAAATGTAACCTAGGTGAAATTTGGTTATCTCTCCTATTTTAAAAGAAAAACATCTGGTTGCTGTAAGTACTATACACATTTGTATATGTGACCTGCTATGGCACATAGCTGCCTTTAATGCAAAGGCATTTTATGTTAAAGGTGGGGCATAGTCCAAGGCAAACCAGCACATTTACTAGCCTCCTTTCTGCAACTGCCAGTTGCACATGCTGAAGCAAGTAGAAGTTCTTCCCATGTGCAAAAGTATTCACCGCGTCAAAAAGGTTCGGCTGAGCTCAACGTCACAAATACCACTTGTTCTGCAACTGAATATCCAGCAAGTCCCTGTTCAAGAGTTTACACTGGACCAGATCCTATGCAGTTTGCAGCAATGGAGTAATGAGTGACTCCACATTTACCACCTAGGTATAAAATAACTACTTCTGAAGCAATTTATATGCAGCAGTAGGATATCCAGTTTCTTAATAATTAGCCTTTTTTTCAGACTGTGGGAAGTGTTGGAGCTAGGAGGTTTAGGCTGAAGTTGTAATGTAAATATGAATTAGTGTTCTAATGTGAAAAAATTAAATTACTTCAACTCTGCCTAAGTCCAGCAAAGGATTTGATAGATTTGATTCTCCATTTTCTCCATCAATTCTACTTCCATACCACTTCACTAACTAGCAGAGTTAAGCTTTATATACAGCAATTTTTAGGAAAAACAAGAGATGAGAGGGCTTAATAATGTTCTTTCTTTTTCTATCATCAAAGGCATCATTTTATAAAGCCCTTTTTAAAATATAATGGTTAATCTTAAAAGGATGGATTGTTTTTTGTGTGTGCTGCACCTACTGAAAGACTTAATTGTAGAATTGGCAGTTGACTTGATTGGTGCCAGTTTTTTCTTGATGACCAAATTAAATTTAAACATGTCTATGCAGGTTCTTCCTTTTTTCTGCCAATCCTGTTCTTTTACCTTAAAAACCTTTTCCTGACAGAAACAGATTCTACACCCCAAGCCATATCTCTCTTCCCTCTTTGTTTTGTTTTGTTTTTTTTTTAAACTTCTGATAATAATTACTTGAGTAACAAGACTAATAGAAGACAGGCGTTCTTCTGATGACACACATTGCCCTTTCTATACCTCTGCCTATTGGAGTGGATCTTTCTCATACAATGATTATTTAAATGTTAGGCTGCCTTTCAGATGCAGAGAGCGACTAGTTACTCTGTTGTTTCTGCCAGGGGTGTCTCATGTACCATAAGATAACACTTTGTTTCTATTAGAGGTACCTCACCTTGGCCCATCAGGGGCATGCAGCAGTTTCAGATTTTGCACACATGCTTTAGTCCTCTGCTATTTCCAGCACACTCTAGATGGTAACTTCCACTTAATCACTGCAACTTTCATGTCTGAGCCTGAGGAAATGTTGAATCTGTCAATGCATGGAGTTTTTTCCGGTTGACTTAACTAGAACCAAGTCTTCACCTAAGTATTTTGGATGGATATAAAGAGAACTAGCTGTCCAAGACTGCTCAGCTTCCTTGAAAATTCAGTCCCACCTTAAAAAGAAAACAAACAGATTAGGAGATATATAAATGTGTTGTTATAGTGTTGTATGCAAGGCATTAGTATATAATTCCATTGTTAGAGCTGCCACACTGTCGCTCTATTAGGAACGGCGAAAAAACGACACAGACTCTTGTGGAGTCAGAACTGGAGAAGTTTCTCCCTGGTTTATTACCTCAGGTCTTTTTTTATAGACCGATACGTGAAAGTACAGAAAAGAAACTCTTATTGGTTAGTAAACTAACACATCACCATCATTGGTCAGTGGGGTTCACTACCCCTCGACTTTCTCTTGCAAGAAAACAAGGAACAGACAAACAGCACCTGCAAGGCTGCCTTCTATCTCTGAGGATTGTTTTAATTCCTCCTTATGAATTCCCAGGCCACTTTCCCAGGCAAGACTGAGAAAGCTATGTGGCCTGCAATTCACCACAGGCACCGTGCTCCCTGTTTCAGAGTTAGCATCCACACCACACTGCACTAATGAGTAGACAGCAACTTTCAGGGGTAGCTGTAGAAACAGTGATGCTAATAGCAGTTAATCATGTTGAGACTGGGCAATTTTTAAGCCTAGGTGTGAAGATCTGTGGCAGCTGAAGCGACCGTGTCAGCCTTCTTCCTTTCTTTCTCAGGTGACACTGAGGCATGAAGATGGAGATGAGAGTGCTGAGCCCCCTCCCAGTGGGCGCAAGGATCGGAGGAGGGCCAGCCTTGGTGCTGGTGAGCGCAGGGGGCTGGAGCGCAGGCGGAGCCGGCGGCACTCAGCACAGAACGTCAAGAGCACTTTGTCGGCCCCCGCCAGCCCCTGCGGGCAGTCGAGCTTCGTGCTGAGCCATGAGCAGCGCGTGGAAGAGCTCAGTGAGAGGTAAGGCAGGAGCTGAGGGATACTTCTTTCTTCTCCCGTTACTTTCTGTCCGTTGCACTTGATTAATATGAAAGGCTTTTCTTTATCTTCCTCTTTTCATTGAAATAAAAATGAAAAAAAAAACCAAAAGCATATTTAGAGTTGAAATACCAGCTCAAAAAAGGAAATGGATTTAGAGGTGACTTACCTACATAGCTAAATTCTTCGGCACCATCCACTAAGTAAGTGGACCCAAACCACATGAGATAAAGCATTTGGTGTAAGAACTAACTCAGCTTAATTTCATCCACTTACAGATTTTATATTCACTATGTCCACATAACAGAAAATTGTAACAAGACCATGGTAATGTTAATTCAGAGCTATTTGTCCTGTATATGTTACAGTTCATTCTTATTTTTTTTCCTCCTCTTCATTCCAGCATAAATATTTGCCTTTGAAGCTACATCATAGTAGTGAATATATCTAATATTTTATAATTAGCAAAACAGAGGCGGTAATGGCTAGCTGAGCACAGTCTGCAACAGTGGAGTCAGTTGAAGATGGTGTCTTTGCCAGTCCTATGATGGTTGGCTTAGGCTGTGTGTGCTTAGGAAAAAAAGGAGCTTCAGATCCTGAGCGTGTCTGACTGCTGCTCAGGAGGGCTGGAAGAAATTTCACCAAAATTAGGTGTCTGATCAGGTCTACTCTCTTTGATGTCAGTGGAGTGCAGCAAGCACTGGTGGGCCTTCAGTTATCTAATGTGCTCTACGCGCTTGAAATTTCAACTGAGAAGAATCAAGCTCTGAGACTGGCTGTTTGTTGACTCTAAGGGAATCTGGCTGCCTAGCTCAGGTGGTGAACCATAAACTCCAGACAGCAAAACCTGGACTCTGCCATCTCACTGCTGAAGATGCAGTTTGAAAAACTGAAGTGTGGTCTGTGCAAGAGCATATCTTGTATTAATTATAACTTTTGGTAAATTCATTGAAAGTTTCTATTGGTTAACAGGGGATGTAAACTTAGAGCCTTAAAATCCTATGTTGCATGTAAAGCACTCTTCTTGCAAAGAGAGCTGGGTTGACTAAAGTTTAATGAGTTCTGGCAATATCAAAATGTAAGACTCCAGATAACTGAAACAGTAGTTGCATGTTGTATACCACCAAAATAACACTTTATTTTCTTTCTTTTTTCTTTTTTTTCTTTTTGGCATTCAACAATACATTAATATTTATTTTCCATCACCTTCTGTGCCCTGGTCTTTAGTGGGCTGACAGCTGAAAGCCCCATGGTCTTACAGGCTGAAAACAAGGATGACAGTGCATTTGGGGATGAGTTTAAAGCATTTTCAGTGAGTGCAGCTGGGAGCTTCAGCTGCTCTGCATGGGATACCTTGTGCATGACTTTGGGCCCTGCTTCAGGACTTAACAATATGACTGGGAATCTGTAGCCATGGATGTGGAACAGATATTTATGATTATATGATTTATACAGGGGTTTTTTGTTGAACTGATGAATTTGGATTAGAAAGGAGATGCTTCAGCTCTGCAGAAATCTTTCCCTTATTGTTAATTAATTAAACAAATAGAAGCCATCCAGGACAACAACTTCTACCAATATGTTTTCTCACTATTACTGTGTGTGCTTGCTAAGTTTATTTTGCAATCTTCAGTAATTTTTAATAAATGTGTGTGAGCTAATTTTTAGTGGGAATAGAATAGAGGGAATAAAAACACAACAGATTCGTTTCAGAAGCTCTTTGAAGTATTTTTAAACCAACATAACATAATTTCAATAATCGTGCTTTTCTGAAAAAAAAATTATCCAGTTCTGCTCCACGGCTCTTTGACAGTGACGTATTTAAAGCATAATTTTAGTTTAAATACAAGAAAAAAGTCTTTATCTAAGAAGTCAATTTTAATTTCATGTTACTGTTATCTTCTGTAGGAAAATAATTAAATTCTTTTTGATTCCATTTAGAATGGAATCTTCTCAACTTGCTCAACTGGCTCTGTAAGGAAACAGGCATTCAATTATGAATGTGTGTAATTCTGATCTTTGAATGTTAGTTAAATAAAAATACTGTCTCAGCCTCCACCCCCATTCTCCAGTCCTCTTAGCAGTTAAAGACAGGGAATATTATTTGTAGCTGGCAAATCATATTTTTTTCCCATGGGACATTAAAGACTACAAAATATGTTCAGGATTTGAGGATGCAAGCTCTATGCTCAGTGAAATTGTTTAAGTTACCATTAAAAGAAGTTAATCAACTGTTGGATCTTCTATAATTTTCATTTTTTTGGTAAAGTGTTTCTGGTAGACAAGCTTTTCAAATAAGCAGATTCTGTCCTTCACATTTTTAGATTCATTATCTACCCAAATCTGTAGTTGTGGTAGGAAGAGGAAAAACACCCTCCCTGCTGTATTGTGTTCCAGTAAGTCTCAGCTTCCAGTGAAATAATCCAGATGTGTGCAACAGTATCTCTACACCTGATAGCTAAACTAAGACAAAAAAAAAAAAAAAAAAAAAAAGGAAAATCCTTATGGCTTCTATTCATTAATGGTTAGGCAAAAATTAGTGAAGTTGAGTGAGTCCTTTAAGGTTTTTACCCATTTATAGAATTTGAATTAGACTTAAATGGAAAGCAGTTTTCTGGAATCAAATTTTCAAATTTGAGCACATGGTCTTCAATGCAAGATGTTTATTGGTTTAAAGGACTTGAATAGAGCATCGTAAGTTTAGATCTTGTGGCAATTTGTATTGAAATTTTAAAATCCTATGTTACAATATGATGCAGACATCACCTGATTTTGTCAAAATAAATGCTCATTATGACCCTGCTGCTTCCATTGTTAATGTTGTAGAGAGGAATCTATACAAGTGGATAAAAGTTACTTATTACCTTTGTAAATTGAAAGTCACTTCTGTTCAGCCATGAAAGACCTGTCTCCTGCTAATGACCTTTTGGTTCATAACCCTGGACCCTCTTGAGAAAGGAAAAAAAATTGGCAATAAGTTTTTGCAGTGCTGTATTTCCCAAAAAATAATTATAAAATGAATTTCAGTCTTTATTCCTTCACTACATTTTCTTTCCCAGTAGGAATTGTAACAATATTGACAATAATCTTACTGTATTGTTCCTGCTGAAAGTTCTAAACTATGTGTGTGGTTGCAGATGTCTTATGTCTGGTTTTGCAGTGGATTAGACCCAACAGAATTGCTTCTGATGGCGGTTAGAGATTGAAGTTGCACTCTTACACTGTACTAAATTTTATTTTGGGAAGTATTCTAACTCATTTTTGGACTTCTCCACCAAAATCAGTAGAAGGTTCAAGTTCTTTCCCATCATTCTCCTTCCCACAATGTTCATGTTTCTTTTGTTTCTAGCTCGTCAGCTGTTTTGGCAAGTGCTTTCCTTTTGTTTACCACATCAAACAGGTTGTCCACAATCATCTGCTTTGTGTCAACCGATAAGTCTTCCAAAAAGAGAGAAATTCATGGTGCTGGTAAAACAACCAAAAAAAAAGACAATATTGGCCAGGTTCTGTTCTGTCTCACAATGCTCTATATCCAGAAAAGTTGTCTGAATTCAATGGAGTTGGTCTGATCTACGCCAGGCTAATTGAGAGCAGACTTTGGGTTTTGAGCTGGGAAAAGTTGACTGTAAATGCTAAGGGCAACCAAAACGAAAACTTGCAGGCCTTTTTCATCCATTTGGCAGCCTTTTTCCAAACTAAATGTATTGTTTTTTTGCCTGTGGTTCAAAGCAAATAAGGATCCAAATCTGCTTTGTGTTAAAATAGTTTTCATGGAGAGCAAAGCCCAGCCTGATGTGCCTGTAACTAAATAAATAAGTAACGAAATTGATAACAGCTATTAACTAAGAAATACTGAAGGTTGATTTAAAGGTCTGTCCATACTGCAGCATACTTTAAGATGCCTTTCCTGACCAGCAGCAGGTCTGCTTTGCTAAAACTTCCTTGTTTTACCAAAATGGCATAGAGCACCAATAAGCCTGGCAGGAACTTCAGTCCTGTTAACATAATGTTTTAAATAGTGTGCTGCAGGTACCTCCTAAGGTTTTCTGCCCTGGTCCAGACTGAGTGCTCTCAGTCTGTGGTCTAGTATGCTGCTTCTTATGCAGTAGACTTTTAAACACATTCTTCCATGGATTGCATTGTTTGTTTGGTTTTTTTTCTTTTTGAAGTCAAGCTAGTTTTTTCCAGCCACACCATGGATAAAGTCAGGGAAAAAATGTAAGGAGTGGCATGGAATTTGCACTAGATTTATGTTGTTATTGTATGCAGTGATTTATGGCTAAATAAGCATTAAAAAGTAAATTTCTGTCTCTCTGTCTTTCAGTCTCATCCTTACTGGGTTTCAGAGAGTAAAAGGCAGCCTGCCTCAGAAGTTCTCAGTGCTGTCTTGAGCACTGCACAGCTTCTCTGAGAAACAAATGCTCCTCACAGTTTTTCAAATTAATGTTTCACATTTAGCTGTACATTTCTCTTTCTTCAGTACTGCACAGAGACCATATGAGTATGAGTCTCTCGCCCTGGATGTCCCATCAGAGCCATGTCAGCCAGTCCTTAGCAAACACATTCAAGTGAGCTTCTGGAAAATTTACTCTGATATCTCTTACCAGTATTTGAGTGAATGGCTCCATCACTATGGAATTAGCTACAGTCAAAGACTGAGATTTATGAAGTTGTGAATAGCTAGGATTAGGTATTTACCTCTCTTTACTAGAGTCTCTGCTTTTTATATCCATAGCTTTGATTTGTTTTGTATTATCAAAAACCACCAAAGAATTGCTAAGATTGATCTTATAGCAGTAAATATGTTCATCTAGATATAACCTGGCCTTGGTTAGAGCTTTCCTGTCTGTATTCCCATGTTTGACACCTAGAAAGTGAAAGAACTGACTGCCATCTTAAGAACTTACCAGAGTGGAGCCTGCATTCTGCATCAGTGACCAAAGCTAGCTTTAGCAAGCTTTCTCTTAGAAAGTAGTAGACCATGGGGCTAAAAAGACATGAGGAAGATCCAGCTGCTGTTTAGGTCCACCTGAGGTTTCCAGATTTTTCAATCTGAAGAAAGCTGGCCTTCAGGAGAGCTATCTTGATAGGGTAAAAACAACAGAGAAGCAAACAGGGAATTTTGTATCTATGAACTTTGTTTTTCTTAGGGTCCTGTCTGGAAGCCTGTTAGGACTCTTTCTCTGAGCAGAGTGGCACAGGGAATTCCAAAGTTTCCCACACATTTCTAGGCTAGCTGGACACAGCTCCATTGCACAGTGCACCCTCGGCTCAAGGTCTTTCATACCCTTTATGGTCCGAGAAAAATACAGAGAAATAGTTGTCTAAATAAAGGAAAACTGTACTGAGAAGTCATAAGGACCTGTTTGTTAGAAAATGAATGTTTCTGATGTTTGAGGATTGCCAAGATGCAGGCAGAGATCATGATGCTATTTTGGTTTTACCAGAAAACAATGAATACAGCTGACCCTCTGATGCTAAGGATTTTTTCTGCTCAACTTTGGATTCCTGTCGAGTTTCTAACCAACAGCACAGAACTTAATTTGCTTATTAGGCCCCATTAACTGATTGTTCAAATTGCTTCATGTAGAGCCAGGACTTCAGGGTTGTTTTGTCCAAGATACAGCTGAGATTTCATTTTTTATTATTGTGATTTTCCATGTTTTCAGACATCCCAAACCATAACTAATCTTTTCTTTTTCTCTAGCATTTACTATGGAAAAATTCTAGTTTTTGTCATGATGTTTCAAGTTCTAGTGACTTTTCACAACACTGTAAGAAAATATTTGATTGTATAAATACTTAATGGCTATAGGTTAAAGAGGCAGTATTGGGTGGGGTTTATTTTATTTTATTTACAATGGTTTGTTCCACATCTCCTAGAGTTGTCATCTGTGTCAAATCTGATGAGCAGTTTGATAGGTATGAAACAGCAAAGTGGGGAGACTCAACATCATCATTTGGTGTAAGACTCAGGTTGTGATATAGATTACTAAAGACGAGAGAAGTTAATTTCTCTTTTTTTGCTGTAATTTAAAGAAACACATGTTGGAGTTTTTTTCCCTGATGTTTATCTCTGGTTCCTAGTTTTGGATATTTAAAACAACTGAGGCATTAAATTAGACAAAGAAAACATCTCCAGGATAAATATTCAGGCACATATCTGTGGATGTGAATCTCTTTAATACATGTACATACACACAGACATACACATATACATATAAGCTGCATACCTAGCATTTGGATGTGCCTTTGACATTGAATGGCGTATGATCAGTTATGAGAGAGATAATAACGCTTTTCAGAGTTCGGCTGGTATGGGTGAAAATGGAAATGGGATATAAAAAAAGAAGAGGTTCTGGAAAGATTTTTCTGTGAAATGAAATGGCTTGGTAAGGTGGCCAAGGTAGTGTCCGCTCATAGCATCAGATCTTTATTAGTCTTTGACAACAATACCATGCAAAAATCTAACCTGCTGTTTTAGGTTTGGAGCAGGAGAACACATTAATTTCTCCTGTGCAGGTAGAATTTGAAGCATGAAGTCAAACAGATTCTAAAGGAGAACTCTAAAAGTGTGAAATTCATAATCTTACTCTCTGTAAGAATATTTTGGAAGCTCTCGTAAGGAATGTAGAAGAGGAAGTGACATAAGATAGGTTAAGAAAAATTTTCTTTTGAATACCATAAAAAAGGACTGCATTGATGTATAGATAGGGATTGACACACTATTGACCCAATAAGTAATAATAACACAAAAATCTAAAATTTATAACTTGATGAATATCTCAGGTCCAGGCTCTATTACTTTTTCAAGTTTATATCAGCTCTTTTTATATTAATTAAAAAATCTCTGTAGGTGTGTCAGGTTTTCTAGTATGGATACTCTTTTCTGACTGCAGATCTTGCTGAAAGGAAATGTTTTATGCTTGGTATACATGCAGAGTCCAGTTAACAGCAATGCACTTTGCTGTAAAGGCAATGGCAGATTTTCCTGTTTGAACTTCAGAAGGAGTGAAGAAAGCACTGAAGTTTAAATAGATTATAGCTGCATGGGAAATTAAATCAACACCACAACTTCGCCTAATTATTTTACTTTGTGTTTTTCCACTGTGTGCTTAGCTGTCATGAATTACCTGAGGAAATACAATGCCAAACCAGGGTATGAATGCATTTCTCTGGATCTCTATGGTAGTGTCTTATGCACTGGAGTATACATGCCTTAGAAAGTTCACCTCTCCAGTGTGTCCTCAGTGCTTGTAAAAAAGATCCTCTGAGAACAGGAAAGGTTTTTTACATATAGGGTGAAATGTGGGAGGAAAAAAGCTAGCAGCTTGGCAGGATGTCATTTCCCTTTGAAGGGTCAACAACAGTGGCCTTCAGGTATTAACCAATATGCACTTCCAAGCTCTGAAAATAACTTTTCTTCTCTCTTTCTGATTATATTTCACTATATATTGTTCCAAAAGTCTATCTGCATCATTATTCTGTTTCTTTACCTCTCTCCTCTTAGAAATATGAAAACAGCAATGATATTCAATGATCAGAGAGTTGACACTCTTGAAGTCTTGGCAAAGCCTTGCCAGTATCATAAGCAATGCTCTGCTGTCTTGCACTGTTTTGATGTGTCCTATATAAACCAACTGGAGCAGCTAAACAAGTGTGGATGCATTGCCTAGGTATTGTTTAGGTGTGAAAAGCTGTTACTGATCATATTTGAGGGATAACAAAGTAATAGGAACCTAAAGATAAAGGACAGGTATGAAGGCATAGTGAGTGCTTGTGCTTCATATAATTTGTCATTTCCTCAACATTTTTTTGAACTGTTTTCTTTATTCAGGACAGAAATATCAGGATCATTTTCCTTTTGACCCTTGTAATTATTCACCTTAGTCTTCTTGTGTGCAGAAGGGCAAATTTTGAGGTTTTTTAAGTACATTGTTATCCATATAATTTTGTGTATTTTCATCTTCATGCAGTTGCACCAACTGCAGTGGAATAGAAATAGGTAGTGGGGTTAATAGGTGGTTTCTTTAGTTTTATTTTTAATGGAGGAGGAAAGTGTCCAGCTGTATCTTTATACAGACTTATAAATGTTGAATTTTAATTATTACTGCTTTTAGCTTTCACCTAAAGGACTAGTTGAATCTGTTTTGGCAGCTAGGATAGAAGAAATGAAGAAGAAAGACAAGTGTACCAAAGCATTTGTTTATTTTACAAGTATTTAGGAATTTGGCTATGAATTGTGCCATCTAAGCTATAAAAATGGAATCAAACTCATAAATTGAAGAAATAGCAAGCAGTAACAAGAGAAAATAAAATTATATCCTCTGTGACTTATAGATAGCTTTCCTTGGTGGAACATTTTTCAGTTTCTCTTTGTTTACTTGGAGTTTAGGGATGCAGCTGTGCAAGAGGTAAAATAGGTCAGAGGTTTGCAGGAGGGAGAGTGGAAAACAACTTTGAAAGGAAAATATGTGAGATCAGCTGTAGTATTCAATTTAAAATAATATTGTGAAATGAGTAATGGTGGTTCTTGTTTCACTGAATGTGGCTAGTAGTCCTGGTCACAGAAACATAGAATGGGTTTGTGTTGGAAGACACCTAAAGATCATCTACTAGACCTCATGAGTTTACTTCTGTGTGCATTATATGTGCAGACCAAAGCCTTGGTGGCCTAATTATGGCAAGTTGATAATTTTTTCTATTATTCTATATTCTGGTTCATTACTGCTTAAATTCATCCTAAATCAAAATTATTTTAAGTGTATCTTACCTTTTCAAAATTTCTTTTGATACCAAACAAAACAAAATGTGTTTCTGTGCTCGTGCTTATTTTGTTGGTGTGGGTTTTTGTTTGGTTTAGTTGTGTTTGTTTGTTTGTTGTGAGATTTTTTGTTCCTCTGGCACAGCCTTTGATTTTTCTTCTAGCTCTACCTTTGGAGTTTTTTTGGAGGCGGGTAGTGAGAAACTTGTGTTTCTGGGCTACAAGCTAGAAAGAAATCCTAAGTTCTTTCAAGTTGCCTTCATCAAAACTCAGGTGACAAAGAGATTGGGGAGAGCCCTGAGAAGACAGAGACTACATAAATCCTTGTACATATTGCTCAGCTCTAGGGTCCTGTGGGACAAAGAGCAAGTTTTGGTGCTTTTAGTCTTGTGGACTAAGAGCCATTTCTTCAGAGTCGTGTCTTACTTTTAAAATCATCCAACTGGGACTAGGTTAGGTGTGTGTGTGAGGTGCAAGGCCTGGCATCTCAAGGACTCTGCCCCTGCCTTCAGCTAAACTTGTAGGAGAGTCCCTTTGTTATAACTTCCTTTCATCAGTCTGTATTTATTAGTGCTTTTCTCTTTGCAGCTTTGAATAGGTATTTATTAAATCAGCAGGAAAATTTTTTCTGGCATTCTTTTCATTTTGTCTTTTTAAATTTATTAATTGTAAAAAGGATAAAAATTAACAATTTTGTTCTAGACACTTTGTTAAGATTTTATTTTGCTGTCCTAGTGGTTCTCTCTCCATAAACTGCACTTTCATAGTCTTTTTTAACATGCACATTATTTTAAGGGACTATAAATACTTTCATGTCAAATTTTAGTTGAAATAACTGAGTAAAACCTGTGTCTTTGAAGATGTTTGTTAATTGCCATGACCAATAATATACTTTAGGAAAATTGGGGGGGGGAGGGGGGGGGGGTTTGTTTATTTGTTTAGTTTTTTTAGCCTGTAGCAGTAATCCATTCTAAGGATGAAAATAAACAGAGTGATTGTTTGGAAATTTGTTTTCAGTACTATAAAGCTTTTGTTTAAATATTTCTAACCTGATACTTCTATCATGGAACTGAAATAATCCAGGAACAGCCTTAAGGTTAGCTGAATATATCTGATCCTTCAGCATTAGCTGAAGGCCTTCCTCCCTGCCACTGGATAATTATTTGCCTTTTGTAAACGGGATGGATTCCTCTGCACTACGTAAAACCTTGCTGGTTTCTGCAACCTCATTTAATTGGAAACCTCCCTATGAGTCCTTTTTCATTATTTAATTTCACTATTTCATTGACTCCAAATTTGCATCTGTATGTGAGAGGGACAATGAGCTTTTCCACATCACTCCTTCTCCACTGCATACAAAAATGAACACATAACTCTAAACAGTAGAGATGACTTCTCAAACCTGTCTGCTGTTGTATTTGAGCATCTGACTCTAGTTAGTGTTTTCCCATTTTAATAAATATTCACACTGAAATTTTCCTCTTCTACCTTTTAGGAAATATTTAGTTAGCAGGTACTACCTGTTTTGTTGGACAGAATATCTGTACTCTAACAAGACTGAAATGACTGCCACTGTTGCTTTGGTTAAAATAAGAGTGCACATCATTCCTGCCTGTGAGCTTAACCCTCTCCTTTGATCTTTATCTGAGCCCCTTTCTGGGCATACTCAAGGACTCTGAAACTGTGAGTTTAGTTGCTAATAGAGGATGTTCAGAGTGTTGAACACTCCCCTATTTAAGCACACACTTATTTCTTTTGTGCAAGTTTCCTTTGACCACATTGGCTCCCCCAGACTGGAGAGTGTGCCTGCCTCTGTGCACACTGATCATCTCTGCTACCAAGTCACACAGAGCCAGATCCTTCCTCTGGCTTTTCCAACAATTTGCCATGTAGTTGCTGCCCTCCTACACCTAATATTAGGAAAGGAAAGGGGCTTTCCAATCAAAGCTTCCTCTAAGATTTTGACCTAGAACTCAAGGACCCTTAAGGAAGGAGTTATCGGCCTGACAGAAGAATGATCTCTCTGGAATCTCTAATTTTTTTTTTTCAGCTCCTTTCTCTGTGCTGTGTAAACGCTTGTTTTAGCCATGCCCTCATAAGGTGGAATAAATTCTTAAAGAACTCTTTCAAATTTATGAGATACACCATATCAGATGAGTATTTCACTAATGATTTTTGGCATTTTAAGAGAATTGAGAAATTTTGACATCACTGATGCGGAATCCTGGTAGGAGCTTTAAACACAGTGATAGTGGGGCCACTCTTGTTCATATAAGCAATAGCTGTGCTGCCAGCCTTATAGCATGCATTGTGCTCTAAACAGAGAAGCATGATCCCACAGAGTTCCATGACTTATTTCCCAAATCTGAGTGCTGTAGGACAAGCAGATACAGAAGTTTCCCTTCACAGGAAATAGAAAACCTTGAGTAAGGAGAAGGGATTATATGAATGCTCTCTGGTTCAACTCTTTCTTTTTTCCAGTAAATGAGTAAATGTGTGAAAGTTGAGAGGTGTCTGTATAAGGGGGGTATATATTTGTGGGCAGGACAGGGAGATGAAGAGATGACAACTGAGATGGGTAAGTCACTAAACCACTTTAGGAATTGTTGAAAGTGTTCCTTTGTAAATGTTTGCCAGAGTATTGGAAAATACTCCAGGCTCTGACATTTTCCTGGTTATTCTGTAACTAACTCTATATAAATGCAACAAATTTTTGATTGACCCTTTGCATTGCACTCAATGAGTTCATAATCTCAAACTGTAAATATTCATTATCCTTATAACATGGAAACTAATTCCAAATGGAAAAAATCCACCGAGCATCCCTTCAGAATCAGAGGAGAAAAAACAAGCTTTCGGGAAAATGCAAGGGATATGAGTGTCTTAAAAACTTCATCACTGATTGTATGTTTTCCGTTTTTCCTGGAGCATAACCTAATGGTATATACATCATTAAATCAAGTGGAGAGCTGTATCAACTGCAAATGCATCTTCTGTGAGTCTGTTGGTTTGGGAGGGTGAAAAGTATAGATACAATCGACAGGAGGCAGACAGTGTAGCCTCTTTCATTATGTTTAATATAGTTTTCCTATTTTACTTATGTGGTTATAGGTTATGGAGGCTTTATGCATGACTTACACTTCTCTTCTGCCAGAATTACTGCTGAACTGAAGCCTGCTTTGACCATACTAATGACTCTACTGAAATAATTCATGTACTGGCATCTGATAAGTTAAATATTGCTATTTGCTAATAGTCCTGAACTGATTTGGTTTCTGTTATTTCTAACTCAATGGTTCACTCTGTTCTGTTTTCCAGTTGAGCTATTGGTTACTTAGCAGGAATGTTTTATTTGGGTTAACTTAGAAAGCGTGATGTCCAGTGCCAGCTGATCCACACCAGCACAGTGTGTACTGCCCTTTAGGCCAAAAAGACACAACTTAATGACTAATGAGTTGAACATAGCTGTTGTCATGAATGTTTTTCATTAATGCCTCTGCAGGTAGGACAGCTGAAAATGGAAAGCAAAGCTCAAGAAAAATCAGTGGCAGCTTTGAATTTTAAAATAATAGTAAAAAATGTAAATAGAGGAGAGGATAGCAGTTTTATGTCGGTAGCTACCCTTGTGCAAACACATACTTAGCAGGAAGTTATAGGTGGCTTTTTGTCTAACATAGGAGGACCATAACTCCCTCTTCATCAGTCTCTTCCTTCCATATTTAATTTCTTTGCATTTATTTTTTTGGGGACTCACGTTATTTTCTCTTCCACCTTCCTTCTTTCCATCCCACTGCATGCCTCTTTCCTTGGTCTGACCTCAGAGAGGACGAGTATGAAGAGGAGGAAGAAGAACAGCCAGTCACAGAGCCCAATACTGAGGATGAGGGGGAGGAAGAGGCCAATAGGCAGGTCAAAGCCAGGTACCAGGATTCAGCATTGTCCACCTTTTCTTCAGGCTCTAATGTGAACTCACCAGCACAGTGTGCAGCAGCATCCACCTTTCCACTCACATTCCTTGATTGCCTGTTAAAGCCACCCCCCAAGGAAATATTTTTGTGTCTAAAAGCTTTGGGGAGCGGGCTGGGGGCTGGCAGTGCTAATGAAAACATGTTTAATTATATAGGTTCAATGCACTATGAACTGTCTGCACTCACTCCCTTTACGTAATGCTCACATGTCCTAAAAGCTTTAGTGAAAAGCATAACTTTAAGCGTGGTTTGATTTAACTTCTTAGTTAAGGCAATGATGAAATACTCCGATGCTTACCTGAGGATGTTGCTTGGTTTCTTAGGTTTTCATCCCTATCTTCATAATACTACCTTATTAGGAATATCTGTTGCTGTTCAGTAAATTGACATTTTTTGAATGCTGCCTAAGATTTCATAGAAGTTTTGTTCATGTTTTATTAGCAAAGAACTATTTTGAGGAAAAACTGATATATATGTGTATATTATATATATATATAATTTTATAAATGCCTGCCCATCTGTGTATATACAGACATAAGCAAATCACCAACCAATATTCTTCATCACCTATCAATTCTCTTGTAAAATTTTCCACTTTTTTCTGAGATACATACATATATGTCTTTGGCATTTGGTCACTTGATCCTAATAAACTGAAAGCAAGAAAATACATTCTTTGTTCCAGACAGCCATTTGATTTAGGTTAAATTATTTGGCTTTAAATCTCAGCAAATGAAATTAGATTTTTTTTTTTTTTACATAAACCACATTCATGTAGACACTAGATAGCACAGAAGGAAAAAAGAAAACTGTTTAAGGCGTGGATTCCAAAGAAAATACTGTGCTGTTGTTATTATTATCTTCCAGTCTGCAGATCTTGCCAATAGCTGCCTGAAATTTCAACATTAAGTGATAATTTCCTCAAATATGATTCCTAAAAGTCAAAGTGAAGACACAAGTTATTGGTAAATCCCCTAAGTACGCTAAAATACTGCTTTAAAAAGTGAGGAAGAGCCATGTGAAGAGTATAAGGTGTTTTTAGGTCATTGGTCTTTTTAAGATAATTATCTCTTTAAGATAACTGGGTGATATTCCCATGACTTTCCTGAGTTCCTTCTTTCACTGTCTCTGTAGCATAATCAAAATTAATTGTAACCTGGCTATTCATCTTAGATGCTGTCAGGTAGGTCTGGCCTGGCTTCAGTGTCTCCTGTCAATAGGTGGAATAGATGAAGGTTTCCAGATTTTCCATTGTGAGAACAGTTACCTGCTATACACCTGATGATTAACTGCATAATATCCCAGCATATCTAATATAAATTGTGTTTTTGTTGCCTATGCTGTGCCAAGCCCACAGGCCTCAGGTAAGGACTTGTGTCTTCCATGCTGGTTGAGGGATTGCAGAAGTGGTCTTGGGAGAATGAAATCAGCCACTTGCCAAGTGATCCAGCCCAAAGCCCATGCACAGTGTTTATGCTGGAGTTAGTAGTGAAAACAGACACCGTGGAGTGCAGATCCCATGGCTTTTCACCTGCGTTGTGCCTTCTATCACTCAGCAACATCTGCCTTCAGTAGAGCAAAGCAGATGTGTTTTCTGTTTCCTTTGATGCAAACTCTGCAAGTTTCTATGAAAGACCAGCATGGAATGCAGACACTCAGAGAAATCAGAAATTAGTGCTTTCATATCTAGACAAATATCTGGTAAGGTGTTGCTTTTGAGATCTTTCTAAACTTGACTTTTAACAGAACAGTGCTAATTGAGTACTTTTTTACTTTCATCTTTTTTAGATGAACATTTTTAGCAAAAAGATCAGATTCCCGGAGAGGATTATAGTCAGATATCTGGACTTCGAGAAGCAGTCATGCAGACTGTATCTTGAAGCATCTGTTTTCCAGTGGGCTTAGTCTGCTTTGTACTGCTCTGACAATGTTTACAACCTAACTTGAAATATAGGAAAATTTTTCTGTAAATAGGTGTGAAAAGGCTCATGAAAATTAGTTCTTAAGCCTATAGCTTAAATCCCCTCTTTTCTTTTAGAATGAGTTGCTTCTTTTCCCCAGTATTTCCAACCCCAAGAAGAATCCCAGTGAAATACAAAGACTTGAGTTCTCTTTACTTAAAAAGATGCAATGATTGTGTAAATATTGGAAATTTTTGTTTGTCTAACTCTACTTAGTTTTCTTTTTCCCCTGCAAGTGTTACTATCTATTATCTCCCTTTGCTCCATTTTTCTCTCTGCTTCCCTTTCTAATGATTTCTTCCCCCTGCAGTGAGGTTCCAGATGTGCATGAGGCTGTGAACGAAAGCTTTTCACAGTGTTCTGACTCTTCAGCTGTCTCCAGTGCCATTTCTCCAGCTGAGAGGCCTCTCGCCTGCTCTAGAGCAAAGAGCGTTTCTAGCAACTCCTCTTCTGTGCCTGACTGCTCTGTCTCTCATCATAATTCTGTCCTTTCATCACCATCTTCACCTGCAACAGCATTGCTGAGCTCTCCCCAAAATTCCTCAGCATCCATTACTCCAAAAGCATCTCCAGCAGTGGAGAAATTACCTTATGTACCTCACACTCCTTTTCACCTCTTCTCGTATGACTTTGAAGAGTCTCCAGCATCTGTGAAAGAGAAGGAAGCAGAAATGATGAGGGAAAACAGGTAGATTTTATATAGCTAACAATAATTTTTAGATAAATAAATAACACCTCTCAAGAATTTTACAGTGGTAAAAATGCTACTCTATGCATTGTATTATTTCCAGAACATACTGTACTAATTTAAGCCCTGTAAGCATGTATTTTGATTTGATATTTTCTCCTTGCCTTTGCTAACATCATTACTCTTCTTACAGGTCTGTAGTTAATAAATATCCTGGCATCCTCTGTAGAGCAGTGGATAAATAACCCATTATTTGGGAGGTCACAAAAATGAGCACCATTTTGCTCTCATTTACAACTATGTAATTTGCAGACATGTTTTTGTGAAAATTAATGGGGCTCTTCTGCTATAAAACCAAGAGGGGTCAGATCAGCACTTGAAATTCAGGGGTGAAGTCCTGGCTTCAAAGGCTGAAAGCCAAATCCTAAATTTGTTGTTTGATTACAGTGCATGTCCATCTCATGTGCAATTTCAGCTCATGCTTGTAATACAAAATTTATAAAGATAACATAGCACTCAGACAGTTTTATCTCGCAGCATCTATTGAATTTTCCTGTTCCTTGTGCATTTCTCTTAGTTTTTAATTTCCCCATCCTACCCATCTAAAATATATATTGTTTTGTCAAGTTTTTTGTTTTTCAAGTAAAAGAGATAGACAGGAAGTAGTACTAAAACCAATGATAATCACCTTGAAAAGAGGTCGATGATTTTTTTGCTATCTCTCACAGTTTTCAGTGTTCTTTAAATTAGGTGCTGAAAATGTATATTTATATTGCATGCATATTTATTTTTTCCTCTCTACAGCAGTCCTTCTAAATTTCTGCATGTGAAAAAATGTTTTGGTTCCTTTGACCCTTTTAATTTTTGATCTTTCTCTCCTAATAGGTGGGTGTGGTTTGTCCCTTTTTCATTTTTCTGAAAAGACTGTAAATCCAAGTAGGTGTTAAAAAGGGACTTAATTTGCATATTTTTCCCTTACTTGCAACTGGAACACTGGAATTCCTCTAAATTTACATTTTCCTTGATTGATGCATTTTTTCCCTTAGACCTCTCACACTTATTTATTGGTCTCCCATTGCTGCTGCTGTTATACTTCAGAGAGTAAATTCCTAAATACCTGCTGTTCCTGCCAATGTTTTGGTTTTTTTTCCCTCTGACCATCTTTTCTGCTTCCAGTTAGTACAGAGATTCAAGGGTGGGGGTGAGGATGGGGATTCTTCTGGGTTTATTTGGAAGAAAAGGAGGGCAAAGCTTGCACAATTAAGTCTGTAATATGCCCATAAAAGAGGAAAATGTCTTCAGAGTGAATGCTCCTGGATAAGACTATTGCATCTCCTCTGGTACATGAAATAAGAAGGGAAAATGGAAGCAATAGCCAGTACCAGAGGAAGGTTAGGAAGATGATAAACTTTGTGTACAGCATGCAGACTTACCCTGGTGTTCTGGTCTTGCCTTGCTCCTACTCTTGCAACAAAGTGTTCCTCTAAATCTGATAGGGTGTTGCGTCCATACCAGTCCCTCTGAATTTGATTTTTTAGGCCTGACTCCATAGGAGGTGTGTTCCCTCCATTTTCATGAGGGTTATCTTTGGACTAATTGAAAACCCTTGGTCTGAAAAAGGGTTCTGCTCTATTTCAGCTTTTTCATGGGGCAGAGAAGAAATGCACATGTAATGGTTGATAATAAGGTCTCCTTGCAGTTGATAGAAATGGAAATGGAGGTTTTTGTGTCAGGAACATACCAAATGAGCTCTGAGTTCTTATCAGGACAATGGAGTTTTCTCATCACTCAGTACAGGCACAGTCAGAACGTTTTCTGGGCTGAGCCTGTCGGAAAGAAGACCCAAGCCAGGTCTCTGCTACCAGTAAAGCTCCACACTGTCCAGTTACACAGTCTCCAGCAGGCCACTGTCTCCAGTTTCTAGTTAGTTTTCTTTTAGGGCAAGAAGGCCTGGACAGCAATTATTTCCTGCAAAATTTCTTTTGTGGCTCAGAAACATGCATGTTAGAAATTTTTTCCAAAAGTATTTCCCCTGTTGCTGGTCAGTATGGTGTCTCAAAAACAGATGGGAGAGGGGAGATATTTTCTAAAGCATTAACCTGAAATTGCTATCCCAGAGGACATGTTCTCTAAAGCAAAATTCGTTCCATTGTAAAAGCACCTAGCTGAAATCTACTCTGATTTTAATGTGGGCTTTGGCAGGCAGCAATGCTGTTGAACCCTAAGGAATGAAGCTTGAAACTTTGAATGAAATTTTGCATGGCTAGATGAGTGTGCTAAATGGAGCTGAAGGAAACCAACCAGGCTTTTCAAATAAAATTGCTGAGTGAAATTACTGAGTGCTGATGTGTGCAAGGGAAGAAGCAGCAGAGAAAAGATATGGTGACAGAGGATACAGTATCATATCTTATGAATTATTATAAGGAAAATGATGTTGCTCTATTTCTTGAAATTATTTTTTTCATTTGGATGAGTTGGCCTTGCAGACGACTGATCTTCAGAGACTCATATGCTTTCCATGTGGGAAAATGGCATTGTCTGCGAACAATATTAAAGAGAGAAATAATAACATTTTCCCAAATCAAGAATCTTTTCTTGACATGCTGTTTAAGTACAATGGTTAAAAGGCACAGCAAAACAACACAACTGCCTTTTCTATTCAGTACAGGAGCCAGGATGAAAACATTGATAGAAGGGACTCTGGGGAGGTGGTCGTTCCAGGAGTCCTGGAAACAATTTCTCTTTGATCAGCAAGCTCACATTGAAGTGAAGCAAGTTTATGGGTTTTTTAACGGAGAGAAGGGCTGATAGAAATTTCTAAAGCCGTGCTTCCGGAGACATGTCTTTTTAACCATGGTGATGATTTTTTACAGACATTGTAAGAAATGGCACATAAGCTATTACTTATGTTGGGGGAGGGGAAAGAAAATACTGCTTCCTTTAATTGAAAATAATGTGGTTGCTTTTGCATTTAAAATGCAAGCATTTGCAAGTCATGGATGCCCATATTCAGATCATGTCTCAGGAGTGCTGCTGTTTTCCTCAATTGTAGTAGATATGAATACTGCTGTCTTGGGCTGGTTTGATCCCTTTTCTAATGGCTGGATATCAGCTCCCAAAATAGCTAATAATTCTGAATAACTGAGCAGTAATTCAAGTATTCCTGTTCTGAGTTGTCACTTGGGAGGACTATGCAAATCTCTCATTATTTTCCTTACCAATAGCTCACTGTTTCATCATGTATGTTCATGCCACGGTTGATATTGAGAGTACATGATTGGTTGCATATTTGGAAATAGAGAAACATTTTCAGAAGGTGAATGTTTGAAAAGTTGTGGGGTATGGGATCACTACCACCCTGTAAATAAGAGGATTCACTGTTGCATGCCTGTTTGCTGACAGATTCTTTCTGTCTCTCCCTTTCTCCTACTTTTCTTCCCATTTCTTCAGGTACAATAGCTACGGCAGCAGCTCTTACTCTTCTCCACGACCTTACACTGGTGTGAGTGCCCCAACAACACCCACTACTCGTTATGGGACAGCTCTGTCCCCACCTCAGGAGACCAAATCTGACAGGTTTGTAAATTAATCAGTGTTTTGACAACAGTTCCTTTGCAGACAAGGATGAAGAAGATAAATGCAAGCTGTTCTGAAGGAGTATTGGAAATAGCTTCTAGCTGGATTTTTTCTAACATCGGGAAATAAAAAAAAAAATTAGATGTGATCATTTCCCACTCATTCTCAAGTCTTTCTGTCTGACTTGGTGTTAAAAGCTAGGTGTATCTCCATACTACTTCTGTTTCTTCCACTTTAATCGATAAAGCAGAGTTGCTCTGCACATAAGCTGTTCTAAGTATTAAAAGGTGAATTAAAAGACATTTTCTTTCTTTTCATTTTTAAAAATAAATTCAGATCTATCTTCACTTTTATCATCTTAAATCATCTGCAAAATCTTGGAAATCTGCTTAGCTCAGAATTTCCTAGGTCATAATATTGTTCTTTCTTGAAAGTATGTGATATATCTTACTGTATATCATCCATTTCTTTCTGTAGCTAAAGCAAACTCCTAGTAACCTACCAGTTATCAGCTTGCTTTAAGAAAAACATTAAAAGGGGAAAAAAAACCCAAACTGGCAAAAAAATTTATTTTGAACAATCAAAATACTCTTTTGAATTATGTAAGGTACTAGGGGAAGAAAAATATAGAAAAATATTATGGATACATGAAAGAAATTCTTGGCAAGAGGTTTGGACCACCAGGAATTAACTATCTGTTACAACCTGAGAGTAAATGACAGTTTCAAGGATGCTGTACCGACTTTAAGAAGGAAAGGTAGAAGTTTTTAATTAATTTCATTCAATAATTTAATACAATAATTTTTAAAATAGCCAATTATGCCAGATGGGGTTTGGATTGTTTGTTTCCAAACTGGCCTCTAATTCATAAAAACGGCATCCTCCACCCTGTTTTCTGAACTTAAGGTTTTTTTACAGGACCCTTTTTCTGTATTCCAATTAATTTTTGTTAATGACTCTTTGGCATATTTCTGTATATGTATGAGCGTTTGTGTGTGTATGTGTGTTTGAACCTACCTAAGGCTTCACATCCTTTCCAGACTACTACTCAGAATGGTTCAAGTTAGGTTCTTCCAGCATACATGTATTTCTAACCCTGAGGTATTGATGTAATCCTTTTTTTCAAGTGAGTAATTACATTAAGTTTCTCTTTGGAGAAAGGCATTGATTTTAATTTGCTCATCTTCCTGGAGTACCTTGCCTCAATGTGTCTTTCCTGATTTGTGTTTCCTGATCTCAATTAAAATATTGCCGAGTGCAAACATAATAAACAACTCTAAACCAGCATATTCACCCCCCTTTACCTCAGGAAAATTGATGCAAGATAAGCAAGAGTTAAAAGTATCCCGATGCTTTGGAAGATTTCCAAGCCCCTGCTCTTGTAAGTTTCTGATTGCTACTGTGGCAAAGAAACCCCAAAGTGGTCAGACACTGAGATAGCTAAAGATGGTTGGGTTGGTCCTGCAAGAGGCTGATGGTGCTGGCCCTGATCCAGGAAAGAAAGCCACCTTTCATTTCAGTATGTGTGTAAGTGCCTTGCTGGTTTGAAGCCAAAATGTCTTGGCCCCACAGGATAAAGCTGTGAAATTTGCAGATTCATGGAGAGTCAGGCCAGAGGGGAGCTCTGCAATCCTCTGTTGTGACCTACAATGGGTCTCACAGAAGCTAAATGAAAGACCCCTGTGCTCTCATATGTTTTCAAGTGGCAGCACATGATTTCTCCTGAAATTCCAATATTTATTATCACTGCTAGGAAAATGTTTTATATTTTGAAGCCAGTTTTTCTAGCAGCATCTTCCAGCCAATACACCTCATCTTTCTTTTTTCTGTGAAACTATAAAGTGCTCTACCTTCAACCATCAGATCTCTCTTACGTGTTATGACTGAACATAGTGCTCAGAGTCACATCTCTGTCTTTCCATCAGGTTATGTTTGCTGCTTTCAACCTCACATGATAAAAATCTTTGTACTCTTGTTTAAATTTGCAGCTTGCTGTTCATGATAGTTCATGAACTCACCAGGGTTTCTGCATTTTTACATTTGAGGGATGTTACAGCCTGATGCTTCCTGTATATGTGTCTGAGAAGTGTGAAAAATTTGTGTACACCATAGCTGTGTGTTGTCTGCAGAATAGATGCAGTTATTTCTTTAAAGATAATTAGGTTTACAGTTTCAATTGCCATTTTGCATTCTCTTATTCTTTATGACAGTGCTGCCACTGCAGATGTATAGTTCTGCAAACTCTAAAGAACTGACTGCTTTGAAGAAGGGCAGAAGCCTTCCTTAATTTCATTGTCCTGAAAGATACCCATTGAAAAATTGTCCATATAGAGATTGACAGATGGAATTTGCTTATTGCAGAGTAGGCCATGCAGTACTTGGCACTAATTAGTAAATTGAAAGTATTGTGGAGGTTTTCAGAGTCTTCTATGAATGGTGTTTACTCAGATTATGTAAACACTGTTTCCTACCTCCTGATGGTAAAAATTTACATGGATTCAAACACCCAAAAAAAGTTAGAAGATGGGGGGGTGGGGAGGGGCAGAGAGGAAGACATTTGATAAGAAGCAGATGCGTATCTATGGTTAGCTCTAAGGTGTGTTTTCTGGTTTCAGCTTATAACTTGCTACAGTTATGCAAAGCTTTCACAGAAAGATTCCTGTCTTTTATCATGCAGGGAAGAGCTTCAGATGCAGGTCCTGGTACCATTTATCTGACCTTTGAGAATGAGGAGGAAGGAAGAAGCAACATTTAGAGCAGTGCCCAGTGCAATGATTCATGCTCCATTCAATTGCCCTGACAGGCCTTTCAAACCCTTGGCTGCATATTGCTTATGTAAACAAGAGCTACAATTTAGGTGGATGGAAGCAGTGTGGTTGACATTTTGACATTCATACTTTTAAAACCCTCTTTGGCTGAGATCAGTAGGGAATCATAAGAGCAGTATAAGTCTGTGCAAAAGTAGCTAGATTTTGGTCTTTGAAATCCACATCATCTATATATTTCTGATTGTACAGCAGAAGAAAAGGCTTACTTTACTGTTTCTAAATACAGCTACAGCCTTTTGGCAACTTTTTGCAATGCTGTTGTTCTCTCTCATTTCCCTGGGTCCCCTGTGGAGAGCCATGTTTCTGAAGTGCATATTGCAGCCATGGGAATCCTGCTGAAGGAGGGCAAATTGCAGGGCACTTTCTGTTCAGCCCTTCATTGGGAGAGAAGGAGCGTGTCAGTTCTCTTGTATCTTTGCTTGTGAAAGTTGCTTCTAATGCGTGAGAAGTATAACCCAGTCTGCCTGCTTTCTCATGCCAAAGAGTGCTTTGCTCCATGAATACACTGCTCCTACTCTTCACAACTTAAATCACCAATTAACTCTTTCTCACTAGTTAATACAAAAAAAAAGAAATCACTCTCATAACCTCATAAGTTTTAATAACAAAGGGGAAGAGCAGTGCATGACTGAAACACATCAGGAAGAAAAGCATTTTCTGTCCCTCCAAGTTGGCCCTTTGGCTGGGGGCAGAAGGTGTGGTAAGACTAGTCTGTATTTCCATGTCTTATGCTCACACCTAGGATATTTCTGTCTAGCCAGACTGCTTTGTCAGATTCTAAGACAGTCACTCAAATTGAAACTGCAGCTTGAAATCTGCCACTGGACATCAAACCTGTTACTTGCAGAGCTTCACATCCTCTCATAGTCTCTTTTTGGTGATGAAGTGTTTGCATTGTTGATCAAGGCTGTTGGTAGTGGAGATCATGGAGGAGTGTAACTTCTAAGGCAAGAACTCCAAGCACCAGCTTTAATTCCTTTCACTACCAGAAAAAATATCCTGCTGGTGTGTTTGCCAGGGTGGGTTTCTTCTGATGCATTTTCCTGGAGTTGGTTCCCCCAGGCCTCACAGTCAAACAGTAGTACAGTCAGCCCAGCGCAGAAAGCCTTCTCGGGGCACTGCTTGCCAAAGGAGAAGGAGTTCATGGTCTCGCCTCTGTCTCTTGAATCAAATGCCAGAGAGTTCAGTTTGCAAACCTCTACTTCTTGAGGCTCTTGGCCAGTCACTGAGGACTTGGTCTCCACTTCTGGCTGGTCCCTCAGAAGTTCTTCCAAATCTCCAAGCCTGGTAAAGACCTACTATGGTGTTTACAGATTATTCCAGTTTGAAGCATCTTCAGCTTTTCCAGAGCGTTAGAAAATAGGCTTAATAAATATTAAATATATTTCACATTCTTTGTATGAAAACATATGTTTTCCATCTCACTTGTTTTCTAATGTACAGCAATACATTATCTTGGGCTCCCATGATGCAGGGTCTTGAACACTGAGTGTTCATTTCCATGCTCTTCTTCATTTCCATTTTAAAGGAAATGTATCTTCAAACATTTATTTCTAGGACAGGTCACAGACAGTGAGATTGGCATGCCTAGATTATAGGTGGTTTTTTTCTCCTCTGACACTTAAACACCATACCTAAAGTATAAGCATAAAGTGCAGTAAAAGTCTGCAGATGCTCTTCTTTGGAGTTTTATTTCCCTTCCAGGTGCCTGAAATAGTGATTTTCTGGAAATCTGGTGCTTTATTTCAAGTTTCTTTCTTTAAAACAAAACAAAACAATTCCTTTAGACTGCCAAACAGCTTTTCAGTTACATTTGCTACTAAAATTAAAGGTCTCAGTAATTGACAACACCAGGGAGATGCTGCTTCTTGGCAGCATCTTGGGAGGTGAAGCTTCTTGGCAGGTTCTTTCTTTTTACTTTTTTTTTTTTTTTTTTGTTAGCCATTTATCACTAATTTGTGCTCTGCAGTTCCCTTACTCCAGCTGTTAAGCACTAAGGTAACACAGAAACCTATGAAACAAAACCTGCTATACAGCCTACAAAGCTTCTGCTCTCCCAAGAACTGCTCCTCTTTCCTTGGCTTTCTGTTCTTTCTGTGTGTACTTCTGGGCTCTCAGACTAGAGATTGTGATGATTTTTGCTTTTGGCAAATGCCAAGCACATCTCTCGCTCTGAGTAACATAATATGGAATGGTTAGCTTGGTAGCTTGATGTTAGTGGCCCAGGGCAAAAGCCTCAACTTTATTGCTGAGATTTGAAGAGGAAAAATGGCCTTAGGAATTACTTGATGATTTACAGTTTGGGAAGCAGTGGTGGCTTGCACTGGCCTAGCTGCTTGTCAAACTACTGTGTAAGCAATATTCTTGATTGCAGCTTTGTGGACTTCATCATAAGGCATATATTTAAACAGAAGCATGAACTGGTTATGGTTTCAGACTGCAGAGTGTTGCTGGCTGAATGTGCCATGTGCAGTGCTGATGCTCAAGGCACACCCACCTTAGCCTGGATCTGTAAGTCACTTCCAGCCAGGCAAGGGGTAAGTCACATGAGGATGAGAAACTGCAGGCTGGAGAAAGACAGAAGCACAGTGTAAAAGCTGCACAGGTCAGCTGGAAGAGGAGAATGTATGTAGAAAGTCCTTGTGCATTGCCCAGTCTCTGTGCAGCTCTGTCCTGCTGTAGCTCTAATTTGAGTTGTCCCTTCACTTGGCCATTCTCAAGTTTCTTTCTTAGAGGAAGCATTAGTCAGTAGTTTTAGCTCTCAATTTTCTGTTTATTTTTGAGAGAAGTTTTGTAAAGATTCCTTAAGTAATGTTTAGTCTGTTTGCAGAGTCTTATATCAACATGCTTTTGAATTTGATGTGTCATGTAGGGAGACATAACACACGGGGAGTTTCTTTAACTGTGAAAAGCAATATGGCTCTTGGCAGCTTTGCCTCCCCTTTTGTCTCTTTCTTAGCTGGAAAGCGGATTTATTTTGTTAAAGCCAAGAGGCATTTAGAGTTACTTAAGGCCTGAGTAGGAGCTGCCAACAGTTGTACCCTCCCTGTAGCATTCCCATGGCTGCTGGAACAGGAGCACTTCACAAAATTAGGTAATTAGTGCATCCTTATTAAAGTTATTAATGACTCTGCCCCATGTTGAATTAAAGACAATCCTGAATATTAACCTTATGACCTAAAGGGATTTCCTCTCATAAGTCATCTGTTAATTTTTTTTTTAGCTCCTAAAAATATACATTTGTATTTTGTATTCTTCCTGTAGATAACCATTTCTATTCAGGAAATTTTTAAAAATTCAACTAAACAAAGGGAAAGGCAGCCACAAAAGGGTATCTCAGAGCTTACATGATTAAAGAATATTTGAAGTTCAGAATTTCAGTTTTGCTTTCAGTAACACAGAAATATTTTCTTCAGTTTGCAACAAGATTAGGGTAATTCAAGGCACATAATCCCCTTCACAATGTATGGTCCATGATGGAGTATTTTCAGAAAACTGCAAGAATTTGCAAAAAAGTATGAGATATCTTGTGTCTGCCAAAATTTATATTTATAATAATGATAACTAATTCACTGCTGTGTTAAATGCTGTAGGTCAGGCTAGCTGAATTTTTATTCAGAAGACCTTTGGCCTACTGTCAACATTTTGGCCTATGCTCTGTGTATATGTTTTGCCTTCTTTTTCTTTCCCCTCCAACCCACCCCCTATTTTTTTCCTTTTCCTATCTCATCTTCCAGTAAGATAAGTTACTAATGACCTCTTTGGCCTTGTGTCCTGATGCTTTGGTGAGGAGCCCTATTCACAAATCCACAGATGGAGACACTTTCTTGTTGTGTATTTTCTTTCTGGAATGAGAAAGTAATAACATAGCTTGTTTAGTTTTTCCTGGTTTTAACAGCAGGCATAAGAAAGCTTTTCTTAACATTTTTTATATTAATAGTTCATTCTTAATAGCCTTGCATTCTCTACAAGACTAAAAATAGTAGCCAGAGTAAGCATCCTTCTGGATTGTATTTGTGGAGCTGAACAAATGGTTGATATTACCAGCTGGTAACATATGATACCAGCACTAAAATGTTGGCATATATTAGCTATAGCCCCATTTTGCAAGTGATCACTCTATTATGCTTTCCTTGAGCACTCACATTCTCTTTTCTGTTAAAATCTCTTATCATCTTTGATTCAGTGCCAGAAGATTTGTAGTCTTTTTCTTGCTTATCCATTTTTAAAATGCAGCCTGCAGCAATAAGACCTAGAAATTCATGAGGCCTGAAGGCACTGTCACACTTCAGACAGCATCAAAGCAACAAAGTTACCCAAAGGCTCAGCCTGAGCCTTCCCACCATCTAGTTTGGCCATTCATGATGCCATTTGCAATTCAAGTATGTGTTCACTGAACGGGAACATTTACTGTAAGTGTTATTGCCAGGGAAATACAGAAACAAAAATCAAATTTTGTCGACAAACTGTACATAGACAAATCCCTTTCCAAATTGTTTAGAATGTTTGAGGAATACCTCTTAATGCTTGCTTTTCCTCTGGCTGCTTTACAGGCTTGTACACCCTGAAAATAACCTGCTTACCCCAGGTTTAGCTTATGCTCATGTAGAAAATTGCCAACAGAGTTTACTAGATACTAAAACTGTGCATTTACAGTTGCAGTTCACATTAAAAGGAGTATTGGTGCACCCAAACATCAGTTGAGCTACGGCACTTGATAGCAGCAGTGAGGCTGTGAGTTTATGAGGCTTCATAAGGCAGCTGGTCTCAGCATTTGGTGTGAGGTGTGGTCCCCGTCGAGGGCAGATGTGTGTGGTTTAGTGGGTGTAACCACTTAGTGAGCACTAACTCAGCTATAGCAGTGCTGTTTCTTTGCCTGCCCTTTTCTAAATGTGACTCAAGACCCAAAATCTTGACTATTAGGGTTTTAAGAAGTTAGTGTCACACAAGCTGACCGTGTTCCTGTCTGTTTAATTATGACCTTTATGTACAGAACCTTCTGCAAGCTTGGACTATTGGATTTGACCATTTTATGCAACAAACTGTTGTACACAATATGACTGTGTTTTGGACAAAGGAGTTGAACTGGACATGTGTGTGCATACTATCCTGCAGCTTGTAATTTGGCTGAAGTATGCACTCACTACCAGTGAGAAATAAAGAAATTCCAAGTTTTGACTAATTATTGTTGATTTTATTTGTTTTGAAGAGATGGCAAGCTAGAATTTTCAGTTCTTTAGACACTGCCTTTTCTTCTGGACATATGGATGTGGGTCTTCTATTTAGATTGTGATGCTGCTCTTCATTCATCTGCAAATTTTAGCCCAGTGAGCAATGCTAGCTAAACTATGCTAGATCAAACCTCCAAACAAGGTGTTTTAGTGTGTGGAGGTATTTTACTACCAGGGTTAGCTTAGAATCCTGTCTGCAGGACTAAGCTGTACATCTCCATGTGATTTCCCTGTTATCCCCTGCATAAGAATGTGTGTTTATTGTAGGGCCTCAAAAAGCTCAGTCAGACCTGAAGGTTTCCAACCTGCTAGATGATGTGCAAGACCTACAATCACTCTTTTGGTCTCTCAGCATCACCTCATCCTTCCCCTTAATTTTTCTTCTATCTTCTTTTAAGCCATACCTTCCTTTGACTCTAAATGGAGTTTTCAGACTTCATGGCAGCTGGGCAGGATGGGATATCAAGCTGAATACACAAAACAGATAAAAACTGAGACTTGATAGGGACCCACTTTTGCCATCTCCCACAGTTAATTTCCACATATCTTCACATGGAGACACTGTTCATTTTTCCCCTTCCATGAGTAATTTCTGATGTTATATCTAACCATACAGCCATGGTTTTTCATGCTACTACAGGGATGGAGCTCTAGCTTTTGAATTTTAGTACAGTAGTGCTACTGTTTCTGCTAAAAGCTTTCTCTTGCAACATGCACTGAAAGGTCAAAAGTTAAAATAAATCTCAAACATGCTCAAGGGAAAATTCGCTACACGTACTTGACTGTCAGGGTTTGAGGATTTTTTTTCCCCATTTTCTTAGTGCTGAAGCATATTAGAGATTTTTATGGTTTTGAGTGTGATCCAGCATTGATACTGTAGCTTTGGAGGAATGCCAGCAGGGACTCTTACAGAATATCAAGTTTTATACCATCTTATGTAATGTTTATGTGGGTGAGATTTGACATATTGAAATTCAATTTATCGAAATTATTGACATTATATTCACGCTGCCCTGCTGCCAGTGGGGCTGAAATGGCTATGTTTTGTGGTGTTCCTTTTTGTACAGACATAGACACTTGGGGAAGATAGGTTTGCATTAATATTTTTCTCTTCTTTTGCACCTATTTTCACTAGTGAACTGGTGCCATTATACTAAATACCTACACTGTGCAGCCATAGGCAAGCAAATAAATAAGGGAAAGGGTCTGAGTTCTTAAAAATGAGGAAAATGTATTCAGGTTTGCATTACTGGTTAAGGAACCTTCCTCTAGGCAGGCAGGGTTTAGTTTCTTTTTACACAAAAGGCAGTATCTATTTCTCTCATTAATCCTTTCATTGCAAAACTCATGTTACAACAATGCACAGAAACCGCTCTACATGAGTTATGTCTTTTTGATTTTATCAATCTAATTCAATCAGCACACATCTGTATAAAGCTACCCTGTACAATAAGGGGTTTTTTTTCCTGTCTAAGAGACAGAAAGAAAGAAACTTTTACTCTGAGGTCACTCTGTTGCCACGTGAGAGGTTGGTGGTACCAATACCACCATGCTGGGGGAAGGTTGTGTAACAGGACACACTCTGCCAGACAAAATACTACTTAGAGTAAAGCCAATAAAAAAATTTTTGTCAACACCAAACTCTAAGTGAATGTAAATGCACCTTTATATATTTGAAAGGTCCTTATTGTAGAGGCCACCTTTTCTGACAGTTTTCAAGAATGATTTGAGAAGACTATCCCTTTGTGTTTTACTGGTATGTTTTAATATGAGATTCATCTTGCTTTTACAGCACATGCATCAAGGAAATCATGATAATCAAATTTATTAATGTATAAAGGAAAAATATGCCTGGTACTTAAGAGAACATTTGCATTCTCTAGGGCACTTCTGACATCTTCCTTTACTATTGTTTTTCTGTACAGAGGATTCTCAGGTGTTTGTGACACATCTGTTCTTAACATCATTGCATAACAGTCTATTTTCTTTAAAATTTCAAAAATCCTTTACAAGATTCAGCTTTTCTATTAACAGGATTATAAAGTTAAAAAAAATATTTAGACAATATTGCAGTTGAAATAGACTGATGAATTTTTACACATACTTCATTTGTGCTTCAGAAATTTAGCTATTTAGGAAGCCTACCCCAACTGTTTGTTTTTTTCAGCTCATCACAGAATCTATGATCAATTTAGCAAGAAGATGCTTAGCAAATGCTTTGAAAGCCATACATAAATATTGCCATGTCATTCTGTTGGTTGGGATTATGTTACTTACTGAATGATTGCTACTCATTTTTTGCCAGTATAATCAATAAAAGTGACACTGAGAAATCCGATCTTCCTTTTCTGCAGGCCAGCTTTGGGTGGTCTCCTTACATCATCTTTTCGGCAGCACCAGGAGTCCTTGGCAGCAGAAAGAGAAAGACGGCGTCAGGAGAGAGAAGAAAGGTTGCAAAGGATAGAACGTGAAGAAAGAAACAAATTCAAGTAGGACCCAAATTTGCTCTCAGTCTCTTGCTTTAATGTGTTATAGATTGATCAATCATTGAGTCATTCAACTGCAAAATAACTGACTTGATGAATAGTTTGTCTCTTTAGATATTTTTCTTGATCTAAGTATCTTAAAAACTGATACATTAAACACATAATGAATTTTGGCATTTAATAAAAAAGTTATTATTTAAAGGCAGCCAATTATACTGCCTTGGTATGTACAGAGGCTCGGTTTTAGTAGCTAATATACTCACCAAATTATAATCTCAGTGAGGCATAGGACTTGATAGTGAAACAGTGGGACAAAGGTATCAAGAAGGGAGAAAGGGACAGCACTGAAACATCTATTTGCTTTTAAATTGTGCACAGTAAAAATGTCTTGCTTGTGTCTTTCCTGTGTTTCTGAACACATCTCTTCCTCCTGGAATCAACAACTACAGAAGGTAATGACCAAAATTACTGTTCAAACCTTGGCCAGACAAATGTCATAGCTGAATGCAGGACTTTGCATTTTCACATCTGAGAAAATGTTGTGTGATGTGGGATCCCAGGGTGTGCTGCCTGAAGATAGTAAGAGACAAGCCCCCTCAACCTCTTCAGTCCACGCCTAGAAATCCCAGCAGAGACATTAACAAAGACTGCAGTGGGCCAAGGATAGATACGGAATCTATATCTGAAATTGTTTGCGTTCAGTCTGAAGAGTGTACATTAAGAAATCAATTTGTTTCCTCATAGACAGAAGTGAAAAGCAAACCTATTTTTAGTAGTTAGAAGATATAACGTAATAATTTAAAGAGTGGTAATATAAATGTTTGTAGCCTTAGAATTGGTAGTTATGGAAAAGATGGAACAGGGTTTCATGTTAGCTTGTTTATTAGTATGCAGGATTGTTTTAACTGTAATCATCCCTTTAGTAAGAAGTGGAAACAGGCTGTGATTCTGTGAATTTGGAAAGAGGAGTAACTTAGGAGTGGTTGATTGATATTCTCCTGGCTCCAGAAGATAGCTAGTTTGGAAGGAAATGAGAGACAGAGGGAAGGTAGAAGAGCACCATAATAGGATCTTTGGCAGCCAACAGCTGCCCAAGTTCTCCTGAAACAGAAACAATAAGGTTGCAGTCTTCCAGCCTCTTCCAAAAACTCTTCCTCTAAGTGGTATCATCAGGCTGCAGCAGGCTGCCATGGACAGCCAACATGATCTTTCAGAAAGGAAACTCCCAGACTGAAAAAGCCAACGGGGCGTTTGTCAGATTGATCTGTTTGAATAACAGATCTGCACATTTCAGTAGAGGCTGGCTACAGTAGTTGTTCTGTCACTAAAAGAGGTTTCTTAAAGTTTCTTAAAGAAAAAAATTTCAAAATATACATTTTCATCCGTTTATTTCAGAATCAGAAATTGATAAACTAAATGTCATAATTGTGCTACATATTTAAGATTATTTTTCAATGCCCAGTGTTTTCATCTTTTGGATCTGAGTTTTGTGATCACCCAAAAGTTATAACTTTTTTTTGAGGAGAGGGTCTTCAAAGCCACCAGACTTCACAAACAGACAGCATCCCACAGTTGATTAAACAGTCTGGCAGGAGGAAAACAAAGTCACAGCAAGCAGTCACGGACAGTTTCATAAGAGTTCCTGGGATTTCATTATCATATCATCAGTCTGGCTAGAAACCCAGTCTCTGAAGATGTATTTTTGATTAAAAATAGCACTTGCAATTCAGTCTTTAAACTCGTGAGCTGTACTGGATTTACCATCATGACTCATTTGTAATCTCATTCTTTCCAACTCTGCCTCAAGAACATTGCACTAGGTTCTGGCACCATTATTGACAAATTGAGGATAATTTAAAGGAGAGCATCACTAGTTTTGAAAGAGCTGGATGGAGAACAGGAGAGCTGGAGGATTAGGAGAGGAGCTACAAAGCTTCATAAACTATTTCTAACCAAAGGAATGCTGTGCAGAATGACATTTTTCTCAGTAGAAGGACTATCATACCCATTGCATATGTAGAACAATGTTTCCTAAAATAAAGTGGGTTTTTTCCAGCTGTAGGGAAGAGTGAAAGTTGTCAGAGGGGGAAAAGTAATGTTAAAATTTGCCTGCTGAAGATTTCCTGGGATACCTTTAAAATATTCTAAAAGTATAACGAGTTCAGAATTCAAAGCCTGTGGAGATGGCCTGAAACACTAATGTGTGTTCCCTGTTAAAGGACTTTTGAAGAGCACTTGCAAGCAGATGTTTGATAGTTATTGATATAATAGATTATACATAATTCATTTAATGACACAATATAAAGAGAAAAAAAAGGTTATTAATAAAAGTAGTTCTGAAAATCTTTCTGATACTCACAGCTTACACTGTGAAAGAATCTAGCAGATAAGGTGAAAGTCTCATTAGTTTTGTCTACCAAATTTAACTGAATATTAAAAATATATTTTAAGGAACCATCTTGCTATGATACTGAGACAGGGTGGACATCCACTGGGTTCTGCTGTGCTCCAAGTTAAATTTGCATCCATATTTGTGGATGTGGCAGGCCTGTCCGAAATCACAGTATTCAAGCATCCAGCAAACTTGACTTGGCAAAAGTTAAATATATGGGTTATTTGAGGAGCTGTGGGAATGGCAGCTGACATAAAAGGAGTTTTTGTATCTAAAACTCAGGGTGAAAAATAAAGAAGTGTAAGGTTGTTATCTGTCCAGTGATGCTGCACACATCCTCTTGGAAGGTGGAATTGTCCTTCTCAGTAAAGCCAGTCTGCTGTCCTGTTTCCAACCATGGCAACTAAAACTCACTAAGGAAAGGTTCCTTGGAAAGAAGGCCAATGGGTTTGCACACTGCCTCGGTCTGTCTTGCCAGAGGCTGCAGTCACAGAATGCAGAATGGGGCATTCTGAGGTGGAGCAAATGAGTGATGGTTTAATAGTACTCATTTGCCTGCTCTCTATGGATAACTGCAGTTCATTGGATCTCATTTCAGGTACCAGGTTTCATAGCATGCTTCAAGTTTTTCACTTTTTGCGAGATTTTTTATTACTTTAAATGACCTTCCAAACTACGTATTTGGTGGTGCATGCATGGATAAGTATACACTTTTCAGCAATTTTTGCAAAAGCAAACAGTTTTTTTGACAACTGCCTTCATTGTCTGCAATCAGTTTGTGTGTACCATTCTTGGTTTCTCCTACTGTACCTATGCTTCTATTACTTATCTTTTTCTTCTGGTTTCTGCTGCAATTTACTGTAATTCTCTTTCTAGCCGTGATTATTTAGACAAAAGAGAAGAATTAAGACAAGCAAGAGAAGAGAGGTTTGTATATCATGTCATATCATCCATCCTTCCCTATCCTTCCCTCTGGTTGCTTGCATTTCCTATATTCTTTACTGTGGCACAGTTGTATGTTTACATTTTTAACTCTGCTTGCACAAAACACTTTTATTCCAAAAGACTTCTGTAAGAAAGTTGTTAAAGAGTAGAATGAAATCCAGCTGTAAGCACAGCAATAAATGAAGAGCAATGAGAATGCTTAAGAGTGATTGATGATCTTTTATCTATTTGTGTGGGAAACAAGCTTACTCTATTTGCCTCAAAAATCTGCCCAAATTTAGTAGTTATAAATTGAATAAGCCTGTCTTTTTCACCCAGTGGGTCCCAGGCTTTCTGGACGGTCAGAAAGGCAACTGAGGATAAAGGAAATTGGGGTCACAAGCATTGCAAAACTGCAGTGACAGGCTGATGGAAACGATTCTGACCCACTCTCAGCATATTTTTATCTTTCAGAGCCAAGTTTTCTTTGCCAATCTCTTTAAACATCAGCAAGTAAATTACAAAGTTTAGCAGTGTGTTTATCATTGGGGCATTGTTCTAGTTTTATTTAAATAGCATAGTTAAAGGGTTTGGGTTTTATTTCTTCTTTTTTTGTTTTAATTCAGTGAACAAGTTTAGAAACTCTGGGCTAGGCTGGGAGGTATGGGCTTATAAAGCATATTTTTCAAGGAATACTCAACTAAGGACTTTCGTCTTTCAGTAGCTTCATCACTACCTCTGCTAGTAATTGCATCCTGGAGGGTGTGCTTGTTTTTACCTAGAAAATATGTGAGTTACTGTACAATAGATGAAAAATCCAGAGTGCTTCAGTTCTGCTTTTATGGTCCTCTAGAGATTACTCTCTGGAGATACTTTTGGATTGTTAAGAATTGGAATTACATTATCAAAATAAGAGAGCAGCCATCTCAGAAATCATTGAATTGCTGTGTTTTTACTTGTTTTTTTTGTTTTTTTTTGGTTGCTTCTGTGTTTTGGTGGTTTTTTCACAGAATCATCATACAGGAGACAGTTTGTTTCTGCAGACTGAAATTTTATGTGTTCAGACTGAAGCAGCTAATATTAAAAAATTATTTTAACATCTCTAAGAGTAAAAAAAGGTGGATGGGCTTTCCATTGTGCTTCCAGTCAAAACAATCACAAATAATTAAAAGCATTTTCTGAAATTAAATGCATCTTAGCACATAAGCATCATACACTGATTTGAGCTGAGTAATACCTTTTTTCAATGAGCATGCTCATCTGCAAGTTTTGAAACAAATTAGGAGTTCTCCAGAACTTTCAAATTGTAAGGGAAAATGCCTACTGGAGTATTTTTGGGGAAGTGTTCACCATCACTGCTGTGCAATCTGAGACTATTTCACCATTCATTAGTAATGTTTTGTTATCCTTAGGGCTCTTTTGAACTGAGCTATCAAACTATCAGCTCTTACTCATAAAGAGGAAAGACATGTTTGCTTTGACAGCACATATATATTGGAGAAAACTTCTGCCCAGTAGTCCATTACATTGGCATTCTGCAACTGCTTTTTTACAAACACCTTTGCACTTTTTCCTATAGGAAGTTGTGTGTTAACTTGTTTTAGGAGAGTGCATAGACTGAAAGAAAATCCTGTAGTCAAGATGCCTAAAATCCTAGTTAAATACTGATTTGTATGTCTCCTCCATATCAGTTCTTGGTGTTCAATGATTTGAGGCCTTTTCCCTTTGCTTGGTTGGGTGTTTTCCAGTGTTTTTTTATCTCGAGAAAGGTGGCCTTCCAAATCCTCTCTGGTTTAAATGCTCTTCACTCCTATGACTCTGTTGGTGTATTAACATTTTGGGTTGCCCTTAGGGCATTACTCAGATACCTAGGGAACTTAAATGATAATTTCATCTTCTTGAAGATGATAAATCCAGTTTATGTTCATGAGAAATACCAAATGGATAGCCACAGTATTTTGGCTTGTTGTCTATAGAGAAGAGTCACCATAGCTGAAATGATGTTTGCAGGTTTCCATGATTTAAAAGAATATGGCAGCATATGCAGGGGAAATTTGTCAATCCTGTAGTAGAGGTATGGTAGCTCATTCTTTCAAATCCTTCAGATTTTGGCCTATGTTACCTTGCGTATCTGCTGTTGGCATTCATTCATTAGTAAGATATTTTTCAGAAACAAAAAATAACCTAAATAATGTAATTTATCAAGTGTGAAGCGTTAATAACTGATTCTTGATTTTTTTTTTATTTTATTTCTCAGTTGTACCTATTTATTAACCTTCCCATTTGATAACTCTTTCTGCTTGTGTGCTGCCATTGGAGTTGCTGTTCTGGTTCCCTTTTATATTTCAGTATAGTAGTCAGATACATTTTGGGAAGTTGCCTCTTGATGATAGTCTCTGCTTTGCTGGTTGGTGGTGAAGCACGTAGCTACAGAAAATGTTAAAGCACCTGGAAAAGAAGTGAGGACAATAAAACATTGTGGCTCCCCGCATTATAGAAGGGTCCATCCAGATCTCTGTTGTAGTCTGTTGGCAAACTGCAAAAACCCCTTGGCAGCAGCCAGCTGGGCTGTACCTGTTTGTGCCAAGTGATCAATTTGAGTGTCTCTTTATGAGTCTAGAGTCCCATCTGCTCTGGTTGTGAGGAGGTGCAAGGCACCGTACATAAGTGACCAATATTCAAAGGAAGAGTGGCTTAATGAACTGCAGCAAAACATCATGCTGATGCCAGAGAAAGGCTTTCCCCTCTATTCAAAAGGCAAGATTCAGTCTCGAGAATTGGCTTCATGTTAGAACTGTAAACAGTTCCTATTTTATAACCATGCAAGTATGTAGCTTGTTATATTTTCATCCAGAGTCTGTAGGGGTTCTTTTTCTTGCAGAATTTGTTCAAAGCCTGTGCATACCTCTGGAGGAATAAAAAAAATAAAAAAAAAAAAAAATAGTTTGTTCTTCATTACTGCTGTTTGCAATAAGGCAAATTACCTCTGAAAACACAAGAACTGCTCTTCAAAGACGCATTTCTGTGCTCTATATGGATGTTTGCAAATGTGCATGTGTGTGTGGCTAACATATGTACTAAGCATGTTTGTTACCACATATGGCTGACTTCTTTACCCTGCCTGCTTTTAATGTACCCTCTTACACTAATTTGAGCTGTCAGAGATGCAGAAGAGGGGAGGAGAGGTGTTCACTGTTATGAAGTGTTTACAACAGTGTGTTATAGGGAATGACCAGAGTGTTTCAGGGACATAAGCAGTAGTCTTGATAAACCTGTTTAACAGCTCACTTAAGGCAAACAGTCTAAAGCCCGATCCAGCTGTATTCACGAATTTATTCCTTAGCAAATAATGGTGGATAAAATTAGCAGACATCTGGAACAGGCACATATTTAAAAGTTATTTTGGTCGCAATGTATAAAGCATACTATGAAGAATATGATTGGTAGCTGGTCTTAATAAACAGTTAGTGAGTTCTGCCTGCCTAAAATGCAAAACAGATGTATCTTTGTTCTTTTAAAGTGACTTTGATGAATAAACTACATGTGACGTCAGGTACAAGCTATTGGATGTCTGAGTCCGGCAGAGAAATTTTTCAGAATAAAAAAAAAAGAAACTTTCCATTGTAGGCTGGAGAGAACAAAGTGAATTCCAGTGCATTGCTCTCAGAGCAAATAGAAGCAGGTTCAGAATCTTTAGATAGTTAATCAAATCATTTATTGCTGGTATTATTTTCAGGAAGATCTGTTTTTCTCTGCTGCATTTTCCTCTCCTTACAGCAAGGCTCAGATTTTCGCAATTTGCACCAGTATTAAGGGGCTCTAGGTTTGGAGGGTTTTTTTGATTCTTCTGGGGTTTTTTTTCCCCTCCCATTTTAGTTTTGGGAGAGGGAGGGCTGAGAGGAGGAGGAGGAGGAGGAGGAGGGTGAAAAGGAGGACGTCCAAATGCTTCCAATAAGGAGAAGGACTGTGCAGACAAAATACTATAGCTAATGGTTCTTTAACTCTGCTGTTTTTTTGCTTTTGTATTGTAATGAGCAATTTAACATTTTTCAGGGCAATAGTCTGCTTTGGTGTGCACTTTTTGGCAGATTGAGCAAGCAGGGAGTTCAGTACTGTATCCCTTGTGTCAGGAAGTCAGCTCATTCTATACAGGTGTTTCATCCATAAACAAGCATCAGCCACATGCTTCTTTTTCTTTACGGAAACCCTCTGGAATTTAACTTTCAGATACAAATACTTGGAGAAGTTGGCAGCAGAGGAGTATGAGAAGGAGCTAAAGAGTCGGAGTGTCAGCCGAGGCAGAAGTGAGCTGTCCTTGAACCTGAGATCTCCTTCAGCTCCATCCTCACCTGTACCCAAGTGTGTCAGCCCAGCATCCATACAGTCTCAGGAAGAGCTGAAGACCCCTTCCACCCCATGTAGAACTCCTCAGCCCTCAGAAGGTAAGTGAAAAGGAGGGCAGGGCAAACAATTCTGCGAAACAGTTTCTCTTGGGATAGTGATGATTTTTGATGCATGAATATACATCTTTGTACAATCCATGATGTATATGACCCCAGAGTAAAGGGTCCTACATTTTTCCATCCCGTCTTCCCAAATTGCCTATTTTTTGAATTGATTTGGATATCAGGTAATTTGTTGAATAATAGGGTACACTGCTAATTGTTGCTGAGATTTATATTATCATTGTCTGTTGCTCTTCAGATGGAATAATTAGAAAACAGAGCATATAGAGGGTCTTAGTTTTAGTGTCATGTTCCTTATATATGAGGAGTTACTGAATACTAGACAAACAGTATTCCTGCCAACAGATTTTGCATATGTGGATTCTCTGAGAGAAATGCCACAGATGAATGCCAAGATTATAATAACTTTCCAGTAGAGCACAGGCTGACTGTGGTAAACTGAAAAGCTCTTGAATTGAAGGCAGGGGGAGTGTGTTGATTATTTTTCATACCACGAAAAACTCTTAAAATTGTAGCACAAGTCATAAAGGACTTAAAAGAGACCACAGACAATTAGTAAAAAGGAAAGTATAACTAGTGTTTGCACGGTTGGTTTGCCATCATATAATTTATTGGTGTACAGAGCAATGCTTTTTGTGTGTGTATGTATGTCATTCTGCCACTTGCATCATGTACCTCTCCTTCAGTCCTCAAAACAACACATGCCATACAGATTTATATTTGCACCACATGATGTTGCATTAACATTAGGAGCTAGAATGCATGTAGAGGGCTAATTATCACCATCACTCATTTTTATTTTATTTGATTTCCTGCTACATGCTATTGGTGATTAATGCATTTGTAACTTGCACTGCTTGGTTTTATGGAGTGTTATGGCTGGTAGCATGCTATAAAGCAAGGCAATTTAAGAAAAATGTTACAAATACTGAATGCTGCATATGTTTGTCCTCACCGCACTAAGCAGGTGAAGTTTATTTTATTTAGTTTTATATATTTTCCCAATTATATTCCCCAGTTTTCTTATTTGGAACCTTAAGAGTCTCAGTGGAATCATTTGAACTTAGAAACCACAGATATTCTCCTCCAATACTGATAGTCAGAAACATCCCAAGACCCATTTTATTTAGTGCTATATTGCTTTTAGAGCAAATAAGCTGGATTTTTCCACCATTAGGATTTCAGAGCTGGGTAGGTAGAAAGTATCTCTTATGATGATTATTTTAGCATATTTCTCCTGGAAGCATTAAAAAAAAAAAAAATTGCAGCATGAAATGGAGCAGCACAAACCATTTGGAGAATACATTTAGAGCAGGTGTACAGGGCAGCTTCAGACAGCCAGAATATGGCAAAGCTATCAACATGAGGATAGACAGGACACCTCTACTAAAACTCCTGGCAATATAATAGACATTGGAGGGCAGCATCTGGAAGCCTGGCAAACGGACCACAAGGAGAGAATATATCAATGGGGCAGAGTAGCCTTCCAGCCAAGGGCAGCTGCAGGCAGATGTCCAGGATAGAACCTGAAATCTGCATACTTCAGCAGGATCTGGGCATGAGGAATGACTGCATTTTCAGACCTACCAAAAGTATTGGAAAGGTCATAGGAAGTCATGAGCATGTGGGCAGGACTCACCATCTGGAAGTGCATTGGCTATCTGCCAGCGGGGGACAGGCTTAATGTAGACACTGTGCCATGGTTTCTATACTATTACTTGACTTCCTTATGCTCCATACTGAATTAAAATATCATTTTTACTGTTTTTAGGACAGGTTACGAATCCCACTTAATAGGTAGAGAAAATGAAGTATTAACTCACTCAAGCCAGTTGAAAGAAAAGCTGAAACAGAGCCATGGAGAGAACTCAGATTACTTGCACCCCAAGCTGTTGTTTTTAACATGGGGCTCACCATCTTCCCAAGCAGGAATGAAACTGCTGAAGGAAAACAGTTCCTTGGTTCTGTGCATAGGATGCTCTAAAGACTCTGCAAGAATGGTGTTAACAGATGTGTGAGATTAATCTGCAGAATTCAGAACCTGTGGTCAAAGGCAAAGAATGTTCATCTACTAGCAAAACAATAAGTCAGATTTATTTTATTCCTTTTGTTGGCCATCCAATATCTACTGGTATTAAGAAGGAAACAGATTCTGTCTGTGGAACTTTGTCTCGCAGTGTGAAACGTGTCAGTACCATGACACAAACCTGGACTTACTGAGCTGTTTTCTCTTATAAAACAATTGGTTCCACTGAAGTAATCAAGTCTTGCAGGACTTACTCTTGTAAAACTTTTGTTATGGAATTCAGAGGAAATTAAGGTAGTCCTGCAACTGCAAAAAGAAACTTTTTTTTTTTTCAGAGCAGCTATTTACTCTTTTGTAATTTCATTGAATATTTTGTGAAGTGCAAGTATGCAATAAAGAAGGAGCAACAATAACTGAGACATCTCTGAAGTCAATCTACAAAGGTATTTCAGGTGAACCCTTCTCTGAAAGAAGCAGCTTTTTTAGTACTTGAGAAAGTAAACAGGCCAACCCAAGCGTACACTGGACAGCAGGAGACCTTCTGAACATAGTCATAGTTTAGCAGGGTTCAAATGTTGCCCAAAGCATGACCAATATGAGCATCTCAGCAGATGGGAAAGCACCAGAGCATGAGTGTGCAATGAGGCCATTGCAGAGCCAAAGGAACCATGATGCAGAAAGTCGGAGGAGGAACTGGGGTGGGAAGACAAAAAAGGATTGTTTCTGGCTGCATGAAGAAAGAGCCAGTTCAATCTGCACCTGTTCTTACCAACACAAGGAATGGGAGGAAAAGACTGGAGTGGGAATGGGGAAGAGATAAGGAGTCCCTGCAAAATTCAGAGGAAGGAGAATCCTATGCAGGAGTAGCTGAAGGGAGATAACAGCCAAGAGTTTATGTGATGCCTGAAAAATTGAACCAAGAGGTCTTGGGCAGACATAGACCTTTTCAGACTTATTGTATGCATCCACAAGGGACACTCAGCGTATGTATCTCACACCTCCAAGAGGAAAGCAGAGAAAATAGATGAGGATGTGGTTGGCTAATCAATTAACCTGACAGGGGATTAGATGTCAGCCCAGAGGAATATTCCTTCTCTCTGAGGGCTTATAGGACTGGAGGGTTGAGTTCTTATCAGCAGGATACAACATCTTGTGTCTGCTTCAAAGCTGATTTATAGTTGAGTATTAAAGGAAATGTCCATATCTCTCTACTGCATTATATGTTCTTAGGCTTGCTTTTCAGAAGGGATCAGCTTATATACGTATCATGCTTCTTAACATCTCAAGCACACCTTCTTTGCTGTTGATGCTTTTTGATTTTACCAGGCTTGCTTTCCTGAACCTTTGCACTCTCCACCAGCAGAAGTCTGAAGATAGAGGACAGATACTGGTCTGTTATTTATTTTTCTTGCCATCTGTAAGGTTGCCACTTAGAGAAGTGTTTTGTCTGGTATGAAAATGGACCCAGTAAATGTGGGACTGAAAGTCTGAGCTCATTTCAAATAGGCCACTACCAAACATTTACTGAGAATTGTGGTTTTTAACATCTTCAGAAGTTCTCACTAATATCACCGCAGTGAATTACATGGTGGAAATGCAAGTGATGGACACAGGTCTAGCTTGCTGGCTTTGTTCTCTTGAAGGTGTTTCCTGGCAGATTTGATTTTTGTACTGCTTCTTAAGGGAAGTGCTGCTGGACTTAGCTCACCATTTTCAAGTGATTTGGGTTATAGGTGGTTTGTCTGATATTGTTGCTAAAGAGAGAGAAAGAGAGAGAGACTGTCAAAAAGAATGTCAACATATCCTTGTTTCCTTCTAGTACTTAGATTTTTTTATCCCTTGAACTCTAAAAAGCAGCTTATGTCAGTATGCTGCTCTTTACTCTTTTTTATGTATTACATATTGCTAAGTTGCTGCATATTTCTGGTATGTATGGAATATTTCTTGTTAGAAGAGTATCTGGAATTCTTTTGAGCATTCAAATTTTCTCAAGCATTTCTTACATCTTCCGTGACTTTATTCTTTTGAATCTTCAGTGTAGCTTCATGATGACAAAGTTGCAATAAGTGTTAGGAGTCCTGGCCATGTTTTAATCAGCTTCTTTCTCCATCTGAACTTTGGAGTTCACCGTTTTAGTTATTGCATGACAGTTGATTTTTTTTTTCTTTTTTTGAGAGAGAAATATCTAGAATTCATAGGAAATTATGACTATTCATGGATGAATTGGTGACATTTGTATACATGGACCATTGAACCATGGCGAGCTGAGAATCTTTCTTGTTGAAGTACTACATTAGTTCCAGGAACTCCTGAAGAATTCCTAAGCTTCCATCTCAGTCATATTCAAATGTTGGCTTGACTTTAAAATGTTCTCATTTTATACTTACGCACTGACAGCTGTAGTGAGAAACACATCACTGGGATTTGCAGTGTCTGCCAACTTCTTGACAGTCCTCTGTAATTTTGATTCTCTCCTAGGCAGTGTGCAGGTTACAGCCATAGGTAAGGTACATTTAGAGAAATGAGGCATGAGCAGAGGTGCTTGTATATCTGGTATTAGATTTTTAGGTGCTCTCATTGGAAAAGAATGTGATCTCCTTTGTTTTGGCTTATATTTACTTAGGATAAATCTACTTGCCTGCTCACTTGAGGACTGAAATATTTGGATTGCATTCCAGTATTTCAGTGTGATTTTTTGTTTCCTTCAAAGGTTCATGTAGTACCTGAGGATATTCTCATTGTATTTCATGTAATCCAAAAACAATGATAAGTCCAGAAGACTCTTTTGCAATATTGTAATGAAAAATGGTTAACAGAGGACAAAACAAGTATGACTTGGTCATTATTGTTCAGCCACCCAACACAAGATTTAACACAGAGGGAATTTGGGGCGTATGCAGAGCTAAGGTGCATGTCCATTTTTGCCACTCTTTGCATGGCCATTTCAGGTTTCAGAGTGTGAGCTGCTTGATGTGAATATGTGTGGATGCTCTTCAGTTTCTTTGCAGCATGCAGGGAATATTTGCATGTGAAAATCTGCTGTTACTGCTAAAAACAATAAAGGTGAATGAATTATTTTTACTGGGAAAGCAGGGAAGAAACCAAGCTTACTATCACCAGTGTTTGCTGTATGCCAGCTGATAAAAAAGCTCATTGTATGCCATATGCCAACCAATTGGAAACTAAATATGTGCCATGTGCCAAGCAGTTGGAGATTTTGCTCAGTTTTGATGTGGCTATTCTGAAGTAAATGTGCATGAAACAACGTATGGTTTTTGTCAGCCAAATGTGTGACAGTGCCGTTTCCAGACTGTGCCATTCAAGTGTGTTATTTAAACTAATATTTGTATTTTTTTTGTTGAAGTGTTCCTCATCAGGTGAAAAAAGAACTCTTCCAGACCCCAAAGAAAATTCAACCAAATGCCACAGCACCCTCGTTTTTGTTTTTGTTTTTTAAAATCTCTTCTTTCCTGGCTCTGTCTAGGCACTAAGTTGTCAATGCTCAGGTGAGATGCCTATTTTCTGCTGGTTCGTTCAAATCCTTGTGCAAGTCCAACACTGCAGCTGTGGAAGTATGTATAAAAATAGTGGGCTGGCTCCAGACAGCGAGTGAGGGGGCTTGCCAGGCCACTCTCAAGTGCAATGCTGTCGTCGCACAACATCCATCAGTCTGTTGCTCCTAACGTTCCTAAGCATGCCATGGACTTGCGTTTTATTTTTTTTCCATAAGGCACTCGTACAACTCTCACGTCGCTCTCGTTTAGAAGGGTGAACCTGAGACAGCTCCGTTGTTAAGTGAATCTCTTTCTCCCATTGTTCTCTCCACCAGTGAGTGCCAGTGAACCCGAACCAGAGACAGAGACAGAACCAGAACCAGAGCAGGAGGCTGAGGCTGAGGCCAAGCAGGGAACGGAGACACCCAAGGAAATAGAGGCTACAGAGGTGGGACCAGAGAGTGAGGTGGAGCAAGGACCAGAGAGAGAGCCAGAAGAAAGTGCAATACTCAGTGAAAAGGAGAGGCAGAATGAGGAAGTGAATGAAAAAGACAACTGTTCTGCATCCAGTATATCCTCAGCAAGCAGCACTTTAGAGAGGGAAGAGAGAGAGGACAAGTTAACCAGTGACAATGAAACTGGTAAAGTGAAGCTTTTTCAATAATGAAGGGTTTCTGGTGAAAAAAAAAAAAATGTTAAATTAGCAGCTCTGGTATTGTGTTAATTATCTAACAAACCCTTTGCACCTATCTAAGACTTTCTTCACCATGACTAAGTCTTGTATACTCTCTGCTTGGACATCCAGACTTTATTTGGGCTACTATATTTGAGGGATAGTAGGGCCTTGATGAAATGAAGTTTAATTTGATTTGAGATAATTTTCTTCCCTTAAGATTAATACATTAACTACTGAATCACCATGTTGCACAGACTTGCATCTCTAGCTCCCGGAGAATTTATTTGGGTTTTCTGTACATAAGTCGTTGAGACAGAGGCCTGTGCTGACATGATTCATCATGAAGTTCCAGACACCTTTTCTCATCATTTTAGTGGAAAAGGAAAGTCTTGGTCAGGCTTCAGACAGCAGTGAGAGATACACAGGAGCTGCTGAAGATAGGTCTGGGCTGTGGCCATCTTTAGCTCATTTCCACACCTTGTCTGGAAAAGACCGGTTTCATGGAGGAATTCTAGTCAAATATGTCACCAGGTACCCGCCTGGAAAGGCCCAGCCTGGGAAACACCTTAAGTATCAAGTTTCTGCCCAGAGAGATAATGATAACCAGAGTTTGTCTTTCAGCCCAGGCAGGGAGGGAATAAAATTCAGATTTTGACTTTGTTGATTATTAATTTTCCTTTTTTATAGCGGGGTAAAGAATGTAATGCAATTAGGACATTTGATTCCCAAGTTTTCTTTGGTCTGAACCATGGAATGCATTGTCCTATATTTTCTAAATTCTAAATAAGGAAAAGAGATGTGCTTGACAATGTGAAATAGTCCTGCTCTGTCCTGAGAGAAGAGGGATAGCTTTGAATCCCAATGATTACCTCATAGACATAAACTGTCAGATTGAACTGTTCAAGTTTAAATCTATCACTTTTTTTTCTGGGAAGCAGTAGACGAATTGCATCCTAAATTTTAGAGATAATTTCTTTTCACTCAGCACCAAGATTGGGTTACTTAGAATGCTATTGTACTCATAAAGAATATAGATGGACGTATCTATAGGAAAGGCTGGGGAGGGAACACAGATGAAGGATGTTGCTACACTGTGGCATAGTCAAATATAGTCCAAGTGCAAATAAAGGAGAACAATTGTGAGAGTTTTCTTCTCCTTGTCTGTTACCAACCTGTTACCCTCTAATTTACAGTCCCTATGTATTTTTGTTAAAAGCTAAGAAATGTGCTCTTACAACAATCAACATCTTAAAATTGTCCTACACTACCAGGAGACCAAAGATTTTTTTTGGTAGTGCTGTACAGGACTCGTGTAGTGAATTGTTTGCTCTCTAGTAGGTGAGGCGTTTTGGAAAACAAACAAGAGCACTTTCTCCAGCAGTTCTGACATTCCCAACAAGCATTTTGCCATTTATGAGATGGCTCATTGGTTCTGCCCAAGTGCATTGAGGGCAAGGAAATAAAACCCTTGGGGCAAACTTCTTCATTAGTCATCCTGCCAAATTTGGCTTCCAACAAGTCTTGTTTCTCCAGTGGTATTTCAAGGCTTTAACAGTGAAGAGGAAGGCAGAAGAGGCCATCAAGGTAGCAAAAGTCTTCATAGATATGATCTTTGATTAGCTTGGATAGTTGGGGGTGGAATTGGGGAATTCAAATTATAGAGATTGTGTCTCGGCAAATTCTCATGGGTAGTTTTGCAAATGGATTAAACACTGGAGGATCCCATCTAGTGAAACTGAGAGGGGAGAGATCATGTGGGGTTTGTGGGATGGATCTTGGGAACCATCTTGAACATCTTTGAAGGAAAGGCTTGGAATAGAGGGAAATCCTCTGTAAGGACAGCTGGGTAAAATCTATGGTGTGGGGAAGGAGTTCTCTAGTGATGTTGTCTAGTGAAGCTACCTCAGAAAGAAATCTAAGAGACTGCCTCAGGTGACAATTACTGGTAAGAAAGCAATCCCATGGATCAAGTCTGAGGAAAAATTAGCAGATAATGGAAGTAGTCAAGCCACCTGCAGGAAAGTAGGTTGCATCCATTTCTGAAAAAAAAATCTTTCTTTTGTCTGGGGTTAAACATCTGGACTGATTTTAAGACATGGTTCAGAGCTTGATCTAAATAGAGGCAGGAGTCACCGCTGTCCATATACTTTGTGCTGCAAGGCCCTATATTTTAACACAGTGTTGTTTTAAGGGAGGAGAGGCGAGGAGTTGTGGGGCCCTGGATGTAGATCCCACCAAGAGGACACCTTCTCAGAGCACAGGACTAGGTGTTGTGGTAAGAAAGCAACTCCATTGACTCAGGAAGTGTAAAAGATATCTAAAACTCCAAGGTATTGAAAAAGGTGGGATCATAAGTGAAGAAACCAAGATAAAATGGGAGTGTAAAAAAAAGGGAAGCTTACAGGTATAAAAGAAAATCTTTAACCACAAGGACCTGAAAAAAAAAGCAGGCTAGCAATCAAAGTAAAATGCTGAAATAAAAGAAACAGAGGTTATGAAAAATGTAATAAAAAAAATGTGTAAGGACTATGAGGAATAGAAGGAATTCCATACAGGAAATACAGTAAGTGTGAATAATTATCATTGTTGCATGTTTAATCACTTTATCTGATGCCCACTGGAAAAAAGAGCACCATAATTTTTAGACACATTATCCACATTGGTTAGCAATATTAAATTCAGGGAAATGGAGTCACAAAGACGCTTACATCATATATTTTTATAATTTGACCACTATAATTTGTTATTTATGGTGCTGTCTCAAACATGGTATTTTGCATATTATTGGTGAGAAAAGCGGTAGTCAGAAAGATGAAGCTTCATTACAGTGAAATCATAAATGAATGTGATGTGGGAAGGCCAGTAATCTTTTAACACTGACATATGGAGTTAACATAGGGAGGTTAACAGTGGTTGATGAGAAGCATGTTTAAAATTAATTTATAAAGGTTCTCATGTTATAAACAGTTCTTAAAATCTTGCTTATGCTTACACTCACTGAATTGCTCTTAGAGTTGGACCCTGGGTAAGCAGCCTACTTTGGAATCTCAATAGTCTGTGTTGTGAAGATGACCCAGGTAGCCAGACAGGGGGTTCTGAGGGTCTGAAAGCTGCCCCTCCCTAGGCAGCAGGGTGGGAGGAGAAGTAAACAGCTACATGTTGACCTTGAAATCAGGCAGGGAAGATCTCTTTCATATGAAAATTTTCCTGAGGTTGTACCAGTACATGGCCAGATGAAGAGTATGATGATAAACTGTTTTGTGTCATTGTCATGATATTTAAGCCCCATTCTGAAATATGAAAGGTTGTGAAAATTTATGCACTGTATAAAATGAGCTGAGGTAGCAAGTACAAAATGAAACCTGACAAATTTCAGGAGAAACCAGAGCATTCAAATCCTGGAAGTTATATAGTCCCTCCCAAGCTACATATTATGCTCTACTCCCCTTCCTTTTTTGAGACATACTCCCCACACATCAAGATCAGGCCATGTATCAGCGCTGCATCTTATTTCAAAATTTTCACAGTAACTGCTTACCCAGTTTCAGACTTGTTGTACATGCATCTACGGAATGTTCTTTTTGGTGGGTTGAAGAGTGTTCTTGGTGCTCTGACTTCCTTCCCTTGACTCTTCCCATCTCTATGTGTGTGATTACAGGTCCATGGTCACAGACCATTCAGGATGCTGGTGTGAATGAGCAGTGCAGCAACATCCTCAATAACAAGCGGTTTATGCTGGACATGTTGTATGCACATAACAAAAAGCCCAAAGATGAAGAGGAAAAGGAGCTGGAGGCGAAGGAGGAAAAGAAGGAGACGGAGGAAAGCGAGGAGTCACTCACTAGCCTAGCCAGCAGGATCTCTATTCTTCAGGCCACAAAGCAGTCCAAAGATGAAAGTGTCAAAAAGATGGAGATTGGAAATCTGGACAACCAAGGCAGTGTGAAAGCTTTTGCAGAAAAATTTAACAGTGGTGAGCTGGCTAAGGGGACAGCAGTGCCTGAAGATGAAATCAGTGAACAGGTCCCCGAGAAAACACCAGCGCAGACAAAGAAGGAATCTGATTACATCTGGGATCAGCTCATGGCTAATCCTCGAGAACTTAAAATCAAAGACATGGATTTTACAGACTTGGGGGAGGAGGATGATGTAGATGTGTTGGACATGGATATGGGTCCTGGGGACTCCCTTGTTCCCCCTCCTCCACCTCCACCTTCTTTTCTGGGTTTGCCTCCTCCACCACCTCCCCCCTTGTTTGGATGTCCGCCTCCACCTCCACCCTCTGCTAATTTATTGGCTCCTCCTCCGTTGTTCAGCACTCCTCAGGGTTTAGGGTCACCCCAGGTTTCTAGGGGTCAGCCAGCATTTATAAAAAAGAAGAAAACCATTCGTCTATTTTGGAATGAGGTACGGCCATTTGAGTGGCAGTGTAAAAACAACAAACGCTGCAGAGAATTCCTGTGGTCGAAACTGGAACCCATTAAGGTGGACACTTCCAAACTGGAGCATCTCTTTGAGTCTAAATCCAAGGAACTGCCTGTCACAAAGGTACAGCTTGTATTCAGTTTGCTATTTTTCTGCTATTGTATTGGTATTCATTCTGAATTAGACCTAGGTGATTTATGTTGTTTATATCAAACCTGTGGAAATTACTGGATGTGTTTCTAGCTTGGCCTATGATGGAAGATATTCCATGGTCTGACACTAGAGATAAGCCTAGGGTGGTGTATGAGCCAAGTTGCCCTCCTGTCTCAGGTCTGCCAGTTGTGGGATATCACTCCAGGTGGCAAATACCAGCAAATTTTACATTAGATTATCCATAGCTGAGTGCTAAACTAGATACTGGAATATGAAATATTTTCTGTTGCATTCATAAAAAGGTCACAGCATGGTGATTCATATCTGTGTATTTGACAGTTCTTCACTTGGTAATATTTTCCTAATCATTATGTGGAAAGAATATCAGACTGAATCTGCTACAAAGAGTCAACACGTGTGCTTTGTTCTGAAGGACTGAACTATCAGCTGGACCATGTTTACAGCTGAACTCTGCAGGAGTATTGGGTTTTTGTTTTATACTGGTGAACAGGCCCATTTTAAATCTTTTAATTCGTGAAATATGGCAATTTTGGGATAGAAGCTGGCATAGTAAATACCTCTGTAGCTAGGATTCCCTCTTCCTTAGTACTGTTGTAAAATAAACTCACAAAGGCTTGTGACATGGCTGTTTAACATTACAATCAACAACATACGGAAGCTTTTTATAGTTACATTTAGAAGGAATTTGAAGTAGCATTAAAAAAAGTTATTAGCCTGAACATTTGTTTTTCATGGCTACATAAACTCTTTTTCTTCTAAGCAGTATAATTGCTATCAGGGAAACAATGTTTTTTTCAGTTAAAATGACAATAAAAAATATCCATCTCTGTTACAGTAAATGAATCACTTGTGTGTTTTCTCTGTATACCCATATGTCTTATACTAACATAAAAAACAGCACCTTGAATACTTTACTTCTCTTTAGCTAGAGAGAGTTGTTAAATCTATTATGTATTATAGATATTATTGTTTGCTCCTTCTCTGGGGAACCTGTATGTCTCAAAGTAAAGGTTCTCTGTGTCACTTGTCCAGTTTATTAAGTCAAAATTTTCTAATAGTCATTCTTGATCTTCTTGATGAGGTGGAAACATTGGAATTTCTATAATCAAGCCCCCAAGTACCTAGCAAGCAGCAGGTACGTAAAGAGATGGCTCGTGTAGATCCTGCCATCACTCCTTTTAGCTGAATTTTTTTGGGGCACTGATGCGTGCAAATCTGAAATGTATGGTGTAACACCTTTAAAAACACATTCAGCTGATTGTTCATCTGGCCAATGCTGAGATTAATTTCTTTCTCTAATTCCTTTTCTGCTGAGGAAGGAATGCTGGTGACGTCGTGGCGTGCTACTCCTCATCTCTCTCCCCGTAAATACAAATCTGCCACAGATGGTTCATAGATGGAAGGAATGAGAGCTTTTCTTTAGATCTATAAAATATTTAATTCCTTGAATTGAACATGGAATGATAACATATTTGCCATTTCCAAAGTTTAGCTTTGTGCTAAGTGCCAGCATTGTAATGGAGCACTTTGACTGATTCCTAGTCTTTTATTCTCACATGAAATTTTGATAAAATTTTAAGTTGTTGGAAGTATGACTTGTTTACTTTTCCAGTCAATCATTGTGCATGTTCCCAAACTACCCTTGGCCATTCTCCCTCCCTCACACTTGCTTCTCAAACCTGCCTGATGATTTGGCACAGCTTTTGGCTTCTGGCTGGAAGATGAATGAACAGGTTTCTTTGAAATTAGTGCAAGTTTGAGGAATGATTTAGGTGCTTTCCCCTTGGTGACTAATAACTACTCTCTGCATGAGACATTGTACTTTTGGCTCTTTTTCCACCCTGTCCCATAACACAGAAAAAGAAGTCTCATTGTCTCATTGCAGAGAAAACAGTGGGGACCGAGGAGTACTGTAGTAGAACTCTGTGCAGACATTTGAAACTCCTGCCTGCTTTTTGTGAACACCAGCAAATCTTCCAGAGCAGGAGATGGTCCTTAGATCAAGTGAGAGTGGGAATAATTAAGCAGACCACCGAATCCGTAAAAGACTTGAGGTTTGGTACAAAGATTGCACTCAAATTAGGATAGCTCTTGATTTTTCCAGACTGCTTGGTTTATATCCAGAGAGCACATTCCCCGTTGTGTCTAGTTTCTCCTGTCCAATGGCTGCAATCCAACAGGTTTATTCTATAATATCTTAAAGTCTGACTCACAGCTCACTTGGTTCAGCTGAAAAAAGAGTGCAGAGCAACAAATCAAAAGTCAAATCTCTAGATTTCATAGCAAGAGATGGAAGTAGGTGCAGGGAAAAGGAACAGTCCAGAAGGATGAGAGGATAAGCAAAGTCAGGGTGTACAAAGTGGGGGCTTGGCTCTGTCTTGTGCTTATGCTCTCTCATACAGCTGTAACCAATTTTACTCCAGTTTCTAATCCTTCACTGTGATTTCCACAACACACAGCTATAAACAGCTACTTCCTGGCTCATGAGAAGTTTTTCATTAAACACAATAGACTGCAATAAAAAAAAAGTGGATTTAAAATTGTAGATTTTAAATAGAATTGGGATTTTGGGGGCTGGGACTGGGAGAGGAGATTCTTGATTTTAGGAAAACTTATGCCACACTGAGAAACTTGCACATTGATATTATTTATTGGAGCACCTTTAGTTGCAGATGGTATATTTTTTAGAATAGAAAACATTATATTGGCCAGTAGAAAGAGTGATCATGTATCCCCTCCAAACCAATGTAGTATTTCCTTCCTTCTCACTCCACCGAACAAAGCAGGTATTTTGGCAAAGTACTTCAAAGTGTTTACTTTTCTGTGAAGAGAAGTGAAAACATGCAGAGACTCCTGAATCAAATGCTGTTCAGCCCTTTTGCCATCCACTGGTTTTGCATGAAAGTATTACTTTGCTGATTCATGTACACCCTGTGGAATATAGTGATCCATCATGTGCCCACAGACATAAAAATTAGTAGGAGAGAAAAAGGAAGGAATCTTTTTTCATGTTCACATGCTTAGACATATATTCCTTTTGAAACCATTTGTTGCAATTTCAGTAAATGCCAAGACAAGTCATAAATGTGGACCAGAATTTCTGAAAAAGATTACATACCTCAGTGGCAGCTGAGCAATCCCATTTTAAATCTCTCATATTAAATCCTTGCTAATTGAGATAGAAATAAAATTAAATTTAAAAAAAAATAAAATTTAAAAGCCACCTCACTATTAAGGTAGATTTTTCTGCACTACTGATGCAGACTTTTGTAACTTTAAAGATCTTTCTGAGTTGATGCTCATAATATAATTATTTATTTATTTGACCGCTTGGAAAGTTATTTCATTTTTTCCACTTCCCATATTAATTAAAGCAAAGAAGCATGTTTAAAATTATGTTCTCATCAGACTACAAATCACTTTCTGTGGTATGGTAATAGGTTTTAAATGATCCATCTGGACTACCCTGTCTTCAACACAGGGAAGAGAATGTGGCCAGTTCGGTCTTGTAATGGTCTCAATTCACTATAAGTGTTTATACATTGCAGAAGTGTTTGTTTTCCACAGATTATACTACCTGGTACGTTTGTATTTTATAATTACTTTTGTAATTGCATATAATAATATAGTATATGTAATATTCACAAGTTCAGGGATTACACTTCATACTAACACATTAAAATATAAAGTCAAGTGCACTAGTTCACTGTTCCCTCAAGCATTTTAAGTCACTTTCTGCTAATGAATTTATAAAGCATAGACTGAAGTCACCAAATATTATAGTAGAAATCAGTAGTTGTAGCTCATTTTAACAGTCAGACACTTCCACCTGTGAAATTTCATTGCAGACAAAAAGCACTTCTTTTCCTAGCAGTGAGGTAGTAAAGTTCATAGTAGTAAAATCTTTCTCTTTTCTTCATCCTTTTATTTATTTGGAAAGGATTTCTTGGGAACTCAGACATTGTCCCAAGAATGGATTTAAAATCTCTTCAGCCCCTGTTTTTGAGAAGGGTTACTCACCTCAACATTTTATATCCCATATGCAGTTATAGCTCTGGAAAATACCTCCATGCACTCATGCCCTGTGCAGCTCATCTGTCTTTCATAACTCAGTGAGTGTGTGCACTGTAGGGATCACAATGATGCCGGCCATGAGCGTCTTGTGTCCCCCAAATGAATATGTCTCTCTTGTCAGATTTGGGAGCCTGAAAACAGAGCTGCAGATTTGAGACTTACCCACACCACATGTGGGAAGCCTAAATTTAACTCCTTTCCCTTGGCCTTTTCCATTCTGATTAAATTCTTTGGAGCTGTGTAATTCTGTGCTCCAAAGGACAAGGTAAAATGTGGTGGTTTAAAAAAGGCTTAGTGCAATATAAACTCAAGAGGAAGCAGTCTCTGGTGAACCCTGTATGGTTTTAATGTGGTCTTGGCCACTAACTGTGGTCCTGAGAATGTGATTAGTGGCTCAGGAAGTAAAAGTTACTGCATTAAAGGAGAAGCTGCATCTCACATCCTTCAGGTAACTCCCAAGAAAAAGAGTCTATTACTCAAAGAAGGGAAAGTTCAGGAAGGCTTTGGGGGTAGTTTTAAGCTGTTGAGAAGAGATCAGTTCTGGCAAAACTGGTATAAAAACTTTGAAAACAAATGTTATCTTTGCTAAGTGTTCACATATATACAGGGGGAGGAAAAAGCCCTGAGTATGAGCTGAGTGCTCTCACTTTTCAGCTACCCAGCACGGCATTGGTAGTTACCAGAGAAACACCTTCTAGCATGGGATGATGAGAGAGAGAAAGAGAGACATGCTGAGGTGTAAAACCAAAGACCACGTTCAACACTACATTATGCCATATAAGTGGATTTCGAGTCACCTTGCATAGTTGGTTCACATTTTGCCACAATAAAGATGGGGAGAAAAAGAAAGAAATTCCTTGGTGTATTCTAGAACAGAATTTAAAGTATATGCTGCCAGTTCTTTGTGATTTTATTATTTGTACTGGAGGTAAGATCCAAGGATATGGATTGTCTCAAATTAAACTTTGAAAAAAGCATGAGGGTTGAAATTTTTCTGCATCTGTGAAGGACTTAACAGATGTATGATGAACAGCAAGGTAGAATAACTTTGCTCTGGCAGACAGAGGTCAGAAAACCATTCCAGTGCCTCCAGAGAGGTACCTGTGGCTCCTTTGCCAGTATCCAAGGTGGATTTATAGCACAGGAGAATGCTGGCATGCGGGTGGGAAGTACTCTGTTTCTCAGCCAGCCACATGAGAGGGAGAGGGTCCAGACTGGTGCATCCAACAGGGAACTGGGCCCTGGAGCCCCTTGGCTGCCCAGCTGCTGTCCCATCAGTCCTTTGCTGGCCAGTCCTGCTGCACTGCACAGCTGGTCTCACAGTTTCTGGTATTTTTCAGACTGGTTCACACCCCAAACTCCCCTTTTGAGGACTGTGAGACCAGTTTTGCACAGCAGCGTTCAGATCTCTGAATCCTGGCAGCTCATGTTGATAGGATAAGGATGTGGTAGAAGAATTCAGCTTGTTTCGATGCCTCCAAATAAATTACATTTACATTCAGTGTCAGCTTTCCTGAGTGGGGAAGTCATTAGTGAAAAGAGTGACTTTTCCTTCATAAAACAGATCAGAGGAATAATGACTTTGTTCCCTTCTTTCCCAAGAAAACTGCTGCAGATGGGAAACGACAGGAGATCATTGTGCTAGACTCGAAGCGAAGCAATGCCATTAATATTGGCTTGACTGTGTTGCCCCCTCCCCGCACCATCAAGACTGCTATTTTGAACTTTGATGAATATGCCTTAAACAAGGAAGGAATAGAGGTAAGAAAGAACAGTTGATGTCTTCAAGTCTGCATTCTCAATACTTTTTTGTTCCATGTTGTATATGATACAGGCCAGACTGGTCAGGGAAGAAGGAGAAGGTGGTGTATTATGTCATGTCTGAATGTTGAAATTTGTGAAACCGGTGCAATGGGCGCAGATGCAGGAAGTATCATGAGGCTGAGCGTGCTCAGTGATCATGGATTATCTGTTTTGTTTGACTAACAATGGTGTTAATTCCTGTCAGGTTTCTCAGAGTATTATCTGAAGCTTGACTGAAATATTGTGAGCAGCAAAAATAGGCAGTGAGTTGCTAGGGCTGAAGCAACTGTTACAGGGTTTAATAAATTTCATGCCCAGCTAGCTGTTGGAGTCAGTCTAGATTGTATATCTAATGGAAAACAAATACAGTGACTAGTTCTGCCCAGAATAGCATTTTTGTGTTACTGTTGTTTGAAGAAAAGCAGTTGGTATAAAGATTACAGATGATGTAATTTTTACCACTACATGTTTGACTTTGCAGATATTCTTACCAAGATCCAAGATGAGCTCTGTTTATTATTTTTTTTATCAAAACATTTTTCTTCTATGAAGTGTAAAAAAAGCCTGTGGCTACACTGGTTTTTTCATTATGGTCATATTCATTTCAACTTTTTTTTTTTCCTATAAGCCTTTATCATCTAGTAAGAGTAATCTGCACAACTACAAATCTCAACCAGTGGCTATCAGAGGTCATACATTAATTCACAATCACCTTTTAGTGGTTTGGCGCTGTGTTTTGTGATTTCCCCCTTTCCACCTTCACCTTGCTGACTACAAAACAAAATGAGAAAAGCTTCCTGGAATGAAAATGGTGTTGCCAACAGATGCATGCAAAAGAAATGCTTAAGGCAAAAGATCCTTCTAGCTAGAAGGCAAGGCCTGATTTATCCCTACTAGAATATAATTTCTTCCCCAGGCTATATTAGTTTTTGCTATATGCATATTTTACTCGGATTATGAAGGTGACAGATCACTCTAAAACCAGTCATTTTTCATGACCCAGCCCATGTACCCACCACTGCAGTCTGCAGTGCTAAGCTTTAAAATGTTGAAGTACCCCTCCAGCCAAGCCCAGCTCACAGCCAGTTAGATCTCAGTGCAGTAGGCAGTGTTGCCATACAAAGTCCAACACAAAATGGCTGACAAAGGAGGACAAGCCTTCATTAACTTCTGTGTATCATCTCCTTAGAATTGTGTCCTTCTCTGGCTCCAGGTGCTCTGAACAGCCCACACTTTCCACTGCCATCATGGGCAGTGGACATCATGGGCTGTCCATCTGCCAACCACCTGTTGTGGTGTCCACAGCTGTGCTTTGTACCACCACATCTGCCTTTGGGTGGCCTTTCCATTAGCTGCCAGGAACCCATAATTTCATTTAAAGTATATTTAAAAGTGGATTTCAGTTTGAAGAATTCAAGAAACCAGGAAACTGTACACTGTTAATATACTTGCCCAGTGCTAAAGAAAAGATCTCTGAGGTCTGTGTCCACAGCTTGAAGCTACAGTTTTGAGTAATCCTAATGTGATCATTCAGATATTTGAAATCAAGAGAAAGGGCAGAGCCCAGGTACTTTGCACTTTGAGGAATGAAGTCGTGATTGCTTGGGAAGGACAATGTCCATGGAGAAAGAAGCTTTTTTTTCCTCAATTACATATATTTATTTACTTTTTATCAAGTAAAGCCCTACACTGAATTCAGATTTCCTTTCCCAATCCCAAATTACATATTCTTCTTACAGAATTTTATAGAGTCAGGTCTTTATAGTGACCGAGAGGGCTGGATTAAGCTATTCAGACCTGGCCAGGTAGCACACAGGTTGATACAAAAATGCATTAGAGTCCCACTGTTTTCAGCAGATCCTTGCTTCAGTTTTCCATACTGCCCCTTTGGTCTACAATGTAGACAAGCTTTGTTTCCTGTGTCTCTTCCCTTTATCTGTCTGTTTATTGGCTTTAACCCTAAAGTTTGCATTGGGGGAAGAGAGGTTGTTCCTTCAGTCTAGATTTTTAGAAAGTTTCCTGGTTCATCTATCTAAATATAAAGAAATAATTGGTAGTCACTTTGAATGAATCAGTAATAGTGTAAGAATCCGCTTCATTTATTAAAAAGCCCACAGATAATACATCAATTTGCTATAAAAGGTAATTGATACCTTATCTATGGGTAGATGCCGGCAGAACTGGTATGGAAAAAAAATATGCAATTTGCCTAATTAAAAAATTGTACCACAGTGGATTCTTACAAGCCTTTCTGCACAATAATTGTCTAGAAGAGATGTCACAGCCAGTAAGCAGAAGACAGACATAAAAAGAGCAGGAAAAGAGATGTGTGTTGTGACAATATAACATTCACTGCTAAAATTTCAGAGAAGCTATAATTTAAGATCATCTTCAGCTTTTGTCAGATCCAACAGACAGCAGAGTACCACCAGTGTGAAAAGTCACCTGAGCCATCCTTTGCCTTGGCAGTGAGCTCTGTGCCGTGTCCTTTGCTGAGGAGCATTGTCACTGTCACATGAGTTTGTGTGGTTTTAGTTCTGCACCTTGGTGGATTAAATGGTATCTTAAAACCGACCTTAGTGATTCCTTTAAGGACAGTGGACTAAAGCAGTGCTGGAAATAGTGGTGGCAACAAGGCAGGGATGCAGTGGGGTACAGGCCCAAGTTCATGATAGCCCAATTCATCATCAAGTCCATCATTAGACTAGGAGGTCCAGTAGGGCCTCTACTGCTGCCCTACATCCTGCTGAATGCTGCTTTGCTTTTGACATTGAACTCTTGTTAGTAATCTATACTTTACTTTTTAACTTTAAATATATAACTATGTGGAATAAATACTCCAGTCATTTTAAAGTCCTCTGTTCCTAAGTTTGTTGCGTATTTTTAGGTCTTGTTAATGGTAACAAGTGTTGTTAGTAAAGTGGTTAGGTACCTCTGAGCTGTGAAAAAAGGCAGAAAGTAGGGCCATGACACTAGAAAGGCAGATGTAGTCCACTTAATATGCAAAGGAGGCACTGTTTAAGACGTATTTTCAGAGGAATGCACATTGTGTGTTTGCAAGCATGAGCCAATCCAGCAAAAAAAACTTTTGCCACCTTACATTTGCCAAAGTGTTTGTGTTTTCCTTTCTCTGAAAGCTTGGCATTCACTGTGTTCTAGCAACTTGGAGCTCACTGCAGAATAAAGAACTGCCTCCTTAGCATGGATGAGGTCTTGCTGCGAGTTAAGCAAAAGAGGCAAGCTTAAAATCCTGAGGCAACTGCAAGAATGGAGTCAAACAAACCAGTTCTTGGTGCTTATCTGTAGCAAAGGAAATGATTGGATCCCTCTATAAAGGGCTGCTCAGTAAGGAAATGTGGACCTAAATCAAATAATACCAAAGACTATGGTTAATTTAGCAGACTAAAATTAGGGTAATGCTGTGAGGAAATTAGCATGGTTTGTTTTCTGCTTTACAATATGGCTTTGTGATGCTACATAATGGTGATTGCATTAGTAGGTATATCTTTTAGTAAATCATGGAAATGAAGAAATCTCTCCAGGTGTGCTGTACCTCCATACCCAGAGGTGCTACACCCTGCATACCCATCATAAATAATTTGAAGTATTGGTATCTAGAATGGCTTGATATCCCTGAGATGTAAAAAAGGGTAAGAAGTGAGAGCTTGATGGTGTCATGTATAAACAAAAATCGAAATTTGATTTTTTTGTAAATGAATAAGGTATTTACATTTTTATTCTGATTGTTGACGTCATGCATCAACATCTGCAGTTTCCAATTTTTTTAGCCAATGCTTTGTAAGAGTGTGATGGGATGTTTCAAATGATCCTAGCTCATGTGACCTGAAAGAACACCTTTTTTCACAAGTCTAGACAGAAGAGAGAATGGCCTCAGTGGTGCCTTGCTGGCCAGACACAGTCAGCATATCAGAGCGTTAATCTGTTTCAGACTTTATTTAAAGAAAAAATGCCACACTTTCTCTCCTTGCAGAAAACCAAATCGTCATCTACAGTTCTGTGAGCAGCAATGACATGTTCATGTATTTCTGTGGAGCTGAGGAAAAGGAGTGGTCTGACTGAGGCAATGGTGTCAGTTCCTGATATACAGAGATGGTTATCAGCATTTTAGATGTAATTCCTTCTCAGAATTGGATCACTTTTGGAAGAGCTGTAATAAAATTAGTGCAGACAGCTTCCCTTACAATGAAGTTCTCACCTTCATATGCTCTTACATTTTCTTAGAGTTTCTACATGTAAAGCAAACCAGCAATGGGTCTTGCTAACAGCTGCCTGTGTGCCTGAGAAGTTGAAATGTGAGAGAGCCTTTCAGGAGTTGGATTGTCTCCTGAGGCATATCAAATATCTGGTGAAATACCCACTAACATGTATTTGGACATGCAGCTTATGTATTTGTGGTCCTCAAGTCACAGAAAGCTTTGTACACAACAGCAACAAACAGAAATTTGAGTTACTAATTTTTTTCAGGCTGTTGTTCACCTGGTAAGATCAGGTGAAACCAAACACAGAAGACAAGACACTCCTACAACCTCATCATCACTGAGAAGCCCCATGAAAGAGAAAATTTAGCACCTAATTTCCTCAGAGGCGCTGAGCTAGTCACCATCACTCCTTAGGTGCTCCTTTGCATCCCACACTGAGGCCCGTGACTCTCAGCCATATATTGATTTTTAAGTCTTCCCTCTTAGGAACCTTTGGAGATTATACCTCAGGATGGCAGAGTCCAGGAAATAAGCAGTTTGATTGCTTTGCTGAAAGTTCAAGCAGGTGACTGAGTCTGGCAGTGGAATAATTTGGGTCCATTATCTCATGCAAAAATTCCTTCTTTTCCACCATTATTTGTGCACTTGTTTTCCTCAAAACATAAGACTCTGGCCCAAACAGCTGTGTGAGAATGCATGAAGCTGAAATACATGTGTCATATGTACTAGAGAATATGAGCATAGGGTTTGTTAATAACCAGTTATTTTATTCTTTAATTGACATGAAGGTTGCTGACACCACCTCAGTTACTAAACCGAGGGAGCTGGGCCTGTCCAGCCTGGAGAAGAGCAAACTGAAGGTATCAATGTATTCAAGTATCTGAAGGGAGGGTGTCAAGAGAATGCATCCAGGCTCTTCTCAGTGGTTCCCAGCAATAGGACAAGAGGCAATGGGCAGAAACCGATGCCCAGGAAGTTCCACCTGAATATGAGAAAGAACTTACTTACTGTGCAGGTGACCAAGAGAGGCTGTGGGGTCTCCCTCACTGCAGATATTCACAAACTGTCTGGTTGCAGTCCTGTGCTGTCTGCTCTGGGATGGCCTTGCTTGAGCAGGAAGGTTGGATCAGTAGTCCCACTATGATCCCTTCCAAAGTAACCCACTCTGGGATTCTGTGTACTGGGAAGAGCAGTATGAACTAATGATTGGACTCTAAGCTATTTGTGATTTAATGGTCACATCAGGTGCCAGTAACCTTCTGCCCTGCTGTGATTTTATGCTACTTTTACTGTTAGATTTTTTTCAAAGAATGATAGAAATAAAAGCTAAAATAATAATAAAGTGGCAGATGGTGTACTCATCAGTTTCCAGCACTGAACAAATGGCTCAAATTAGTCATAGAGTGGAAATCAAGAAGAGGAGCATCTCACTACTTGCTCAGGGGCTCACCAAGGATGATGACAAGCAGGATCAGAATCTTTTGCCCAGTCAGATCGAGAGTACTAATGTAGGTCATTGTTATGGGGGCACTTGCACCCTGGATGGTGTGAGACCTGCCAGCAGCTCTGGGCCCACCAAGGCATGGCTTTCAGCAGCAGGGCTGATCCTCAGCAGCTGGCACCACAAGCACAGGCTCTTTTGCTTGGCATCCTTTGTTTCACAGAGTACAGTATGCAGCACAGCAGCCTTGCAGAGCTTGGACTTGAATGCTTTTTGTCAGCTCCATCTATCTCGTGATGTTTATATAAAGCTCAAGGAGAAGGAGAGTCCCTTTGGAAATAAAACTTACTGTTTCTTTGCTCTCTTTAAAATGCTCCAAAGCAGTGCAAAATCTGGAGTGAAGGCATTGCCCCACCACAAAATACTTGTGGGATCCCTGGGTAGCGGCCAGAAGTCCTAGTTATTTGTAGGAGGCAATTGAGAATACTGCTGCAGTGTTAGCCTTCAAAAAATGCATCAGAAGCATTTTTACCATCACATGGCTACTGCTAAACTCTCCATGTATGGATGTTCAATATGATCCTATTTGCAAGCTGCCCTGTCTCACCTGTGCGCATGTTGGCTTCCTCTTGTTGTGGAAGAGAGGAGTAGGCACTAAGATGACTGACTCCTTCAAGGGACACTGCAAAACACCTTTCTATATGAGTTTCAGGCTCAATCTGTTGGGGTTTTTTTCAGACTTTTTTAGATGAGTATTGGTTCAGCACTGAGAGCATGAAGCAGCTACTTATAAATCTAGTTTTATGTTAGGTATTATCCAAGTTACAGATTTCAGCATGTCTGGGTGGATGGATGGATGGATGGATGGATGGATGGATGGATGGATGGATGGATGGATGGCAGGTACATCTCAAAATCAATACACAGATGCTGGCAATTGGAACATGTGTACATAAGAATATTTTCCAAGCAGTCCTTTTCAGACTAAGGAAAACCACCAGAGTGTATTTAGGGATTTTTCTCTTCTTTTCTTTTCTTTTTTTTTTTTTTTTTTTTTTCTTAAGATATAAATTTATTTAGGTAGAATCTTGAGTGTCCAAGAAAGGAGGCTTTTTGTTGTTGTCATTTTTGTTTATAACAACAAAGAGCAAGAGAGAGAGGCAACATTAACAGAAAAAATGCTTCTTTATTAATGCTTATGGAAGCTGGCAGAAAATGGACAGCAATACAAATGCTGTGGCTGAATTAAATAAGTCCCATTTCAACAAATTGAACATTATTTGCATGCTTAATTGTTGCTCTTTGCCTGATTGACCAGGAAATGCCCTTTGCTCTCTATCCACGCTTAGCTCCAGTGATGTATAAAAATCCAGGGGAATTACCAGTACGGGAAGGGGGCAGTTGTGCTGCTTTGATAAAATTAGCTATGTCCAGTGATGGAACAAGACTGTAGCTTGGATTGGCAGGTCTGATAGCTCTTTGGCTGTATTTTTGTTATTCTCTCCTCCCCTTCAAAACAGCGTCTGTCATTATAGACAGCTACAACAAAAACAGCTCATTCCTGTGATGAATAAACATAAGTTGTGTTAAAAATCTGCTTTTATTTAAGGACACATTTATCAGTAGGGTAGAGACCGCAACTTATCTGATGCCTTTATACTGTTTTGCTTTTCTTTTTTTATTTTGAAGTGCATTTATTGTGTTAAAAACTTATTAAGAAGCAATACCTTAGAGAGTAACACTTTCAGAAGGAAAGCTGCCACATTTAAACAAAACTGTAAAATCCATGAACTAAAGGGAAAGTTTAAGCATTTTGAGCCACACTGACAGCAGAAACTGAAAATATTGAGATTCTTTTTCATATGAAAAGAAAAAAAAGCCATATGTTATGCAATGTATAATTCAGCTTTAAATTCAATGTGTGTTCCTTAGGAAGTTGTCAGTTAGGGTAAAATTTTTAGGAGTGACCTAGTAAACTGCAATAGTTTCATAAGAAACTGCTGCATGTTCCATGAGAAAAACAAAACAGACTGAACAAAAAGTAAGAAATTATGAGAACAGCAAGGGACAAGAGTCTTCAAATTATTCCTGTATACTTAGAAGTGTTCTAGAAGATTTGTAGATATTTGGGCTAAAAGGGGCCTTAAAATCTAGTCTGACTTGCTGTAAATCATAGGCCACAAAACTGTTCTGCTTCTACCCTTACTTCGATATGTAGTTTACAAAAAGGTATTAAGTTCTGACTTAAACATATGAAAGTCAATGACATCAATCCTAACCAATTTCCTTCCATCTCCTTCAGTGTTTCATCCCATGATCAGCCATATCTACTGAATACAGAATTCAAAAAAATAAAAAGGCATTTTAATTCAGATTCATTTTTAAACAAAAATGATGTGTAGTGTGTGAGATAACAGTCCTTGTTTCGCTTCCTTGTGCAGTGGATTAGACCTTGGTTTCTTCTATGCTGTCCTAATTTAACAGCCAAGGACTTGAGGACTTCTACTGTGGCTGTTATGGGGGTCACGATCAGCCAGGCCTCACACTCCTCTCAGCCCCACCACTGATGCTTGCCTTTTGTCTCCCTGTACAGAAAATCCTGACCATGATCCCAACCGAGGAGGAAAAGCAGAAGATCCAGGAGGCACAGCTGGCGAATCCTGATGTCCCCCTGGGCAGCGCTGAGCAGTTCCTTCTCACCCTCTCCTCCATCAGTGAACTCTCTGCCAGGCTCCAGCTCTGGGCATTCAAGATGGACTATGAGATAGTGGAAAAGGTGAGGGAAAGCACAGGGATGGGTGGAGACTCTTCTGAGGCCTTGCTTAAGCTTTCCCTGACCTTGGTGTTATATGGACCTTTTGAGGAAATGGTAAATGGGTCGCTTTTGTTTCAGTGGCCAACCAGGAAACAGCTAAACTGATCCTTCATAATCTCTTCCTTCTATAAAAGAAAATTAAGAGATTATGTCTTCCTTCCTTTAATTAGTCAGTAATGATATTGAAACAAAGAAGAGGGCTAAATCTCTGCTACATCTTCGCCAGATGTTGTTATTCAGGAAATTCTTACTTCAGAGCAATGAGAACTTTTCTTTGGTAAAGATTGAGTGAGGACTACCATATTTAGTCTTACATCATGAGAGTATTGACATTATATCCATTTGAACTAAGGAAAACACCATCCATCAAGGTTTTCTTGTTTATAGCTCTCAGAATTCTAAACACAAGACAGTTCAGGTCAGTCACGCACAGTTGTTGCCACCTTCTCCAATGGATGGCATTCATTCAAAGTACACTATAATTGACATATCTGTCAAGAATGATGAATCACAGGCAAAAATTTTTTAAAAAGAGGGTAAAATTTCGGTGCATAGATAAGACAGAATGAAACTGTGTAGGGGATTTCAGGTACTTGCTGCCTTTCACAAGGTCTTTCAGGAATCTCTGAACAGGAACTTCATTTTGGCTGCATTTCTGGTGCATGCCCCTGGCATTGCCATTAAAGCAGCTCTCTTCTCTACGTATTAGTTTTGTATATGTATCTGTGCACATAGGTGTGGATTGAAAAATCAGTATAACTGTCTGATATGGAGTCTAAAAAGTGGGACATGCTTGTGAAAATGTGTTATGTTCTGCTAGCAATTGTTATTTGATGAGTTGTGCAACAGTGGATTGATTTGCTGGTGATACTGTCAAGATTACTCAACCTTTACTTAATTTTCTTAGATGTTAGGACATGCAGTCACATGAATACTCAGGATTTTTAATTGGAATGTTTTAGTATTAGCCATTTACTTTTCTGACTTGTATAACAAAATACTTGTATCTGGCATGAATACTTTTTGGCCAGTTTATTTTGGTTGGTTGGTTGGTTGGTTGGTTGGTTGGTTTTTTTTTTCACTCTGGTACAGCTATTTATTCTGCTTTGAAGTTACCACATGGATAAATTGTAACTTTCATGTAAACTGTGTTGGCTGTAGCTGTTAATCTCTGCCTATACCTAGAATTTATAATGTTCTCTCAATCAAAAAAGCAACATTTAAAGCACTGCAAAAAGCTAAAGAAATTCCTTTTGCCACAAAGTTAGTTAATTTATTGCCAGCTAAAATCCATGTAGAATGGATGCAGTACAAAATGTCTCAAACACTTAAATTACTCAAAGAAACAACAGCTGTAGTGAAGAAAAAAACATTTTTATCCCTGTTTAAAGGTAGATAGGACTAAGCACAGTACTTACCATAAAATGGTAGATGACATAACATGTGCTAAGGGTGATGAAGTATGAGGAGCACACAATAAACCTAGCAGACAAGCCTAGATAGGACAGACAGCTTGGGTCTTGGGTGAGGATGAAGAAACAGGATCAGACATCAGGGATGCAAGGGAGAGTGAGCACCTGGGTGTCCCCAGTAAGAAAAAGGTTAAGGTCAGAGTTTAAGTTCCAGGTAACCAGTAAACCTACATATTATTTAGACTGATATAAGATACTGCGATATTCAGTTTTAAAAAATGAAGTAATTTGCATTAGTAATTATGAAGAGACGCTTGAGTGGCTAACAAATATTCTTCTGTTCTTGAAACTATGGTTTTACAGAAGATCTGTCTGCAAAGGGGAAAACCCTTCATGAAACTTAGGTCCCAAAGTCACTTATCTCCACAGCTTTTGCCATTTTTTTTTTTTTTTTTAGTCTGGCGTTTGCTTGATCTTTTATTTTTAAATCTTATTTTGTAATAAGGAAAATTCAAGTAGTTCAGAATGCATTCATATTATTTACCAAGTCACACATATATTTTATGTAAGATAGGAGTGATATTATTTCCATGAGGCTGGAAGTTTTAGATGGTCCCTGTTAACAACAGTGTGAAATACCTGAGTTATTGGTAAGACCCGGGTTCTCATGCATGAGACTCTTCTGCTAAATTGCCAAGAACAGAGTTCTGCCTAAGCAAGTTTTAGCTTCATCTCTGACAACCTGAAAGAAAGAACATGAATTGTTCAAGAAAACGGTCAAGTGATACATTGTTCATGTTCATGAAAAACTTTTCAGGCATAGTAAGAGAAATAATCTTTCTTAGCTTGAATTTAATTAACTAAAGCAAGTCAGGGTACATTTGTAGGGAGCATCCTCAGACTGTGAAGGCCTGAACAGGGTGAATAAATACTCACTCTATGCTCTCTATAGAAAACTAAAAAAAGAAAAACTCTTTCCAAATTATTTGCTTGTTAATGTATATGGTCCTTTGAAATGTTAACTTATAATGCTTACTAAAGGTCATTAGCAGAACAGGAATTTCTGTCACCTTTCTTTTGGTGTCCAAGTTTAAATGCACAATCAGAAGTTAAAAAAATTGCACTGTGGTGCTACTCATTCCTCATATGAAACTACTAATTATGCAGATATTGTCAAATTCTATTATCTCAAAAGGAATTTAAAGGTCTTAAATATGGAATATAAACTTTGATTTTTATTTTTATTAAGATCAGTGATGACAAATATATCCTTTTTGTGTAAGCTTTAAAGATCACAAAATTAATATAAGCAAGTGTAGAAATAAGAAAAGTACAATGAGTTGAGTTCATTTGTATGTATGCACTGAACATTTTTCAGGCATTATGAAGTGTCTTTCAGACAGAAGTTCTGGACCAATCAAATTTCATTCAAACCTAATTTTTAGCTGAAAAATAAAAATGTGGTAGCCAAGGATATGAGGTAGCTCTGCCTTGTCTATCTGCCCTCTTTAGGTAGAAGGTGAGTTTTATAGGGAGCAAGAGTGGGTAAATGTGAAAAAATCAGAAATTTGCCTCATTGTTTTGTATCTTGCACACTCTTTTTTATTGTTTTTTAATCCTACAATAAAATAAGAAATAAAGACTAATAATAAATGTGAACTATATGCAAGAAAGTCTAAGCTCAGATAACTTGTCTAAATGACTAAATTAAAGGTTCAGTATGGCCTGGTTTGGAAGCCTCTTATGACAACTTTTTATTCTCCTGGAGAATGTTTTAAATTGGTCTTTTAGGAATGTTTATTTGACAGGTTGAAAATTGATCTAAATGAAATAGCTCAGAAGCCCATGTTTACCACAGATTCAGAGCAGTTTGAGTTATCCCACAACACAACAAAACAAACTAAATCAACTCTGTCTTTAAAGCAACTCAAAGAATACTGTGAAGCAGTTTCATTTTTGTTGACTGACAAAGTCTTGGATTATTTAGTGCCTCTCCTCTGATGCATAAACTACTTAGCTTACTATCTCATCTCTTAATTTGTCTTGAATTTGCCATATTCTTTTCAAGAGACAAATTGTTCTGTAGTGACTAGAAATGTGTTTCATTCATCTTTTATGGTAAAATATCACTGCAGTTGTTGAAGGAACCATTGTATGTCTCCAAGAAAGTGAAGTTCTCAGTTACTTTGCCTCTTGGTCTAAAATAGCATCTTAATTTAGCTTCTTGGCTCATAAAGAATATAACAGCTTGAGAAATTGGGAAAAAAAGTCTCCCTGCCCATGGCACAGGGGTTGGAACTAGATGATCTTCAGGTCTTTTCCAACACAAACCATTCTATGATTCTGTGAAAAGAATGCTGCTCATGGATGCTTAGAATGGCATTTGAAGATAGAAACAATGTGAACTGTTATTGTGCATACAAAATAAATAACCCTGGGCCTCACACAGAGACATAGAAATAAGTTTTGTCAGCTCTATTACCCTCACTCTCTTCCTTTGAACTCTCTGGTGTAGCTCACTTCCTGAGTTAATGGAACAGAATTTATGATTTCAAATCTTACCAGTATGCATGTCTCAGATAACATGTGTGGATAGAAGACGCATTAAATTAAAAGATTAAAATGAGACTATTTGTGAAGCTTGATGTTTATAGCAGGTTTGGGGTTTTTTGGTTTTGGGGTTTTTTTTATTTGTTGTTTTTTTGTTTTTTATCACAAAACCATATCTAAAACAGAAAAGTGGCCATTGTTTGAAGAAAGCTGTAGGGTCAAGCTACAAATGTTAAGTCAGCAAGGTTTCTAACTTTTTTATTTGTTGCTCAAAGATTAGAAAAAAATACTTTTAATAAACTTTTTTATCAGTCAGGTCTTGGGCGTGTTCATGTGCATTCTCCTGTTTGGAATCACAGGACAGTTCCCAGAACAAGTAAGGCAAGTGCATTCATAAAGAAACAACAGTAGGAAAATATTTTATGTACTTTTTTTTGCTGTCCTTGCTTGTGATTTATTAGCTGGAACATGGAAGAAAGCCAGCACACATGGCCAGTTTACACTCTGCAAGACGCCAGTTCAGGAACTTTTTACAGTAATTAATCTAAACCATAGAATTAAAAACTAACCTTCACTTTCTTGTTTCTGTTCTTATGGTAGGAAGTTGCAGAACCACTGCTAGACCTGAAGGAGGGAATGGACCAACTGGAGCACAATAAAACTTTGGGATTTATCCTTTCTACTCTGCTAGCAATTGGGAACTTTCTGAATGGAACCAACGTAAGCCTCACATCCCAGGATTTCCCCTGCAGCTTTTTCCCTGAAAAAAAACAGAAGTCAAAACCATTGTGAAAATTGCAACCCGCTACTTATTTTGTACCAGAAAAGTAATTTAGGGAATAGAACGTGCTTTTATTGCATGTTAAGGTGTTCTGTGTTGTGTGTTGCCTCTTTCAGCATAATCCGAAGGAAATGTGGAGCTAAGCACTCTTCTAGTGTGACTCCCTTAAATGTAGTGTTGATGCTTTGCATTCAAACTATGAGAACTGTGTCGTGGGTCATTTCACTGTAGATGGACTGATTTTAGGCTTAGTCTCCAGCAAGTTAAAAATTAATAAAAGCAATAAGTTTCCTCTTCTTCTTTCCCCTCTGCCCCTTATTGGTAATCATTTTTGTCTACTAATCTGCGTGGGAAGGAGTAAGCATTTTTATTTTTGATTTCTTCCTTTTTTTTTTTCCTTTTCAGGCCAAAGCTTTTGAGTTGAGCTACCTCGAGAAGGTTCCAGAAGTCAAGGACACAGTGCACAAACAGTCCCTCCTGCACCACGTCTGCACTATGGTGGTAGAAAAGTTCCCAGACAGCACTGATCTTTATTCAGAGATCGGGGCCATCACTAGGTCAGCCAAGGTATGTCCAGTAGGTAAATACATCTATATGTACATTTTTATAAAACCTCTTGGAAGTGAAATACGTAGGATTTTATTCTATTCTTTGATTTTTTGATCCTTCCTGGATGCAGCACTATTTATGAGTGTGTGTTAATTGTGTCAATTGCACTGAATTTTAAAGATGCCAGTACTCTCATTTCTGAACTTTATTTCTGTATGTCACAAGCTTCCCTCATCAGTGCACTCTCAGGCAGCCATTCGTTATGACAGCCATTTTAATGTTAGGTACATTATTAATGTATGTAACTATTAGGAACCATTTTCAGGTTAAAACTTTATTTGGCAATTATCTTCAAATATATTTATTCTGTCATTTGGGGGAATCTCTTTTTTAAGGCAGATGCCTGATTGTATTTTAAATCCAGTGGAAGGAATTAATTTTTTTTCTAATAAAATTGTTTCCAGAATTAAAGACTCCTCTAAATACTTGGTTTAACTCACAGAGTCACAGAAGGGCTGGGGTTGGACCTCATCGTATGATTTAGTCCAACCTCCTGCTAAAGCAGGTTCACCTAGAGTGGGTTGTAGAAGAAAAGTCTCAGTCAGTTTTGAGCATCTCCAGAGAAGGGGACTCCACAGCCTCTCTGGGTACCCTCTTCCAGTACTCTGTCACCATCAAAGTACAGTTTCCTACATTACAGTACTCCTTTTCTGTCCTTCACCTGAAAATAATGTTCATGTTAGGGAACATAAATAGAAATAAAGGAAACTTGTGGCAGCACTTCTTGTCAAAAAATGGTAATTCCCTGGTTATTGCATAGGTCTGGTCAATGGCTCAATGTGGTATGGAGATTATTTATTACTGCTGTGAGCTGGCATATTAGGAACTCTGTAAGCTCACTCCTGGATCTCTCAGAGTGTGGGATTTCATTAATAACCCTTAAAAATAGTACATTGTTTGATTAATGGAGTAAACATGGGAGATAGCAAGCAAAAAAATTCTCTTTAGGGGTCATGTCTGAGAGAGATGGTAATAATTACAGCAGGTAATTGTAGTGTCCATCTAGTCTTGTAGTGTCTTGATTCAGACAGTGGTCAATACCAGCTGCTTGATAGAGGAGCACAAGAATTTTCTAAGGGAGTGAACAATTTCTCCTTGAAAAATGTAATTTCATGAGCCATAATCTTCATTATGTGCATCAAATAGAGGCTTTTTTCCAAAAGCCACCTTATTTGGATGTTTGGAATGGAGCTGGAGAGTGTGGGGGCAAACAGAGCTGTTTGCCCCCACAACCCAGGACATCTCTATAATACAATATATTTTTTAAAACTGCAAAAATGAAATCTTATTTTGGCTCCTAGTGCAGTTCTTGCAATTAATTCATAATCTATTTTTTTTCTGTTGTTCAAATTGCCGGTTTCATGGTTTACTGTCTGAATATACTGAACAGTCAAAATATTATTTCTCTCTAATTAACTGAATAACTTAGGTTGGAAAGGATCTCTGAAGGTCATAGGATCCATCACCCTCTTCAGTGCAAGACCAAATTAAACTAGGCTGTTCAGATCCTTGTCTAAGTCTTAAATGATCCTTTTATATCTTTTTTTCAGGAGACCATTTCCACACTTTTCCTCCATCTTACTTTTTTAGACTGTGTTAAACAATAGCAAATACAGTATTCCAGCCTCTCTTATCAGTGTCATATCTTAGTGTTTGTCCCTTCTGCTCCCTTTTGTAAGATGTTCTCTGTGTTCTTTGCCTGCTGCTCCCCTTTGGACCCCCGTTGTCCCAGGGCAGTTCCCAAGGACATCCAGGCAGTCTCCTGAGCTGACAGAGCATTCAGAACTCTCAGAGGAGTCAGATACTGCTCTGTGCTGTGCACTTCATTGCGGTCTACAGCAGTGACTGTGAGCTGCTGAAGAAGATTTACTGCTTATCTCTCAAACCCCTAATAATCTTCAGTCAGGACTAATCTGAATAATTTCCTGCCATCTGTAGTTTTTACCCTCTGGATATGCTTCCTTGTTTCCAGATAATTTTGAAAAACAAAGTACAAACCATGATCCTGCTGTTAGCCATGTTAACAAATGAGAATCAATGCGTATTTCTTCTTTTCGTTTGCCCTCTTAACCTCACAATTCATATGTGGCCTCCCATGAGGCTCTTGAAAAGATTTTTAAATTTAATTTTATTTGAGTATTCTTACCTCTTCCCTATTTTATAAACATTTGGAATATAGTGGTTATTTTTATGTATTAAGTTTCCTGTCCTTCATCCTCTCGGCCAAATTACCAGATACAGTAATAGAACCTGGACCTCTGCATCAACTTTGCTGCTTTCCTAGGGATAGGCAAAACTTCTGCTAGCCTCTGATTCTCTAAGTTACCAAGTACAGTTTCATAAATATTCATACTCATTTTAGCCAGTGGCTCAATTTCTTTCTTTTAATTGATATCAGAATTATTATATTCTACTTGTTTACTGCTTTGTAAGATATCATCTCTCTCCAACATGTTCTGCTAGTAAGGTTTAAACCTTGCTATTAGTTCACATCTATTGAAAAAATAATACAGAAAAATGAAAGGGGACCAGAATTGTTTTTCCCCCAACATCCTCTGTGGTGAAGCTGGATGAAAAGAAGTCATCTTTCTTCCCTTCTCTAAGTTTTGCCTTCTTCAGTTTCATTCATCCCCAGTGATCCAGGACCTCCTACATATTTTCTTTTTTTGATACCATAAAGGAATTTGTGTCTTTTGTTTTATATCCTTAGATATTTTCTCTTTAGATTTCATCTCTTTTCTCCTAGTTTTCCTCTTGTACAGCCTATGTTTAATCTCTGATTTATTGCTTTCAGTGAGTTGGGTTTCTCATGTTTGGAAGATATTTACTTTCTCTTATGTTTTTGTTTTTGTTTTTAATTTGAGTAATTCTTACTTTCTTAGCATTTAGGTATATTGGTTTCTCATTTTCTGCTTCTTCTTTTTGCTAAGAAGTTATTTGCTTTTTTTTCTTAGATTGGGATCAAGTTAATCAATAAGAAGAAAAGTTACCACAAATGGGAAGAGCCTTTATTTTCCAAAATTCTCACCACCATGTGTGGTTCTCCCAAGTGGCTCTTCTATTTTTCAGTCATAGAAAGTGGAAGAAAGCTTAACCTACTGCTGTCACCTAAAAAAAATTAAGGTTTAAGAGCGTGCAAAATTGAGCACAGTCTTTCAGTCTGTGGTTTGCTGATCCAGTGGCCCTGCCCAAAGCGGACAAAAAATCTAAAAAGGCCAGACAAAATCACATTAAGAGAAATTATAGCCTTAACCTTCCCTGTGTCGCCCAAGGTCTCCCTCCATGGGATGTTCCTGCATGTGTTAAACCACTGATGGATTACTGTAACAAGCTCAATTCCCACTTGATCATAGCTACCACAAATCAAAGAGTTAGGATGTGGAAGCCATCCAAGCTGCCCTCTTCAAGGGAATGGTCACAGACAAGGCGAAATCTTGGTTTAGGAAAGCTGACAGGAAAGGAGAACTAATATTTCACTGTGGATTAGGTTGCATTTTGAGCTCCATTTTGCCAACAAACATCTTTCAGAAACCACGAGGGCTAAACAATTTCCATTCTGTAGATAAACAGAGATGCCCCTTCCCCTGAAATGCACGTCATATAAGAATTTCCTGAGCATTAATTCATTAAAAAAACCCAAAAACATAAAGAAAACAGGCTGTGCCACCAAAAAGGAGCAAGAAAAACCAGAAACAAAATAGTATAATTATTGCAAAACTTGTGGCTTTTTACTGAAGGACTGAAGTCATAAATGGCACCAAAAAACCAGACACAAGTGAAAAAATTAGAGGGAAAATAGAATTCTAGATAAATAGAAACATTTATAAAGTCATACACAGCACAGATTATTTAGTTTCACATGATTAAAATCACTTGCCCTTTTTATTTTCTTGATATTTTGTTTATTTCACTGAAGTTGTACCGGAACTGATATACCTAATACTGAAGCAGACCCTCAGATTTCTGCAGTTAAGCTCAAGTGTTGTTCTTAGAAATTTCCTTAAGAAGTGGTTGCCTCAGCCCCAGTATTTTCTCTGTTAGGAAATAAAAAAATGTGTCTTTATTAGAAATGTTCATCTTCTCTCTGTAACCCAGAGATATTTCCCCTGTGCATCTAAAAGCTGGCCAGCTCCATAGAGCAAGCTATAATTGTCATTTTCTTCCCCTAATTTTAATTTACTTACAAGTAAAAATTCTGTCTGGTTTTTAACCCCTGCAGCAAGAGACTTGGACACAGGATACTTGCAGCTACTAGGCAGTGGGAAATCAGGCAGCTTTTAAAAGTAAGAAATAAAATATGTTAGCAGCATGGGAGGGGGCGAGGATTTTTGCTGATAGGAATGAACTTCAGATGAGCCTAAGGCATACACAGGGGGGAAAGAAGAAGAAAGAAGCCTACAGCTGCCTGCCCTCCAAGGACCTTAGTAGAAAGGAACTGGCTGGGACAGAAGTAACATTTGACATGCTATAGCTTCTGCCTGATACATTGGAAAGCAGAAAAAGAAAAAGAAAAAAAAAAAAAAAAAAAAAAAAAAAAAAAAAAAAAGGGAAAATCATGCTGCCTCCTGTACTCTTTCAGTGGGGTTTCTTCTCGTGTCTCGCTTGACAGAAAGTATTTGCATGCAGTTATCATTCAAGTATGTTTTCCCTACATTATTTCAAACAAAAATAAATGCCAAAAGTCAAATTTTATTTTCCATGGAAAAAAAGTCCAGGAATGCAAGGTTTCTTGCAGTCATTCCTTGTGATGCCAGCAGCTGCCCCAGATCCTGGCATGGGCTAGCAGGAGCAGAGGTGAAAGCAGAGCAGGGAATGGCAGATCCTGCTGGTTGCGGGGCAAACTGGGGCAAGGGGAAAGGAGCTTCCATGATAAATCAGACTTTGAGGTTGTGTCTCAAAGAGAGCAGATGGATTTTAGCACATATGCCTGACAGCAGTGTGGTAACATTCCAGGTGAAATGACTGCAGGAATTGTTGTGGGTGACATAACATCATCTGAAGGGACCTGCATTACCACTGTGTGGTATGGCTCCCCTTTGTCCCAGATTGTGGGAACTGCTATACAGCATCTGTGAAAAAGATCCCATGTACTTAGGATATTGTTTAATGAAGTAAAATGCAGTACAGATGTGTATATAATTGGGCAGACTCCTCTGGTCATACCTCAGTAAGCACCTCTGTCACCTCTGTCCTTTAATTTTTCATTATTTGGTTGATTCAAGTGTTCTCATTTCCAGAATTATTTTTGCAGGATGCCACCTCTTACCCTAGAATTAGAAATGTCTGGGCAGAACCTTCTTTATATATTACTTGCTTTAGAGAGCTGGCATCTATCTCACTTAAAATGCATGCCCACAGTGTGCAAGTGAGACTAACAAGGGTCCTGGGATAATTCTTGTGACACTTGGTGAAGGAAGCCAGTCTGGAAATATTAGAGGAGACAGTTTTGAACATACGCCACAGAAGGTCGCTGCTCTCAGATGACAGCATGTTTGCAAGAAGCAATTCTCAGAATTTCCTTTGGCACTGAACCAACTCAGGAAAAGAGGAAGATTTCATGTTCCCTGCCAGAACGCATCCCTGTAATAATGTGAGAATGAACGGTCTGACCCTAAATTATAAACAGCTCAGACTAGACTGTGGTCTGCTGCAGAAACTATCTTGAACTTTGAAAAGAGAAAGCTTGTGTGTGGTTATGTATATCTTTCTATGAGGTACAATAAAATAGTTGTCATTTTATTGTGCATTTAAGGCAACATGTCATTGTGAAAGCATCAATCTTCTCTTAAAGTGACTAAGATAAAAATGCAGAGATCCAGGTCTTCCTTAAAAAATAACTGGATTTTATATGTTCACCACTAAAAAAAACAAGCTATAGCAAAAGCCAAGAGAGTATCAAACAATAGAAGCCTTGTACGATTATGCTGAATCTAGGTAATAAGTTATTCACTGGCCTTCAGAACAAAACTTTGGATAGAGTGATTTTGAAAATAAGTGTTTCATCAGTTTCCATTCATTCAATTGTTTTGGGGTTTTTTGCTTCAATCCAGTTGTGACATCTTTGACCCTGCTGAGGAGCTGAATGTCAACACAGGAGACAGGAAACGTGAGGGTATTTAGGTGCAGTATTTTTGACTTTCGGATGGTTTTGTACTTGCAGCAGCGGGGGAGCTTAGCCCAAGGACTAGAGGAGATTTAGCTGGAAGAAGAAATGTGTTTGTAAAGCACATTCCAAGGGAAATGTGAAGGGAAAGCTGAAGAAAAATGACCTCTTATCTCACAGTGGCTGCGGGTATTTGCGGTGCACGGCAGTGCATACCTGGAGTTGTACATGCTGCCCGGGGGAATATGTAGTGGAAGGCACTTTAGGTTTGAGCTACTTCATTTAATTCCCAGTGTTACCTCAAAGCAGCCATTCCTCTCTCTCCCAACAAATAATAAAGTGTGTAATTCCGGTGTTGCCATGAGCCGCACAGAGGAATAACATCCCAACCCAAAGACCAGAAAGGCTCCCTGATCCATGTCCTGCCTGAATGACTGGAGCATGGTCTAGTATTTCATGAATGAGAAAGTTCTAAACTTTTATACATGGCATGTGATATTGGATGAAGTTGAACTTGAAAAAAATAGGCCTTGTAAGGACCAATGTTCAGGGAACCAGAACGAGCAGGGAAGTAAATGCTGAGCCATTTGATGCTGGTAGCAATTTCTGAGTCAGGTGAAAAATATACACACATGAGAACAGAAGCTGTTTGGGCAGTAAATATGTCATGAGGTACTGAATTCTCAGCCCAATTGAATGAGAAACTTGGTAGAATTCTTTCTATTTTTGTTGTTTATGGTAAAGTCATCTGCTACAGTAGCAAGCAGTAAATAGTGATATAAAGTGATTAAAGTGAGTGCTGTTGTTTCTGGGATGTGATTAGAAGGTTTTATTCTTTGGTCTGAGTCGTATGTGCAAAATGTGGTATGTTAAATTGAAAAATAGATTTTTAATTCTAAAGTTGCCCATGAATGAGTTTAGGGCAGTAGTTTGATGGGCTGACTCTGCAGGGCATTTGTCACATAAACTTGTCTTTACATCCTGCTTGCATATACTGTCTCTGGCTCCTCCTCTCTGATCAAAGTGTCTACTTAAGGCACTTCTCTGAAGACTGAACAGTGGGCCTAGCAAGAGATTTCACAGATGCCAATAGTTCTGAATATTTTTTAGCTAGTGTGATTGTGAATGGAGAGGAACCTGGCCAGAGAAAGGAGGAACATATCAAATATATCCCAGAACCATTTAGAAACATTTAGAAAGTTGATTTTTCTAAATTGGTTTACAAATCAAAATAAACATTTTATAGTGTTTGAAAGAAAGGGCATTCCTATTTTGCATAACAGCCTAAGACCACTTATTCATTTTCCTACAGAAAAGAACATGTATTAATTTTAAAAATTTTAGCAGAAGGTAACTATGCAGGACCAGCAGGCTGCATGTGTTTTGCACATATACATACTGAGGATAAAAAAGAGTATATGTTTCCACCTTCCTCCAGACCCTTGGGCAAGGTACAACATCTGTACGCTACTATCCAGCAAGAAAGCTGTAATGACTACTTCAGATTCCTGCTTCCTTTTATTCAGTGGAGGATAGTTATAAAATAATGCCACAGCAATTCTTGTCTGAGTACCTCCTATGCCAAGCTCTCCTGGAGCCTCGACTCACCTGAATTTCTTCTTAGTCCCAGCATGATCATCCAGCTGCAGGGAAGAATTGATGCCTCTTTCCTTTCAAGAAAGAAAGAACAAAAAAGGAATCATGTTTCTCTGCTATTATATATCATTAATTCCTTCAGTTAAATGTTGGAAATAATCACATAAATCAGAAGGTGTAATCCATGTTCCCTTGGCCATGCTATGTGAACTGCTAAGAGGTAGTATGGTATTATAAATGCCTTTTTATGTTTTCTTTATGCATACTATATTGAATAATTGTCATTATTCCCCCACACAAGTTTTTGTTCTCCTTGTCATATGAATGAGCTCATGATTGAGGGTCTCTTGTAATTGGGATTTCTCATCACTCTTACCATTATATTTGTATAGAACACCCTAAGCAGAGCCACAGACCTGGAGCAGACTGAAATGTAATGTATTCTGTGTCTACACACACAGCTGGCACTGGTGAAATGACATTTCATAAAGTATCAGGTGGGTTACCTGACTGAGTCCAAGAAAAACTGGAGCTTTAATATTTCACATGAGGATGTTTTTCTGCAAGTATATTCCTTTCTGTCCACAAGCAAGTGACCAAACTAGAGAGCCAGCAGACAGACATTTCATGAAAGTTTGTCACATTCTTTCAGGCACTGAACAGTTTGCTTTTGGACAGGTACGTTATCCTATATTGGAGTTCCTACTTTTCTCCTTCCAGGAGTTCACAACTTCTGCTTGAGCACACCTGTGCTTCACAGAGGTTTATTCCAGGAGAGTTCAGGTGGTTCTGTTCAGGCAGTTCTTTTTACTGCAGTCTCCTTAGGACTTCTGCAGAGGACCAATTTTTTTTTTTGTGCTCAAAAAACTCCTAAGTGTCCCTTAGCCCAACCTGCCAGCCCCCAGCCCTGCTGGAACTTCCCACTCTTGTGAATGTGCTGACTGTTGGCAGATTTCAAGGGGCCAGGAATTCACCACATTCCCCCCAGATTTGTTGTTCTCCAAAGACATATCTTGAACCCCTACAGGCCTGAAACTCAGAGTTTTTTGATAGATTAAAACTCGTTCTGTCGTAAAATGCCATGAATTTAAAGTTCTCAGCTACAGAGGCTGAGAGGCTTCCTCAAACCAGGTAGGATAATTCTTTCTAAGAAGACCTAAACCTTGGATCTTTTTTTCTTCCTTTCCAACAGGAATGCTAGTATTTTTCCCCATGTGCATTTTAGATACACCATCTGTGGAGAGCAGCAATGTGTTTATCATCAACAGAGAAAATACTGACCTGCAAAGGACTTTTTTTTTTTTCAACATATGCATTGATATGGATATAAGGAAAGCAAATACCCCACAGCTGCTCCGCCTGCAGGGCTTTTCTGAATAGCAGAGTGGATCAAAGGATGTTTTTATTTCCTTGTGAAGAGGAAAAATTCATCACTTTATAAATCACAGCAAAAACAAATCAAATCAATACCAGGAGCATTTTAATAATAATGCATTTCCTATGGCTATTCTCAGTATAGGTCTCAGCAGTGTATGCTGCACACAGCTAAGAAGAATGAAATAAAACCTGCCCCTGACACTGGTTTTCATTTAGCATTATGGAGTATGAGACTGTAACATCCTAAGCACTGATGTGTTTAGAATCTGAGAGCTAAGTCTGTATTTTATAGCTTGAGTTCATCTGAACTGTGAAGTGGTATTATAAAATAATTTTTCCTTTCTTCAGAATTCCAGAACATGTTGGGTAGTTTTATTTTTCTCATCTGTTGTGGCTGGATCATTGATGCACTCTTTTGAGTTGTTAGCAACACGTCCTGAGTGTCTTCTATAAGAGTATCGCTGTTTGAACACCTTTTTTGGTTGATGAATAAAGGAGAAGCTCTCCCTCATCTTCTGTGGAATGTGTCGGCTTCTATCCTGATGAATGTTACTGTAAGGTGTAATTGTTTGTTTAACTGTGTTGAGAGACTTTCAGAGTTGTTATGTGATCTCGTTGCAAGCCAGTAAATTCGTATTGTATATCAAGGGATGAAAGTTAGTGCTGAGATCACTAAATAACACATACTTTCAATAGAGCTTTAAAAAATTCTGGCCCATGAATTTTGTGATTAGAACTACATCATCTATTAACAAGTCAGTGCATGACTAGGGAATAGATCCAAGTACTTCCTAAAATGGAGAATTGTTGGCGGGGTACAACAGTGAGCAGTAAATAGGGTATAAAAAGCTTTGAGTAGTAGAGAAAAGGATTAAGAAAAAGTTTTGTATTACCTCAGAAAGAACTGAGTCATGCAGTTGCTTGGTGCAAACATGAACCTATTAGCAAGGGAAAAAACACATCACAATATTTTTTTGTTTCTACTTTAGCTGTTAGGCCTCTAAGAATAAAACCAAATATATGTATGGGTATTTTAGTTTGCCTTACTAACATTACATGCCTAGACATGCTGTGATAGAGAAAGGTATTTTTTATTGTTTTAATAATAATTAATAATGTGAATTGACGTTAAGCTGCCACTACCTTGACCCTTTCATACATACAGATTGCATTGTTTGGTTATCCAAGTATATAACTGCAGTGTTTTCACTTCAAGTGTTACCTTTTCTTTTCCTTTCTGTTTTTCCAGGTTGACTTTGAACAACTCCAGGAAAACTTGTGTCAGATGGAAAGACGGTGCAAAGCATCATGGGATCACCTTAAGGCTATAGCAAAGCATGAAATGAAGCCAAGTCTAAAGCAAAAAATGTCTGAGTTCCTTAAAGACTGTGCAGAAAGAATCATAATCCTGAAGATTGTTCATAGAAGAATAATTAACAGGTACAGAATTATATTGGTGACAGAAATAACTTGATAGTAAATGACTTGGAAAATTATGACATCATAAATATGTGTTTTGTAAGTGTTTAATGCCTATTCCTGCAAGGAATATTACCCAGTTGTATATGGTGCGTATTTTGTTATACAACCCCCACTAAAAAAAGATCCCCACTCCAAAAATTTCTATATTTTTGACTAAAAAAAGCAATCATCCAGCAATCATTTATCCCCAAGATGCGATAACTATGTCTTTTGCCTCCTAGTCCTCAAAGCCTAGCAGCTTTGTAGATAAGTTGATGTATTTTCTATTTATCCCTGGATTTCTTTTAAGGAGGCTTGCCTTACTGTCTGATAAACAAGAACTGACGGTAGCAAAATAAATGAAGTTTTATTGACAAATTTATTATATGCAGAAGCTGAAACCAGTCTTGTACAATGAGCTCTTTCATAGGCAGAACCACTTCTATTTGCAAGGTCTTCCACTATGTGTTTTATGCTTATACCAGCTGAAGGCAGAATTAAGATTCTTCTCCTTAGGATTTGCAGTTGGGTTTAATGAAATTGTGAGAGATTTTACGACTTCCGGATAATTTCCAAATTGCTGTGGTCAAAATTAAGAACTGGATTCCAAATGATCCCAAATTTGCGGGTATACACTTGAGAAGTTGATTCAGCTCTTCTTTTGGTTTTGTAAAGACTTAGGGTTTATGCCATAAGTAAGCAAAATCCCAATTGCAATGAAAGGGAAGTGAATTCATTAGTTTCCTGTTGTGTTTATCATATGCATTGTGCAAGTAAGATAAATATCAACTTTCTCCTCTGATATCCTGCAACTGCTATGATAGTTCTTAAAAATGTTTTCATATACTTAGATCTTTCGAGGTTTGGGAAGACTTTTTATCCTCAGGGATGTAGATGAAATTAAAAGGAATTCCCATACGTTTTTTACACATTCAGCGTGCTGCTGTAAATCATGCAATATAGAAGCAATAGTAAAATTTGCAAATAATGCAAAAGCTCTGAATGCCACAGAAGAAGGAAAACTGTGAGAGTGCCCCAAACTAACATACTTGGTAGATAATATAATTTTATGATCCATTTTGTGAAGCAGAAATTTTTTCCTCCTTGTGTTTGCTAGCCTGTAAATCTGCATTCTTCTTGTCTAGACTTTGCCCAACATCCTAAGAGCCTCTTTGAAGTTGCTTGATACAAATAAATAGAATTGAAACTTAATAAGTATTTTTTCTATAACTGAAATAAAATTGGTCATTCATGTGCCAAATTAGTCATATAAAGTGATGAAGTTCCATAAACATTTTATCTCCTGCATCAGCCTGGGAAAGTAGACTAGGATGAAGTTATCATAGGCTAGACTTTCATGGTTTCAATTATAAAACATACCAATGTTATGCAAAGCATCCATGAAAATTCTGGAGCACAAAGGAAATGATTGAAGCTAGTAAAGTAATAAATGGATTCAGTGAAATATAGCTGTGTTTTGTTTTTTTTCCAAGAGACCATCAATAAAGATTTTTTTTCCCTTTACATTTATAAACTCATTTTTTCCAGGTTTCACTCATTTTTGTTATTTATGGGCCATCCTCCCTACGCAATACGTGAAGTCAACATCAATAAGTTCTGCAAAATTATTAGTGAATTTGCTCTGGAATACCGCACCACCAGGGAACGAGTTCTGCAGCAAAAACAGAAACGAGCTAACCACAGGGAAAGAAACAAGACCAGAGGGAAAATGATAACAGATGTAAGTGGCAAATGGCATCTCCCATAGCATGGATTTTTTTAAACTTTCACTGAATGTGGTATATGAAGAGTTGTTACTCTATTTTTATTTTTAGAGGTCCTTTTTCTGTAAGTAATGAACTCTCCCCTATTAGCAGACAAAACTTGCAAGTCCTTGGTTGTGTATATTTTCTGCTTCATAAAAATGTATAGGACAAGAACAAACTGAAATTAATTATCCAAAAAGAGCTTCTCTGTGTGCTCCACAGTGTCCCGAATACCTAGAAGATATCAGGAGCTGTGTGTATCTGATCAGCCAAGAATATGACAGATTAAAAAAACCCTACAAATTAGACTCCTTATTGAGAACATAATACAGATGATGAATCATTGTAGCCATTTAAGTGATTGCAGCCAAATTTTAATGGTTTTTTCCTCCATCTTTGAATATTCTAACATAGTTTTGAGTCTTGACATTTTATCTGGTTTTATGTCTATATGTATATATATATGCACATATACATATATTTCATGTGCATGCACAGAAATTTTCTCCTTAACTTTAAAGCACAGACCAGCCAATTTTATGGTAACAGACTACTTTGGGGTTCTGAAAGGATGGACAAATTTATGTCCACAGTAGATGTTCCTCTGCAAATTTCTTGACTGTAAGATTGCATTCTTATAGACTAAATTAAAATAAGATTAATTTTCTCAGCATAATAGGTTTTAAAATCCCTTGATTTTTTTCTATCTTTTTTTTTTTTTTTTTTTTTTTTTTTAAGTTGATGTAGTTTGGCTCGATCCAAATAGTATTAAGAAGTTCCAGTACTTAATAAAAGTTTCCAGCTGTCTCAAAATCCAGATCTGGAGTCTCGATTAAATGGAAGTTTTTCATTGGATATGAAGCTACCCCTGCCTTTGGCATGAAAAGCCTGAAGCTGATTACAGTTTTATGGCTCAAGCAACATGATTTAATATAAATATAAATATATATATATTGGGACTGATATGAATTGAGATTGTATTTAAGTCATTGACTCATGATCAATTGTTGATCTTTCCTGGCAATATCCTATTTACATTTGGAAATCTGCCCCATCTAGACAAAATGTTAAACCTGCATTATTATCAAAGACTTTATTTTGGTGTAGTCTCAGGTTAAGGAAGAGGCTCTGACTTTATACAAAGGGTATAATGTAGTCATACATATTTTCAGAACTACCACTGGAGAAGTGAGATCACTTTCTTCAATTGCTTCTTGGTTTTCCTGATGTGGTCTAAAGGAGCCAAAAGACAGCATTAAACAAAGAGTTTCGTAAATTAAAATTTTCATTCCCTCACATAGCTTTGACACTTTTTACTGGTTTAAGCAAGACTGAGATGTAAAGGAGTTACTCTTTTCCTTAAATATGTTCCTACCATTTAATGTAGTGTTTATGTATTATCCATCCAGAATAACTGCTGTGGCAAGGCAAAAAGCTTGTCTGTATCCTGTTCCTGCAGAACATGCGAGAGAGAAAGGAGTTCTGGTCACTGGCAGCTGGGTTCAGGAAGCAGAGAAATGGGACTCTCTCAAACCGAAAAGTCTCAGGCTTGATAGTGAGTCAGCAAGGGGCAGAACCAGGGACAATGGCCATCTTCTGAAAATGGAGAGAAGGAGGCATCAAGGCCTTTCCCAGAACAAAAGTACTATTGGAAGAAGATCTCTTGTTAATCTCAAGATGATGTTGAGATTTGGCAAGAACTAAATGCCATCTGACAGCTAGTGTTACACCAAAAAATATCTTGCAGATCTTAAAAAAGGGAGCATAGTTTGCCTATCTCTAATTTATAACTATAGAAGAAGCTTAGTTACTATCTTTAAACCAAAAAGCCTGCACAAGTGAAAAACAGAAGTCTTTAAAACTGCCCTTACAGGAATGTTCTTTAAGGGAATTATTAATGTGGCCACATAGTTATTTCAGAACTTAGCTAAATCTCTTTCACCATAGCCCAGTAATATGGCCTCATTTACCTTTTATTTGAACGGCAGTATATGGTAAAACTGAATTCAAGTTGCATCAGACTATTTGTCACAGCTTCCTCTGACAACTTCAAAGTTATATCTACCTCAAAACAAGTTTCTAAGTCAGCAGGATGGAAGATACTTATGTGTGAAGAATGATGAAAATGTGGAATTTTATTGTAGTTTTGTTTTGGCTGTGGTTTGTATCTGGTCTTGATTTTCTTAGTGTTTTATATTTGAAGGCTTGGAAAGGGGAGATAGATCAGTAATGCATTGACAGTGGTTCACTAGTTACACAATACTGATAGAAGAAAGTTGAGATCTTGACATTGGAAAAAAATTCTTTGTAGAAAGTGATTATGATACGCAGTAGTCATACAGAATCTTACTTTCTGTTTTTGGTGACCTAAAAGTATTGTGCAGTTATTTGAAATTTACCTCCCTGTCCTTTGGAAAGTTTCCTCAGGGTCTCATTTTTATCACTTTACAGTATACTGCTTTTAGGCAGACAAAGAGTCATTTTAACAAAAGTAGGAAAGGAATAAGCCAGAACCAACCCAGTTCTTAAGGAGAAGGCCTGTATCTCTTAAACATGTCCACCCTGCAGATTTGGAAGGCCGAGAGGTGCTGGCTCTTTGCATGGAGAACTTGCATCAGCTTCAACATCTTCAGCTTCAACTGCTCGCAGCAGCTTCAACATGGAGTAATGCTGAGGAGCACAATGGGGAATATTTCCAGTCTTTCTTTCAGCCTTTTACCACAAATACCTTTGTGTTTATATGTTCTTTAATAGCTGAAGTGGACTGGGCACTGTCAGTTTAAATCTTGGTGAATGTTGACTGGAGGAGAGGGCTAAGGAAAAGAGAAGAGCATTGCTTTGCCACAGTTTCACAGGGAAAATTGCCTAGCCTCTGTACCCGTATATCTGGCTTTAGCCAATGATAGCAATCATTTCAGGCACTCTAAAAATAACAAGCAAGCAAAATAGGGAAGAAATGGAATTATAGATACAAGTCGGAACTTTTATATTATTTTTAATAATAGTAGGTAACATAAGCATCTGTCTCCCAGATTTATGAAGCTCTGCTTTTCACGATACTTAAGAGTTTCAATTCCAAAATTACTATGTAATAGACATAATATTTTGAAACAGCAAATCCACTGCACAGAAATGCTAGGAAAAATGTGAGGGCGGGAGGAAGGGAAGGAGGGAGATCTCAGACTGTCCTCTAACATCCAATATTGAATGAGAGAAGAATCAAATGGCCATTTTTCCTTCAAATTAACATCTTGTGTCTGCAAGTGGTATTCAGTATAGCAATAGTCTTTCAGTGCTTTTTGATAATATCACATGTTAAAAAATTCATAATTTATTGCTATTTCTCAGTGTTTTTATAATGGTGACACAAGAACATACAAGGTAGAATGTACACACCAGGGTAAGAGCAGATCTCCTAGTGAAACATAAGGTTGGTTCCTTTATTTTGCTGCTTTTACTCCTGTTGTCCATATTTGCTAGAGGCAAATGCCTCTTCAGACATGGAAATATGAAGAGGGTGGTGAATTATATTTCCTGTGCACTGGAGTAGCTTTGGCTGTAGGACAGTGGTTCTAGGAGTAAGTGCTCTCCATGTGGAGCAGGAGGGAGAGAAATGGTAATGCCCAAGTACTGGAGATGAGCAAAGTCAAGCAGAGAAGTGCCCTTGAAGTGAGTCATCAGCAAATTATTCCTAGCTAGATTAAATGGGCTGGAAGGCCAGCAGCTGGGAATTTACCCTGTAAAAATCTAGCTTGATATAAAGTAATACTATAATACATTTTTGTTTGGAGCACAGACTTTGTGTGTTCTCTACTGTTTAACCTTGCCCTGACTGCCTTTTTGTATTGTTTACCTTGATTTGTTCTCCTGCTGCCCTTTACTTATTAGCTGGATGAACAATAGATTAGATGGCAGGTAAGTAGGTAGGTAGGTAGGTAGATAGATAGATAGATAGATAGATAGATAGATAGATAGATAGATAGATAGATAGATGGAATTAGAATACAAGACTGTTTATACTTCTTATTCTTCTTTCTGTTTCTTACTCGTGATAAAAAGTGAACAGCGGTCCTCATCAGAAGAATTGCTTTATAGAGTGACTCCCTGCCCCCCAGGGGACGGAAAAAAGACAAACAGATAATTTTAATGCAAAGGGAACATACCTATCATGGTCCCTGTGCAAAACACAGTGCCTGTGTTTCTGTCAGTACCACTGTGTCCAAATTAGAATAAGCATCTCACTCTTTGCATAAAACATACCCTTAAAAAGCAATGTTAATGGGCTGCTCAGCAGTCACAGCTAATCTTCTTATGGAGATTGTGCTGAAGCTAAACTGAGGGCCAAAGTAAATCAGGCTTTCATTTTTAATGATGAATGTTTCTGGAACAGAATGTATCAATCCCAGACAGAAATGAGAGCTGAGATGGAGATAAGGTCAGAAATGTGTATTAGAAACACTAGGGAGAAAAATACTATTGGCAAAATTCTTCTTCTAGAAGAAACAAAACAAAATCCACAAATTAAAAAAAAAAAGCATAAAATTTTTGGACTATGTTTTCACTTTATAAGCAATCAAACTGAAAATTATGGAAACAAGGAGCCCAGATACTCGAGAAGCCATGTTTTACTTTGGGAAACTTCCATGTGGGGCATCTTCTAACCCAGTGAAGAATTCCTAAGGCATTTGGGAATACAGATCTAAATAGTTTGCTAATTCCCTGTAAATCCCCAAATTTAAGAATACTCCATATCCCACAATACTTTTTTATGTCTGTGCATTTAAAAGTAGTGCAACCATCAAGATTGTTTTAGATGCCTGGTGTCACAGAGGGTGAAAGCCCTGAATAACATTGGATGATTGCATCTCTGATTTTCAGGGTCAGGTACCAGGCAGCTAGTGAAGAACTTTAAGCATTTGTTGAAAGACTACCCAGCATTTGATTTGAGTGCTCTGTTGAATTGGAAGTTGAAAAACCCCAGCTTAAAAACGGAATTAAAACAAACACTTAAGTGCAGAGAAAAGGAATTGCCAAGAAGTTGAACTCTGCACTGAGAGAAACAACAGCCAGGACCTCCCTGTGCTGCACAGAGCTGGAAGAAGGAGAAGGAGTCCTACCTAGTGTTGTCAGTTTCCATGGGGCAAACAGCCACATGACTCAAGGGAGAGAAAGAGGATGGGATAGGGGTAGTTTCAGTCCACCATTTCTGTAAGAAAAATCAGGAAATTTCTACATGTCCTACTGGCAGTGACAGTCTGCTCTGCATACAATCAGCTAAAAAAAAGAGAAAGCTGATTGTCTAAGGAGTGAATTCCTTATATGTCTTCTATTTTTATGTCCTCCTATTGCATAAACAGTACCATGGTTACCTCTTACTCTGACATGGTTTGACAGTGCTGTCTTTCCTAAATCTTGCTGTTTGTCCTTCTCCACCTTGTCCTTTGTTTCCAGTGGCAGACCGATGAAGAGGAGGATGTTGAGGTATGGTTCTTTGAAAAAGCATGTCATCCCATGTCTCCTGTGTGCTGTGACATCTAATTTCTAACTCAGATAGTATGGACTGCTCAACTCCATCTGCTCAACTGGAACTATGAACCATGACATATTACTCATACCTTTTTGTTTCAATCATAAGAATGCATTTTTGCAGTCAGCTTTAACCATATGCATGCCTGTCCTCTTAAATAAGGATAGCTTCATCTGAGGCCTTAATAATTTTAAGTTTCCTCTTTTTTTTTTCTTACTATCTGTAATGTACTGCAAAGTATCCCCATTACCCAACACATCAGTGATCTAAATGTTATGGGGATCATAAGTTACCTTGGGCTATGGATTACCAGGATAATTTCACACTCATTATGCTGCATAACCCCACATAGTATTATTTTGTAAAGTTTTAAACAACATCAGGATATAGGGATGTTAAGCAAATACTAACTGTTTGCCTTGCTGTATAAATAGAGAATAAGACACTTCATTCATCATAGAGGTAAGCCATGGAGTAGTTCATGTATCTATCATAAAGTGCTCCTGAAGGTGAGCTGTATTCATATTCTAGCTATATTCATAATAAAAGTTTATTGATTTGAGGAACATCATTTTTGCAATGCATTTTTTGTTCAGCATTAGAGCTTTCTTCAATTTGCTGAACATAAACAATATGGCTTAATGCTCAGTATTTCATAGTGGTGGTCATTTTCTCAGCAGGCTGGGGTTTGTGCAGCAATTTATGGCAACATCTGAAAATTAAGGAAATTAAATAAAACTTTTGGCTCTAGAACTTCACCCCCAGAGATGGTTTCTGCTGTATAGCTTAGGGCATGGAAAGAAAATTACATGAATTTGCCTGTTTATGCCAACATGTAACTAACCTGTGTGAACAGGAACTAACAGTTATGTGAAGGCTTTATCCTTTGGAATTTTTTGGAGATTGTATTGATTAGCTGAACAACCAACTTTGTGTAAGAGAGTGGTCTTAATGCAAAAATGGCATGCCATTTCATGGGAGTTTTTCTCTAATATTTTTCTATCTTTTACTTTCACATGTGAAACTCTAACACTTGCATACTTTTCACATCAAAATGTTTCAAGCTAATATTTTAACAAGAAAAAAAACTTCTAACTATCAAAAATAGGTCTCTTACTGATATATTTAGTTCAGTGCCTTTTAGGGATTATTGTTTTGCTACTCAGTTAACTTGCTATCTTACCCCAAAAAGTCACTATGTTAAAACAGAATCATCCTATCTTTGGTTTCCAGATTACACATTTTCAGTTTGCAGTCTTGACATGGGGACTTGATCAAAGCTCTGAAAGTAGGACCAGTCTTTTCTTTCAATTTACCATTCTCTGACAGAAGGACTTTGCAGGTTTGCATCCCTTTAACTGACTGGCTTGAAATCACCAAGTGAATAATTAATGTTGTTTATTATGCAAAGAAAGAAGAGAATGCAGCACTTGTCCTTTCATCTGTGCTGAATTAGATCAAGAAAGATTAAAAGGAAAAACAAAACATATTTCGGTGTCTGATGTTGGACTGATAGGAGTGAGAGTACCGAAGTTTATTATTATCTGTTGATGCCTGTTTGCTGTCAACAGGGTCGGTATTTCCTGCAGTCGGGGCCGTATTTTCAATGTGCTTTGACCTTTCTGTAGATAAGAGCATAGTGGCAAATACCAGCATCCAAGCCCTTTGGAGGCTGAGTCTGGGAAGGGAGAGCAGCCCAGCAATGCAAGCCCTTCTCCTTAGAAAGTACCCACTTCTGCTGCTCCCACACATTGCTAGGTGGTTGTTTGGGTCACTGGTGGGGCTGCTGCATACCCACACTGTGTTTGCCCAGCTAGTGTAGTTGCTGTTGTTCGTGTACTCGTGGTGACAGGGAAGCGGAGGGCAGACTCCTCAATCTCTTGTATGGTTTTGTTTGTTGTTCTGATTTCTGACTGTAATTTTTGTGTTTTGGCCATAAGCAGTTTGTCTGGGTGTTTTGGGACAAGGGACTTTTTAAGCATTAATGGTAATGTGTATTAAAGTTACTTGTAGATAATTGTGTTTTAGAGCAGTTTGAGAGTTTTCTATTCAGCAAGGCAGAGAGCCAAGAGAGAAAGGTGTCTCTTTCTAGATCACTGTCCCCATTTTGCCTTGCTACTGAAAGTTGATTATATACCAAAAACAGCAATTTCTTTTTTCTGTTGGGTTTCATGCTATTCCTCTCAGCATTATGCCTGACCCCAGATCAGGCCCAGTCTGGATTGAAGGTTTCAAAGCAAGTCCTTGCTTTGTACCTTTTACTCTCAGACATAAGGTCAAAATTACAAAGCTTGAGCTAATGCATCTGGTTTTCCTCTGTGTCTACTCCCTGCTGTCACTCTGTTTCAGGTTTATTTCTGGTCAAAGTAAATGCTCTGGGAGAGGAGCAACTGTTACTGGGCTCATTTGGGAATAGCTGCACTCCAAACCAAGCCTGCGAGGACCCTTCTTTCCTTGCAATTCACAGTCAAGCCCCTGGCCTGTTGTCCATGTTGTTCAAACAACAAATCCTTTTCCTCCCACAGTCTGGCAAGTTCTCCAGCAGCTCCCCGCCCTGCCAGAGCCAGCCCCAGGGCCTGCAGTACGCCGAGGATGCTGCCGAGCACGAGAACATGAAGGCTGTGCTGAAGACCTGCTCCATGGGTGGGGACAGCACCATGGCACTGGGCGTCCGCACTCGGAGCCGGGCCAGCCGAGGTAAGCGCCAAAATTTCCTCTTGGCCACGTTTCTTGTGCTGTGCTAGCCACACAGTGGCCCAAACATGGGTCATTTCCCCCTGGCATAGCACTCACAGCTGAAAACGTGGAAGGGAAAGGAGAACATCCCAGTGGTGTTTTCATGATAGAAGTGATGTGAGGCATGGGGTTGAAGAAGAATATTTCTGAAGTTTCAACACATAGATCACAGCCAGAGTAGGGACATCAGGAGTCCAAGTCTGCAGAAATTTTCAGTTCTCCCTGCATATGTTGATGGTGACTGCCCACTACTCACCATGAAAGCAAAATGGAGACTGCAGAATCCAGGATGTGGTTTTGTCTTTATTTTCAATAGAAGCAAGTAGAGGGTAGCAATTCAAATTCAAGTGAAAAGACCTTTCAGAATTTTATGAATGACTATGGAGAAATCAGGGATGAAATGGGTAGGAAGAAAGTGATGTGTCTTTTAACCACCTCCCTGCTAAACTGCAAAGGTAATGGGTACTTCCTTTTGTCTTCCCCTTACCACTCCCATACTTGCAATACATGGAAGATAGCTTTGGAGTAAAGATGAAGCACCAAAATTAAAATCTTCATTTTCTTCTCTGGTATTTCTTCTTCTTCATATCTAGATATCTTACACTTTCTTAATACTTTTTGTTATATAATTGATACCACATCCACAGCATCCAACTCTTAAGTCTGTGTGTGTATACTTATGCTTAAAACCATGATCCTGGCTAATTCAGAAGTTTTAGAGTCCCAATGTAAGAAGCCAATCAGCTAACTAAAGTACAAAGATTAAATAATTCAAGCTTCACTGCAACAAGCTGAACAGCTGCAGTAATCCACTGAATGCTGATTAGGAGAGTGTCCTGATTGTGAGTCAGCTTGTGTTCCCCAGAAGAATAGCAGAGACAGAAGATGGGTGAGCCAGACAAGAGCTTGTCAGGAGCACTGTTGTAATAGAACTGCTCCTGAAAAGCCAGGAGATGAGGCAGATGAGTCTTTACCTAATCAAAGCTGTTTATGGACTTCAGGAATGTGGTATAAAATGGCTTTGCAATTGTACCGCATCCACTCTTTTGCAAAGCTCGCCATGAATGTTCACACTGCACACTAGCCTTCAAATAATTTAAAAACAAAATGCACACAACAGTAGCCAGTAGTGGAGGAACCCAAAGACATGTTACACAGTGCTCTGTGGAGTAAGGAGTGCTGGAGCCTTGGATTTGGAAATATGGCTCACTTGTTTGTGGCTTTACCAAAACTGCTTTCAGCTTTTCAGCTTGCCAACAACTCTTTCACTCAGGTAGCACACACAGTCACATATCAGGACACATACAGCTCTGTGATAAGAAGGTGAATTCTTCATTGTGAAGGGAATGAGACATGTCAAACCACACTTTATGCCCTTTTCTTGTCTCCTTTGCTCTAGGTTGTGATACAGATGCTCAGAAATTTTTATCTTTCTTTCAGTACAAAATTACTTGTGTTTCCAATTTGCATTTATCTCTAAGTTGTGCCGTCTTCTAGTGTCTTTGTAAGAGGAGCAAAGAGAAACATGGTCACACACTATCCATCCTTGGCTTATAGGCACCCTCTAGCAGGCATTTACCAGTTGTGTAATAAAGAGCAAGAGACTGAGTCTTAAAGGAATAGAATGTGTGTATATATATATATAAATATATATATATAATAACTGTGTTTGAGCTCTTGGCTCTCTGCTGGTGCAGCAAAGAATCTAGTTTATTATTTGGAAATATTCTCCATTAGGCAGATCCTTCTTCTTTGGTTGAATTGAAGCTGGGATGACTGAGCTGCCTGCTATAAATTCCCAAAAAAACACAATTGCAAAACCAAAGTGACGCAAGAGACTTCCTCTCTTCTTTTCCCTGAATTGACTTGCTGGACTTTTCTAGGCCGTATCGGTTCATGGAATGCTGGCAATGACGACTCACCGAATGCAACGGATGACGCTGCAGATGAGATCATGGATCGTATTGTCAAGTCCGCCACCCAAGTGCCAAGCCAGCGAGCGGTGCCTAGAGAGAGGAAGCGCTCACGAGCAAATAGGAAGTCATGTGAGTATAAGGCTATTAAACTGCTCAAAGTAAGGGAACATGCAAATATTTATGTATATTGGTGTAGGAACCAGGTCTTTGGTAGGCAGACATGCATTGGGAGTGGCTTGAGTGTGTGCTGGTGATTGGCTTATCTTCATCTTACTATTGTTTAAACAGTGTTGTATGCAGTGGGTGGCTCTGTCTTCTACAGAACTTGAAATGTCCTTAGTAGAATGAGAAGAATGGTTTATGGTGCTTCATGACAGTACTTTTGCATAACTAGAGAATTCAGATCAGGACCTCAGATGGAGACTGCTTAAAATGCTGTAACCTACTGTGAACTGGCATAAAGGTTAATAGTTGTGTCTGTAGCTGAACTTATTCATAAAGCAAAAAAAAAGAAGTAGTTTGAGCTATTTCGCCTTTTAAAATCTTTCTCTCTCGTGCTGTATGCTATCTTTCCGCAGCCCTGAAAACAAAATGTCTACTGCTGCTTGGCTGCAAAGTGGTTATAGAGGAGTTTAACTTCCACTGGGAAGAAAAGGTAGCACATTTATAAGGTGGTCTTTCAATGGTGTATTGTGGCCTTGGGGTTGAGCTGCAGCACCCAAGTTTGAGGAGTTTGGTTTCATGGTTTAGTAAATCCAGTGTTTAAGAAGTGATGAACTTTCTGGGTTTGTTTGTTTTTTTTCTCATGTGCAGAAACTAGTGCAAATACTATGAGAAGGATAACTACCCAAAGCACATAAGGTTTTAGTGTTTAATGTCATTTACCATATGTGGCTTTTTGACTACCTTTCCATCCATTTTTTTAGCATTTCTGGGAAGTTAGGACAAAGAGGAGACAACAACAGTGAGTGAAAAATGACACAGATTTTCTTTTTTGTGGAGTTTTTCTAACATAATGGGTGATCAAAAACACTTGGTATTTGCTATAAACTAGCATGTGCTGAAAGCATATTCTCTTTCCCCAACATGCTAAGAAAGGAACTTCTGCACGTGGCACGAGCAGAGGCAAAGTGGACACTCTGGTTAGATGAGCCAGTCTCTAAACAAAGAAAATGAGCTGACACTGGATTGTCTGTCTTCCTTTCTGTCATACACTGTGCCTTACCTCTTTCTGGCATCACCTGCTGCTACCCACTTCCCCACACAGTTCTGGTGTTCTGCACGTGCTGACTGTTGCAGTTGGCTTGTGCATATCAAGTAAATCCCCTGTATGTTTGCCTATTTCCATGCTTTATCCCTATTTCCATGATTTATCCCATGCTAAAGTATTTCCCACTGTGTTCATACAGACGTATACCAAAGCCTCTTATTCCTAATTTTTGCCGGATAGTTTTTGTCCCAAGGAATCACTTGCTGTAGAATCAACAAAACAGGATAATGATAAGAAAAAATACTATGTATTTTTTCAGTGGAACTGTCTTTTATTTTCAGTAAAAACATTATCAGGGATTAAACATTCAGTAAATGTTTAGGCTGGGACTGATTTCCATCGTAATTAATCATGATAGAATCCAGCTCTTATGCTTGTTTGTTCTTCAAGATCTGGATGAGACTCTTAAGTGGATTAAAAGACAGTTTCAAAACAAACATAAAGTTCAGTAGTTTAATGTCCCTTTTAGCAGACATGTGCAGAAGCTTGCAAGGAGAATATCCTAACTGAACTGTTTCACTCTGATAGATAGTCAATATACCTGGATGATGAATTAATGCAATAGTTTATCTTCAAAATACACTCAGCTGGACTGATAATATTACATCTCCAGGAAATGAAGAGAGATCAGCCCTTGCTAATGCATGATGTGAGTTAAATGAGCAGAAAATATTCCAGTTAGAAATGCATAAACATGTAAGAGAGTAGATTTTTAGGCATATCTCAATGATTTAGATTAGCAGACACTATGATATTTATTACCTGTAGAGCAAAGAAACCCTATTATCTGATAAATTTGATTCATCACCTTCAATCTTCGGACTCCCATACACATCTTCAGGCCTTTGCCATGAGCTTGGCATTCTGTCTATTCATGGACATCAAAGAGAAACTCACTTGAAAGGAATTCTATTCCCTGTGTATCATGTTGCATATGTCCTATTGCTTTCAGTGCACAACTAGAAATCTTGTCAGGCTTACTTCACATTCAGCAAAGATTTTAGTGAGCATGAACTGAGATGCGTGGTTCTAGCAAAATCAGAAACCCAAAAGATTTATATGCAGTTGCTCTATAAACATTTGCTGTGGTTCCAGCAGAAGATTCTCATGGGCAAAGGTATTTTTCTCATAAAAGAGACAGTAAAATGTGAAGAAAAAAAAAACAAAAACAAAACAAAAACTAATTACTCAAGTCATTTATAGTTAGGGAAAAGCAGAAATAGGTTTATGGAAAATTTTATATTCAGGAAAATATTTATATTCAGGAAATTGTTGCAATGGGAAAATGAGACATCTTGACATGTTCATTTGAAGCATTTTACCTTTCGTGGTTGTTGAGCAGTGTGACTGTGTCTGGTATGGAGAGAGCTTGGTTAGGGCATAATGGTGTAAAAGAGTTTGAAAGCTCAGGGTAATCACCAGAACTATGAAATGGGAGGAGGAATATGGCAGGGAGTCATCCAACAAAAGACAAATGGAAATATCTGTTGATTGAAGATAAGAAGGGTCACTGATAAATCAAGATATGACTAGGAGAAAGAAATTTGTTCAGTGGGAGCTGAAGTGAATTACAGAAATCTAGGGTACCTGGAAAGTATCTAACAACTGAATTTCTGTGGTGATCTGGAGAGATTCTGTGCTAGACCTTTACACAGTGGAAGATTTTCAGGATCAAATCTGTCATTTAGAAGTACAGTAGTCAACTGGAAGTCACTGCCTTACGACAGGTGTTCAGTGACCTGCCTACCAGCTATACTAGAGTGGCATTATATCTGAGAAAATAACATTGCAGTTGTATTTGTTCATCAGAAAGCCATAGGACTGAATGAGCCACAGAAACTGAAATGCTCTGTCACCCCCTCGAGGTAATCAATCAAAGGACATTGCCATGGGATGCTTCTGCTGTTTTGGGTTTTTTTTCTCTTATATTTATATTCTGTGTGTAAAAAAAAGGATCTAATCCATTAGAGATGTCAGTTCAGCATGTTTAAAAGCATAAAAATTTAGGCATAAGAATTAAGTTTAAAATATACTGTTTCTTTTCTTGCAGTCTGAGGGCAGCTTTCTGTGAGAAGGTTTTCTATAACATCAAAGGGAGGTGTTCAACTTAGCAATGAAATAAAGATAATATAATTAGGATTGTCTGGTTTTCCTGTAGGTTTAGTAAAGCCTTCACAAATGGTGCCCTAACAAACAATGAGTGCAAGGGAAAGTTGGGATAAGAAAGTTCTAAGAATCACTCTACTTGATCGTCCAAATTTCATAAAGACTAGCAGTATCATCCATAAGATAAAATTTTTCACTTACATATATTTAGTTAAAGAGCCTGCCAAAATTCCGTAATAGCAAATAGGAAGATGCTACTGTTTTCTTTCTTGTCCTGGCTGTCAATTTAAATATAGATCCATTAAAAGAAAAGCAGTCTCAGGATTGGACTCTTGCTGAGGTGTCATCTCTGTGTTGGTCTCATTGAACTGGATGGATCTGTCTCAGGAGAATGATACAATTCCTATGAGTCAGCATCAGGAAAAAATCATACTCCAGTTTATTGAACATGAATAAGCATACAGAAGATATTTCCACTAATCCTAGCATATGCTGGGCAACACTTGTGAATGCTTAGAAATTAGCCAAACGGGGCTATTTATTTCTAAGAAAATAGCTCTTTAAATCTGGCTTGACTGTGCAGCACTGTTTGCATCTAGGTCTTCATCTGACCCTGGATGATGAACTATAATGTAGGGCCCAGGTGTGACTGGTATTTGATGATGGGTAGCATGGTGATGGTTTTATCAGATGCTGCTGGAGACGGTGCATGGGGATGGCACAGAGAGAGAGGCTTGTTTTCCCACACATTGTTTTATCTCAGAGCACCTCTCTGTGTGTGCACACACTTCTATTACTCTTAGATTTTATTAAAATTGAAAATCTGCTTTAGATTTAAGTTAGAAAAGAGGATTTGGGACACATAATAATTGAATCACAACTGAATTTAATATCTGAGTGAGATAACTTGATCAAACTGATTTGTGATGTTTAAAAAAGAGAGAGGCATGTTAATGCCTTGTTCTTTTATCAGGCTTTGAAATAATTTGCTAGCCTAATAATACACCCCATGACAGACCCTTGAGGTTGGAAACATCACATAAGGATTTATTGATTTATTTGTGTAATGGCTTGCAGGAAGTAAAAAATACTTAACAAATCATGATGCAGAAGTGGGTCTGTGGCACCACTCAAGTAGGTAGAGATAGGAATTGAGTCAAGTTTACCTAAATCCTAGACAAGTAAGCTTAGGGCTGGTGGATTTAATTTAATTACAGAACATCCTAGGCCAGGTATTTCATACTGTAAAAGTGAAATAGGAATCAGCCTGGTGTCCTCAGGTGCTAAAATGTAGGAAAGAGCTCTGCCAAAGGACCAGGCATGGAGACCAGCTTTCAACAAGTTTTAGGACCACATGCAGTGCTGCTTTGGAATAAACATATTGTAAGCAAACAAAGTACTACATGAGACACTATTTGAATCCAAAGGTTCATATTTTTGTTGAGCATTCATAGGGTGCATTTTTTCTTTGTTATTTTCATTATTTTTCAGTTTTATGTCTCTCCACTTACTTTTTCTGGCTTTGAAAATGTACAGAAGTGCCAAAATACCAGGAGAGAGACTGTTCTCCTGGTATTTATAGCCTGTCTAAAACCAGGAGTTAATGGAAATTATACTTTTAAAAAATAAAACCTTACATGAAGAAAGACTATATAAAATGCTTCAAAGGCAAACAACTTTACTTTGAATTTGCAATTAATTATTTAGAATATGAGTAGCTGAATCCTATCAGGAGTTAGAGTACAGGGCAGAGTAATCTAGTTAGTGATGCATATTTAGGAACCATTCTTTGCGTTTAGAAAAAGTAAATGTATGACTGATGGTATTCTGTTTCAAAGTCTGTTTGTACCTACACAAAGTACTGAGCCTTCAAAAGGCCAATACATGGTTTTTAAAAAATGTAATTATTGAATGAAAACAGAATGTGAGATAGAGCACTTAGAGCTCTGGCAGCTGGAAGGTTATCTCCATTAGATGCCAAGATAGCTTCAGCTTTGGATGCCTTCTAAGTGATACATTCTTCCATCCTTAGGATGGCAAGATCTTTGCAGAAGTAGAATAAAACTCCATGATCTACAATAAATAAAAACAGAACCAATGAATTTAAATTATTAATAACATTAAAATAATTAATAATAAACACAGTTGATCACAGTAAGCTGTAGAAATTAATGTGTCTAATCAGGATAAGGTCTCTTTAGTCCCCTATTTTATCTGTGCCAGAGGCCAACATCAACAGCTGTAAGAGAACAAAGAGGAGAGGTAGAATCATAAGGTTGGAAAAGACCTCCAAGTCCAACCTTCGACTACATACCACCATACCTGCTGTTCTGTTGCATAACCATTAGCCATTAGTTGCATAACCCATAGAACTTACCATGAGTTTTGATAGTTACAAATTTATTTAAATCTCGAGGCTGAATAGCTGGTCCCTATTTTTAGTTTTGTCCATTGTAATTGATGGCATACATAATTGTGATTGTTGATATCAATGCCATTTCTTAGTTGGCACACATTTATTTATAAGTGTTCAGTTTCTGCTTTACAATGTGTATTACGGGGTTTTTTAATAGCTTTCTTTTAAGATACCTGATTTTGACAGATAGGGGTCAACTATTCTGTCTGCTCTTTGCATGTTTAAATGTATAGTACCTATGTATTTTGTTGGCAGTCTCCATGAGTTTCTGACTGTATCTCTCAAGTATTTGTTCAAGAGTGTTTGCCTAGTGCTAGCACTGTAGAGGGAACTTGCAATCATCCTGTATAATTCTACATCACATAGCCTTCAAAACACAAAAGGGTTTTTGAAAGGCTGTTTTAAATATCTGGCTTAAAAAATTGCTTGTTAAAGAGGCTTAAATTCATTTTCCACTCACTATTTTAGAGGAATCTGTGAGTCACTTCTAAAATGAGCATTATTCCAATAGAAATTATTTCTTTTGGGGCTCCTAGCCTCAAACTTTCTGATTGAAACAGCTTTCTTTTTTGGTTGGCTGGTTTTTGGGTTTTTTTTTAATTGAAGTCACATAACAAATTATCCTAGCCTGCACCAATATGCACAGTCCTTAACTTTATGTTGGATTCCTGTACCACTATTAGAGATTTTGTGGACTGTAGTATTTGATTAAAACTGGGCAGCATTGTTGTAATACAGCAACTGAAAAAATGGGGAGAAGTCATGGCATTGACGTGGGAAGTCAGAATTAAATATGCAATGTTTACAAAAACTACGTATCTTTCATCCCTGTTTATTTCACTTCGCAGGGAGAAGAGAGATATGAACACTACACAGATACTCACATGTACAGATGCATTACAACCCAAGCACAAATGGCATGGTGTAGGAGCAAGGAGAAAACTGCTGCTACACTGGGTGGTCCCAGGTGGTTTTAGAGTAGCTGTCACCTGATAGGACTAAGTGCCTGTCCAGGTGAAGCCAGTATTCCCCAGGATCTGACAGCATAGGCAGACCATCCTTGTGCTGTGTCTCCAACACTGGGAGAACCAAATGCAACTTCCCATGGGCTTCTAGACAAGGTCTTAAAAGCGCTGGAATCTCTCTGGCAATCTCATTTTAGCCAAGTGTCACTTCCTTAATTTCAGGAGAGAGCAACCTGAAGGAAATGCAGGGGAAACTGGCAGGAGATGAGCAGCTGATACAGAGTGAATGCTATCAGTATTATATGTAGGAAAAAAAAGCTGCTCCTGTTCCCTGATCACAGCATATTGGCATTGACGTTTTCTATATAAACACCATTATAGCAGACAGTTTTGCTACCTTTTCAGCTGTAGTTCTGTAGGAAGAATTAACTTTATTCCATTTGTTTGCATCTTACAGGAGATACAAATTGTTGTTTTCACTTTTGCCAGATTGCCATTCACTGAATCCGTGAATTCATCTGTTTCCCTCTGGTTTCATTTTAATTTATGTATTTTAAAGACTTTTGAATTCTTGTCACAGGATTCATTCCCAAAAGTAGGATAGCTAAGTTTCAAGTATTTTAAAAAATATGGATAGTTGAGTTGGTCACCATTAATCCAAAGCTGATAGGATATGTATTTTGTTTGCTTTCTCTCGGTATTAAAGTAACTTGAACGTTTTTATCTGGTAATTTCTCAGTAATTTATTCCTTATTTGCATCATCCTTCCTTCCTGAAAGATCATGCCTTTCAGCATTCTAGTAGGAACTCAGCGGCAGTGAGTTCCTGGCTGACAAAATCACTGAGTTCTTCTGGAAAGCAACAAGAGATGGCAGAGAGGTACAGGGCAGCTTTTCACACTACCTTTCAGTGTAGCAGAAGTGCAGCAGTCACGAACGATCCGTGTGGCTTTCCAAGAGCATGGGGCGCTGCCACCGCTGCCAAAGGGAGCCCTCTGCTGCCTCCAAGGAGATTAGCAGGAGGAGCTGGGAAGGCGGGGATTTGCTTGGACACGAGCGTCACAAGTGTTTGGAGGGAAGTCTCTCTTAGAAGATGAACAAAAGTGTTTCACAAAAAGCTATTTTGCATTTATCTTGCTCCAGAACTATGGCCAAGAAATTATATATATATATATATATATATATGGCTTTCTCTAGACAGAATAACGCCATCTGATTAGTGAATTTACAAGACTTTGATCACAGATTCACAAGATTTTGATCACAGTTATTTTTCATCTGATGAGCTCATAGAGAGGATGCCTTTTACTGTTTTATTCCCCAGTGTGGATTCCTAATGGGAATAATTAACTGGCATTCCACAGAACCTGGGTGCTCAAGCTTGGTCACTCTCCTCTGCCAAGTCACTCTCCAAGAGACATCTCTGTGTTCAGAGCCTGATAAAACCCCTTAGTGGGTCATTTTAAAATTCCAAATGAAAGGTAAAGGCTGCAGGCCTTAAACACTTACATTAGATTATTTACTTTTTGAATCCCATCTCCTGTCTTTTTCTAACCTGTGCATTGTTAATGCATGGTCTGGTCTTGAAACTAGTGTAGAGTGACTCAGTCATGACTCACTATATATTCAGTCATGCAGCCTTGGTTGCTGGTGAGCTTTATACTCTTGATGCTATACCTGTTTTTAGTGGAACACTTCTAACTGGCGAAGTGGGAGAAATTATGAACGAGGTGGCAGCATGATTGCTTTTAGTAGTAATTCTTCATAGTGGAATTCATGTAAATTAAGGGGGTTTTGTCATAGAAGGCTTTCAAGGAAGGAGTTAAGTCTTTTCTGCTCTGCTGTTGGGGCTGTGTAAATGATGATCTGTGAAATACATAAAGTTGGGAACTTTAACAGTTTCAACTACATGTTAAATATTACTTTGAAAATGCATATGCTCTTCATGCAGCCCAGGTTCTCTAAAGCAGTGTTACTTTTTGTTCCCTATAACATAAGCCACCTGGAGATGAAAAACAAGTTTAGCTTTCCTTATGAAGTGCCAGTTTGTCCTTTCCCACTGCTAGACTGCTCTTTATGTCACAGCCACCATAAGAAACACCCAGAGGTGGTTGTGACCTACTAAATTTCTTGTTAGAAGAGACTTGTGCCATCTATGAAGTGTTGACAGGACTCAAAGCAAAGCTGAAGAAAAATAATACATAATAATGTGTTGGTTCCGAGAGCTTTCTATGTGGCTTACCCAGACAAAGACCATATTTCAGTTGTCTGTACTTCTTCAGAGAAGTGTGTGATATACTCAAAAAAATCACCTACAAATCTCTGTAAGAAATTTGCTATAACATAATGTTATAGTATTTCTGTTAAGCATTTAGGCCTACTCGTATAAAGCAATGACATATGCATAATTAAACATAACTTATATAGACAGTGGCATAAAAATATGACAAGGATTCAAATAAGAAAATATGAGCAAGGCTGTCTGGATTGAACTTTTGAGTTGCAAATTGCCATTGCTGGACTCACTGTAATAAAGCCCATGACAATATGTTAAATGTAAATATATGAGAACATAGACTAAGTGTGCAAACTGCATGTCAATAGGCAACAGAAAGAAAACCCAAAGATACATTAAATGAAATGAGATGATGGAGCTGGCCTGTATTGTCTCTTATAATCTACCCTTCCTGCTGTTCTCACTGTGTAATTTATAGCCACGTGGACTTTTCTTTGTTCCAAATCAGCAACTTGCAGCAGCTTTACCTTTGCAGCTGGGACCAAGGGAAAGTTCTGTGGCTGCAACATCTTTTTAGCAGGAATGGCACTCATTCTGTAACTGCCTGAGCAGGAGAATGGTCACATCTATTCTGCCTTACAAGTGACTCACACAAATGCAGACACACATGCCATAAGTCATTGCAAATGCAAGAATAAATAGTGCTAGCCAGACTGATCTTTACTGTTTGTTGAATCTTTAAAAAAAATATAAAATAGGTGGGGAGAGAGGAAATTAAAAGTGCTACTTGCTCTTTAAAAAGAAAACAACTAAACCCTATATAATGATATTCTCTGACAAAGCTATGCTTCATTAATTACTCTTTTTAAAAACTTTTCCAGTGTAGTGCAAGGCTGTGTATCTCTATAGATTCTGACCCAACAGGCAGAGTCAAATTCATTGAGTTCATCATAAGCACACTGCATTCTGCCAGAATATCAAGTAGAATTCTAGATTTCATGATTAATGACGAATATCATACCCTCTTAACCTCCGAAAAACAACATTTAGTTTCTTGGTTATGGGATCTCAGCAGGCTTTGCTTGTGACAAGAGTAAAAGTTATTTTCTCTCTATGTTATGTTTCTTCAGCAAATGTTTTAAAAATTGCTTGAAGAACCTAAAAGGTCATTTGAAAGTCTTATTTTTATTGTCACTGCCTCCAAAATACATTCCATAACTCAGTTTAATGTGATCTGCAGAAGGCCAACAGTTTTACAAGCCAAGATATTATGTCTAGTCCAGTTAGAGACATGACAAAGTTCAGTGAAACAGGGAGAGTGAAGACCTAGGCTGAGAAATGTAATTTTGCATTGTCTACAAAACGTGGAAGGAAAATATCTCCATGCAATCATTTTTGATGATGGAACATGTTCAAGACCTAAGGTAGAGGAACCCTACCAAGCTTTATGACGGAACAGACAAATGACTGAGGACATCTGTGTAACAGAATGTCAAGACAAGGTTCACCCACCTCCCACAGCAGTTTTTACTCCTGTAGATAACTCAGCTTTGTCCTGGTTTCATCACCCACAAGCCTCCATATTTAACAAGGCAGTGCAGAGAACAGTGGGGCTGGAACTTGTGTTACTATGTATACTGCACCCATGCCTTGTATCTTCAGATGAGGAAATATATTATAATTTGTCTCTATTAAATACAATTTTTATATAAAAACACACTTTATTAAACCAATTTCATCTCCCAAAGTACATAACACTTCAAACACAAAGTGGCTTCATTAGTGTCATACTGGCCCGTTACATTATAGGGTTAAGAGCTCCCTCATTTGAGTCTGGACCATGGTTCTGTCAGCTGTTATCCTTCCAGTTCCTATTGTTGGTGGACAGCTTTAATCTTGCCAGTAGCCACAGTATATTGCAGTATTTGGCCCTACATGCTTAGTTTATACAAGTCAGCAGCCATCAGTTTTTGTGGTAATCATTCTGTCACTGAAAATATTCCTCACATCTTTGCTTTTTATTATTTTCTTGACAAGCTCATTATGACCACCAAAGTTCTGCATTGTTTGGAGCTCTTTTTTCCTCTTTTTTTTCTTTTTTCCTTTTTCCTGCTGGCCTTAATATCTTAAGTCACTCTATTATTTTAAACCCAAGTTATTCTCCGTATTAAAGGAGAGCTAAGTCAGAACTGAGGGATGTTTTGTTTCATTAGAGCTATGTATGTCCCTGCAATTCATTGAGTATTGTCATTCCTACTTGTTTTGCAGTGGCACAAAAAATACAAGTGTGGGGTTGGTCTCCAGATTTCTTGTGTGAATCGTACAGCAAACCCAGAACTGGGCACTAATCTTTACCACCTGCTACATACAGGATTTCTTCAGTCATCAAAGGGGACAGTCATACAAAAGGATGTCAGCCTAATACTTTAGCATGTTTGATAGGTAGGCATCTGGAGATTTAGAGACTTACCTTGTTTAACATAAAGAAGACTACTTGCTTTTCCATGGTGATGGTTTCTACCATGGTATTTTAACTCATAATTATGGTTTCTGAATATAAACTCCTGTATTTTTCTTCAAAGAAACCTATATGTTATTATAGATCCATTTGGCTTTTCATAGTAAACTAGTAATTCTCTTACTCAGGCTGATGGTGGAATTTAAACAACTGTGTTCTGCTTGGTAGAAGTTAGAGAGGCACTCATTTTCCTTTCAGTTGTTGGATAGAATCTCAGCTCAATTATTTGTGCAGTAGCAATTGTACTGACCTAAAGAAGATTGTTCTAGATTTATCTTATCACAAATAAGAGCAGAATTTAGCTTAGTCCAATACCTAACCAGTATTAGCAGTGTACATCAGTTCCTGTGAAATGTTTGCAAACAGGAATAACAATTTGTTTTCTTCCTGCCTGACAAGAAAAAATAGCTTTGTTTTACAGTAGTTACCGTGCTCAGTTTGAAAAGAGTGAGTGAGTGAGTGAGTGAGTGAGTGAGTGAGTGAGTGAGTGAGGTCTGAGACGGTAGAGGAATGTGTGAGAGCAGTCCTGAATGCGTTTGGTTTGACACTTCCACAGAAGTGTCTAAAACGTGGAAATTTGTTCAACATTTGGTATTTCAGTTCAGTTTTGCATCAGTGGGAAGATGTAATGTCATCTAGACAGTCACCCTGGGAAGGTTTGGTCCCCTGTGTTTTTTGGCGTGACACTATTCTCTGGTGGTCAAACAAGCCAAAGTCCATGTTTGGCTGCCAATGTTACAGAGAGTAAAGAAAAAAAAAAAACATTTGGCAGTGCAGACAGCTAAGCAGGTAAAATACACTGGGACATCTTTGGGTTTAATATGACAGAAATGTTTCTACTGCAACTTTCTTGGACTTTTTTCTTCCACTCCTGATACAGTTCGTTTTGATACATTGCATTGGGTGATTCACTGAGACCTTAAGACCGTATTGCACAGCATATGTCTAGAAATTAACACTTGTCACCATGGACATTTTGGGTATCAAATCTGAGAAGCTAGAAAGAGTGCCAGTGATGAGAATTGACTCAAAAGTCCTGTTAGGTATTCTTCACCAAGGTGACAAGAGCATTTTCTGAAGTTTATTTCTCTTCTGGTAGTACTTTTTCGGTCTTTCTTAAACTTTGTCAGTTTCATTTAGCTGTGCAGTGCTTTGAGCTAACTATTGGTAAACTTGGAAGATGTTTCTGATCAGTACTGTAGGGAAAACGGGGTATCCTAAAAGGCTTTCATGTATACCCCTGGTGGAGTTTAATAATACAAACAATCTAGAAGAAAAGAGTGAGCTTTGAAAAAAAGTTTTCAAGTAAGGGTTTGATTGATAATGGAGGAACTAGAAATGTGGCATTGCCAGCTCATTTGATTAACCTCTGTAACTGATGAAAGTGGTTTGACAATCAAACATAGATCCCATTCATTCAACCTGCATGGTATCAAATGTTCTTCCTTTATTTTATCCCCTTGTTTTCTATGCCGGTCCATTTCCTTCTCTCACTCCTGATCAACCCTTGAGTGTGACCACCCAGTTTCAGTTACATGGACTGAATATCTCAGTAAATGAGAGATCTTAATAGTGCTAAATGATGCAAGAACTCCTTGAACACTCTTTGCAATTGGTTTCTCTAAGATTAGTTTCCCCTAGAGTTCGCTGTTTCAAGGCTCCAAATATATTCTGTTCAATATTAAGTCACTGTTTATGCTTTGCATGCAGCTTGAATTTCTCAGTGTACATTTTGTACTTGAGGAACATTAAAGTGTGAACACCCCACTTGTGCCTTGAATTTAAGCCCATCCACCTGAAAATCATAGCACCAGTAAAACTAGGACACTGATGCAATGTGTGCAGTCACACAGTCACTTGTTTCTGAATAAAAAAGGTAATCAGAAATTTTAAAATCTTGTCAGGGCTAGTGTTCAGAACACTCTATGGAAAATTAAGAAACAAGATTTTGCTTAGATTTATCATTTAAATTCAGCTAAAATGCTGCAGACTACCAATAGCAAATATGACATAAATGGCACTAGGATGGGAGAGCATTACAAAAGAAAGGGAAGCATGTAGGAAAACAGTAGTTTTAATTATTTTAATCAACTGTAGTCATGTTTGTCGTTTTTTAACTTCGGGGGAGAGTTTTACACATTTGAAGAGTCTCAAAGGATTTAATAGTGATAAATTCAATAGATCCCTATAAAGATCCCAAAGAAAGAATTTTTAAAAAAATTCTTATGATATTATAAAATAATAGGGCAGATAATACTTTCTATGGATTGAAAATCAACTGATAAAATTTTAGAAAAAAAAAAGTCTTAAAATGGTGGGGTATTTTTTTCTTTAAATTTTTTTGTTGACTCAATCTCAAATGACAAATGTATTTTTGCCTGACTGTTTGGAGTTGCTGTTGATGCTCCCATGAATTTGCCATAGGGCATTACTCAGTGTTTCTGAACTTGAGACCCTAAATAGATAGCAACTTTAGATGTGATTGGGCTTGCATGTTAACAGTGGTTTTTGCAGCTGAAAATCTTGTGTAATTATTGATTCTAATTGTTTACATTTTCTTTGTTGTTTATTTTTGTTTTGTTTTCTTCTGTTTGGTTTTTTTTTGTTTTGTCTGCTTTTGGAATTCATGACTGTGCAGTGAGAAGGACACTAAAGAGTGGGCTAACACCAGAAGAAGCCAAAGCACTGGGCCTCATCAGCACTTCTGAGATGCAGGTTTGACATCCCAGAGGTGGCAACAGGAAGAGCTGTTCATCTGAAGCACACAGGCTGACAACCCTTCAGCGTGGCATTGAACTGCCAGACTCCTCTGCTGCTCCCAACATCCTATCCTCTGTTAGTTCAATTTTAATAACAAAAATCACAAACAAAGATCAAAACCCCACATCCAGGGCAGAAGAAGGGTGTGCCACAGCTCAGCATGACATCCAGATGGTAAATGAGGAAGCATTTGAGTACTCCTAAATGAAAGCACATGGCTTCTTCTTCTCATGGTGTGTTGATGTGGGTAGGAGGGGGCTCTCTGAGTTATCTGTCATTATGTGAGCTGTGTTTACGTTGGCTTTCTTTGTGCCCTGTTTTAGTCATTGTAAATGTACGGTGTTTTGTCAATGCAAGGAACAGTCCTTAATGAGGCAAAATAACTCCTGTTACAGCAACCCAAATTTTCCTCAAGCAGATTCATTAAGACAAGATGCACAGTCTGTGCAACCCTGTGGTTTGTTGGGTTTTTTATTATTTTGCCACCAAAGAATGTAAAAATGTATGTGTACCTTTGTATATGTACAGAATGAATGTGTGGACATGTGTGCATGTATCTGTACATATGCAGTCATGGTGTGAAGTCATGCTTTTGCTGAAGCCAGCTGGACCATGATTCTCACTGTGAGGCCTTACTGTTCCACCTGGACAGGAGGAGAAGAATGTCTTTTTTGCAGGAACTCAGTGTTGCTCAGTGTGCCCCACCCTGTGGGGCAGGCCATGGCCTGCTATACAAGTGTAGAGTTTAGGATCCTGAATTTCATGTGCATTAATGCACACTCATACTGCACATAGCATGCACACAGAGGAGAGAACACAATTCCTCCTTCTTGTTGAGCTATGGTTTTACTCTACATTTGTACAGTTCTGGAGAGATCTACATCAACAATTTTACATACTCGATAAATGGGTTTGGATGCAAAGATCAAGAAGTTTTGTTCACTTGCCTGTGCCCTTCATGCTGCTTTTCTCTGCTGCAAGATAATGTGGTGGTGATATTATTTCAATTTAATGAATCCAAATATGAAATAGCCCTGCTAAAAAGCCTGCTGTGTTTTTGCTGTTCTTTACTGGTTTTTTGTGATTATCCTTGATATACGAGTGGAGTGGGTAAACAACAGTAAACAACTCCAATATATTTGCCCTTATCTCACAGTTTTTTAATTGACTTTTATAACTGCCCTCAGCATGTTTCAAGAACCTTAGTCAACTCATCTGCCTTTAAGTGCAGGACATATACAGCAGTGAAGATGAATTGAACAGTCATCCCAGCCAGTGCTGGAGTATTTTGAAGAGAACTGCAAACAACAATAGCATAAAAGGGAACTTCTTAAGCCAAAGTCTGTATATGGCAAATAGATCCTCAAGGATGCACAAGATTGTCTCTTTCCATTGCCTTAGCCTCTAAGATTAAGGGTATGTCTGCACAGCAGTAACAGCTGATACTTTCTTCAAGCTGTTTAACTGAGGAACTGCAGCAGTTTAGTCATGGTAACAGCGTTCGATTTTGGCTGCAAAACACACTTGGAAAATAGAGTTAAGTAATAGTCTATGCTGGGGTCCTAATGCCATAGCCATAGCTGTGCTAATCTTGCACCCAGGTTAGGCCAAGTACTTCAGGTTATTCTACTCTGCTCTCTTTTAAGGACAGGATAATCACTGAAGATTGTTCAAGAGAATTGAACCAAATATAATAAACCTTTGAAACCATGGTCATCCAGCACATTGCATTGAGCACAGCATCCACGTGATGACAGAGCCAGGTAGCTGACAACACTGCAGTGAGACCTGTGGCTGAACATCCTACCTATGCTGTCCACCCTCTTGATTGTAACATTTAATTCTTTATCTGCCGATGCCTTGGATCTCCCATGGAATAAAAAGCCACTAATGAGCAATGGTTCTTAAGAACAGCATTGAGTTTGATGTGGCTTTTCCCTCAATTTGTTAAAAAGCTGATTTTACAAGTAGACAGAAGACAGTAGTTGGATAATCAATACAATATGTTGTGTATATGAAGGCTATGGAAAGGAAGAAGCTGGTTAGGAAACAGAAGTGGCATATAACTAATTTCACTGTAAAATAGGCAAGACCTATAAGCATCTGGATTTTGAAGTGGATCTTTATGTGCTGCTCACTGCTATGGGCTTTTAAAATATTGCTTAAGGATGCTTAGAACAAAGAACTGAAGGTAATGGGGGTTTGTGGAGGTGTTTGAAGTCTGAAACAAAAGGAAGACACCCTGAATGTAATGGTCTTGTTGAACTGTGCTACTTGCTAAGTGATAAACAAAGCAAAAATACAACAAAGTACATTGATTCTGTCAGAGGTCCCATATTTGACTGGAGGGAGAAAATCAAACAAATCTTTAAAAATTAATATTTTAATTAAAATATGCTGAATGTGCAAAATTGGTGACCACTTGGCTATTGGTGGCCACTTTCTAACAGGGAACAAATTTGTGTTTCATTTAAGCATAATTCAGTGTCTGTCTCTGAAACATAACATAGCTGATAAATTACTAATAGTTGGGCATACATATTTTCCAAGTTGTGCAAAAATTGTGCAAAACTTTATATGCTCCTTATCAAGGAGAACATGAAATATGGGGAATAATATAGGTTGGAAGAACTTCAGTGGAAAAAAAAGGTGTTTTCTTTCAGGTTCTCTGGATGTGTCTTACATGTGAAGCAGATTCTTCCTTTTCTGTTCTTCCATAGCATTTAGCAACTTTTCTGAAGAATAACTTGGTCTTGTTTATGCACTAGTATGCATTCAGATAAATTCCACTGTCCTCAGCATTTATTGCAACAAGATCATCAGACACAGTGTGGCACATTAACTACAGGAGAGATTTCCATTTTGGTTCCTGATAAAAATGACCGACTAATCTGTAAGGTGGCAGTATTTCCTCCAGAGTCTGACAGCATGTCCTGACTGTGGGAATAACATTTGTTCCCTTCATCTAACTAGTGGATTCCAGATGAAGTGGAGGAATTCATTATATCTTTATGCCTCTGTCTATCTAGTGAGGTTGTAACCTTCAGGTTTTGAGCTGCTGCCTGCCCTTCCATCATTGGAAGAGCCCACCCTAAGGATGTAATTCTTGTTTTAAGACAAGTTTTGTGTGAGATATGGATTGCTTTCTGAGAAATATAGAAGTCTCGGGTACACAATGTAGTAACACGTTCCCATTTCTCACTCAGAGCTCCATAAAGGCTGTTTTTAAACACATGAAGCCATAATAACTACCTCTCTTCCCTTTCCAATAGATAAGAGTCAAATGCAGTGCCCAGAGCACTGTGTCTGACTGTCACCATAATGACTTCCTGATCTGGATGCTGAGGTAAACTTTAGCACATGAAATAACCTCCAAAGGGAACTTATCCTATTTTTCTTTCATCTCACTTGATGTTTAAAAGCAGACTGCATGCACATATTTTCTATACTCTCACTCCCAAGTGGAAATAACGCTCAGTAGCAGTTGTGTGGCTGCAGTGAAGAAAGCCCCAGGGAATGCTTGTGTGTCACACTCGAGAGTAAAAGATCCCTCACAAAAGTTAAATTCATCACTCTTCACCTTTCAGTCAGGCCAGGCACCAGGCTCATGGATTCCAGATGTTTCATAGCCCCTTGGCTGCTATGTATGACCTTTCTGTTTAATAGCTCCTTATCCTTAATCCAAAATCAACAACAACAACAAAAAAAAAAGCTGGTTTAATGAGGGTCTTTTCCCTTAAATACTTAAATCCTTTAATTTACATACTTAAATCCTTTAAGGTTTTTCCCTTAAATACTGGAAGCAGCTTCAAACATTATTTTAAAAATGCATTTCTTTTTCTCTTTTGACACCGCTTTTTATGAATCTCTGCAGTGATTGCAGAGCATTGTCAACAAAATAAGGCATCAGTTTTGTAGATAGACAAGACTTTGGCTAAAATGTAATAGATAATCACATGTGAATATCAAGATGTAAGTTATTGTCCCAATTTAACAGAAATTTTGAGTCAGTCTTGATGTGAGCGAACAGCAAGGGCCTCCTGTAAAGTTCTGCAGGACAGCACCTTAAATCCCTGGTGCACTGTGCTCTAAATGTACCCTGCCCAACACTAAAAGCTATTGAGAAGCTACATTTGAGGACCTCAAAAACCATCACAACCCCAAGGGGCAAGATGCCATTTTAAGTGCAGCAAATGGTTCCTTTTGTCAGGCATCTGCCCTCCAGCAGCCTCCCTGGGGATGTAACCTCAGCAAGTGGCTGTCCAAAATGCTTTGGAAGCTGCATGGCTGATGGCAGTAGGCTGTGTTCAGGTTCACTGTGCAGCTGTGGTTATTGCAATGCTTTGATTTCACAGAGATGAAATGGGAACAAGGTGCCAGCTCACCAGTTTCACATCCTTCATCCTTCCACTGCAGCTCATGGACAGGTGCATGCGCTGCCTGCCTCTGTCCAAAGGATGCATGGAGACACACTGGTAGGCAGAAGCAGGAGCATATTCCTCTCTCCTTTTCACTCCTGTAGCTCACTGCATGTGCTCCAATCCTCCCGTTACCTTCAAGGCAGGCTGAGTGTGCAAGGTGAGCAGCCTGACCCTGGGACACAGTCAGATGGTGGCTCTGTGCTTGCAGCAGCAGAACGCAAGAAACACTTGTTTAAGCTGGAAGGGACATGACTGTTGATGTTCCTCTGGAGGAAAAACTGCCAGGTACTTACAGATTCTGGAAGAAAGCAAACTGAAGTGTTTTTGAACGAGAAAATGTTTGGTTGTAGGCAACCATTGAAAACCATTCACACACATTTGAATAGCATGTAAGGCCCACCTTCCTTTGCTTCAGCTGGGGTAGCAACTGGCTCAATTGGCATTTCAGATGTAACCCCAAGAAGTTTTGGCAAGCAGTTTAACAGTTACAATAGCAAGGAGTTTCAGAGATATATAGTTTGATGTTTATGCCAAAAAAAAAAAAAATTCAAATTAGTCCATTTCACATTGAGTGGCAGGTAGAGATATATTTTGTTTAATCACTATCTAATACAGAGGCTTCTGTGAAAGAAAATGTTTAATTGTAGCATTGGATGCATTTCTCCTTTTTAAAGACTGTCTTTGCGCATATAGTGTCCTTTTTATGTGAGGTGGGAATTGTAAAAAAATGTAAAGTAGAAGAGGACGTGTTTCTTAGACGAAGGAGAAATACTGTAAAATTGTGTAAATGTCACTACTCATGTTTTTCCATGTTCTGTGTAGCATAGTGTAAAATAGGCTCTCCAGCAGTGTTATTCTGTGAATTGTAATTTAAAAAACAAGCCATGCATGGTCAGAGATATTATCTACAGGTCCTTTTGGTTGAGTTTTTGGTTTTGTTTGTTGTTTTCTCGTTTTAGGTGAATTCATTCTATGTTAAATTTAATTGTCCGTGAAAATGCATTTTTGTTTCTGTTGTATTTCATAAAGAACTTGAATTACTCTTTTAAGATTTTATTACACACAAAGCTCACCTACCATTTGTATTGATCCTTCAGAAGCTGTGTCACATTTAGTATAAACTGGGGGGATTTTATTTTTAGCTGCCTATTGTCCTCCCACTCTTCCCACTTTACTGTCTGGAAAGATCCAATCACACCCTATTTTTTTTTTTTTCTTCTGTGCCATGCAGGGTCAATATGCAAAGCTGACTGCAGACCAGTGTCCAAAAAATTCTTGATATAAGTAGTTTAAAAGCTCACCTCTACAGCATTATGTAAACACATCTTGCAATAAAGCTTTATAAAGCACTGACTGGACTGGTTCTGGTTTTGTTGATGAAGCCAATCATGGGCGCTTGCGTAGAAAGTGGTTGGGAAGGGGGATCACGAATTGTTTTTCCTCATATCCTCCACATACCTGTATTGCCATCATGTGGACATCAAAACAGCTGCCATCAATCCGTCTGGGTGGCCTGATCATAAAAAGCTGATCTTTTACACCTAGTTCCACAGTTTGAGCTGAATTCCTAATCTTGAGTGAAGAAAGTGAAAACATGTCTCTGGTTCTCCAGGATTTCAGTACTCCAGCCCTACAAATCCTCACTTAAACATACATGGCACTGCCATCAGCTTGGAGTTGTTTCCTGCCTAAAAAATAATCTGTGCACAGGGGGCACAGCATAAAGGTATGAGATTTACAGACGCAAGCATCAATAAGATGAAAGATAATCTCTGTGTGGGGAAGCTTTTCACATTGCCTCTGCATCAAGATGTGAAACACTGTCCCTGACAGAGCTTCAGAGGTGTAAAGGTGGCCTGTAAACAAGACTGGCCTTTAACTTGGCTGAAATACATTTCATGCATCATGGTGGATTGTATTTTTCTGGTGGCTGCCTATGAGCATGCTTGGAGAGGCAGTGGTCTTGCAGTTTTATCTCTTTGCTGGTCTCTGATGCTTTCTTTTACTGCTCTTTCCCAGCACTAAAGACAGACTGAGTTAACAAACGTGGCATCCCTGCCTCTACAGAAGGTGAGCTGAGTTCTGCCTGAGGATTCAATGACTATGGTGACAAGGGGGTCAAAGTGATAAGTAGGAACTCAAAATGCTTAGGCTTCCACTGCTAGTCCTGGGAAAAAGCTCCTCATGATTGCTCTTTCGAGTTGCACGTGTAATGAGGTCAAAATATATTATTCAAAGACAGCTGCACATGTTCATAGCGGCACCCTGGAAAATAAAGTAGGTTGACAGAGAGTCAGAGAATTTTCACCTGTGGTTTCTGAGATTGTAGGATCTGATATACAAAGCTAGGTATGTAAGCTTTCCTCCTTTTTAATTAGTTTTTAAAGTTATTTCAAATAAAAAGGGTGCTTTTTGGGATATGGCTGCATCCCTGAAAGAGCTGCTTAGCATTCCAGATGCACTGGTGTAAAGTCTAGAGGATGAAAGGCTACTAGCCAGAAATGTGGTAATGCTTTTTAAAATAAATATATAAACCAAGTTTATTGGCCAGACACTTTTCTTTTCTATCACAGCATATCCATTAGCAGTTGTAAATTCCAGATGTGCAGTGACAATGTGTACATATATTTTTCAGACCTGGTGCCCAGTCAGAACTCATATGTTGTCACAGAGAAGCCTCTGGCTGTAGTAAGGGAACACGTAAGCATGCAGATTATCCATTGCAAAGCTGCATGCCCTGGTTTATAAACCTTTCAGAACAGTTTGAGAACACACAACTAAAGAAAAAAAAAAAACAAACCGTCTTTTCCTATCATAATTTCTCTAAGTTTTCTGATGGGAATGCAGTTTGGAAAAGAGAGAGGGCTGTTCTCAAAGCTTCATCTCTAGCAAGTTTCTTTGCAGTAAATGAAGGATGATGCCAGTATTGGCATCTCTCTGATGAGATGGACCTCTGCTGGGAAATCCCAAAAGGAGCAAAGCCTACGTGAAGTGTCATGCCAGTGACATCCTCTCCACAGCTTTTCCTGGGTGAATTTTGAGTAGGAGCAGGACTTACCCATCTGAGGAGGTATTCTGCTGAAAAATGCTGATTTTCAGTTTCCAAGATTCCAGTTCTCTCTGAGACCAGCCTCTCTCCCACTGCTCCACTAAGCTTGCTCTCTTGCTTGAACCCATTCCAGAGCCTGTAATTTGTTATGCAGCTGCAAAACACCATGGAGCATGTCACTGTACAGAAGATGTGTACCAGCACTGGGGTTGGTGAGATTCTTCCAGTGTCCTAGGACACATCCCTGGGCATATCCTGCTCTATTATTGGTGTTACAATGAGCAGAAATGCTTTAAGCATATGCCAAAATCTTGCAAATAAGTTTGTAGCCCTCTCTTGATGAGTCTTCATATCCTTCTGCCTAGAAAACGGACAAAAAAATTTCAAGACAAAAACTCTTGACTTTTGTATGTCTTTTCCTTTTTTCCATACTTACTACAAGAACAGCATTTAACAAGCAACAGAGGAAATTAACTTCCAGTGAAATCTGCGGCACTTAAAACTGGACAAACTCGAAGGCAAAGGTGAGTCAAAGCCACGTCATAGCCTCCCGTAAACATTCTGCTCATTCCATCCAAAGGCAGCATTAGCCAAGCCTGTCTTGGAAGAGCTCTGCATTTGCTTTACAGCAGTGGTTTGAAATCTTATCCCTGGTACAGGGAGCACAAAGCTCTGCCAGAGCCTGGCATGGCTCAGGTGACCAAGGGTCTGAGTAGATCCACCTCTGGAGTATATCCACCATTGTAAAGGCATGCACCATGACTGCCTGTGGGATGTAAATATGGTTACTATGGACCTTGGAATAAGTAACCTGACATTTGTCCCAGAAATCTGAAATCTACAGCAGGGTAAAAATTCTCCTTTTTAATAAAGCAATGAAATACTGAGGCTCTTGAACGAGATCTGAAAAAAATGAATCCTCCTTCCATCATTGTCCAGGCTTCCTATAAATATGCACTGGGAGGCTTAAATAATCTTGGCAAGATATAGCAAAGGAAAATTATTGTTAAAAAGAGGCCCTGGATATTGTTTCAACAAACGTTTTCCTCACATAAACTTATGGAAAATTATTGACCTCATAGCAAAGTCAAGAAAGAAAGAAACTCTTCTTGTAAAATGGCAAGATACCACTTTGAATGTGGACTAGACTGCTTTCACATAGATGTGTCTGGAATACCTCCCAGATGTACTGCCTTAATTATGAAGAACAATGGCTGCACAGGTTAATAAAAAAAAAAATCCAAATAATCCCAGTATCAAGAGTTCTGATCTAAATAAAACTAGCTCTCAGTATAATGATAAAGAAAGTATATTGAAAAACAGGCAGTAATGAATATTGGCTCTGTGAGTAGTGGAAAGAACCTGATGGACTTCAAGAAGCCTGAATCAAGCCCACAAAGATAACTACTAGAATGTTAAACTAGATGGAAAATGGAAATTCTTCTCTGGCAAAAAAGGCCCTAAATCAGTTTAACCTTGCCAGTTATACTGGGAAATTCTCTTTCAAGAGTGGACACCACACCATAGCCTGGAAACCAAGAGTGAATCCTTGTTTCCAGAAAAATTATCTCAAATGTGTTCAGATTACAAGCATGTGGGACAAAACACAGTTAGCATCCAAAATTATATAGTCTGGAAATTCTACATCTTTTTAGAAGCCAAAACACTGCAAAGTCTGGAAACAAAACAACCTGAAGCAGTCAGTTGCAATTTTTTTTTTTTTTTTACTATGGAATGTGACAACCATTAAATTTCCTCATAGGAAAATAAAATTTCAGTAGAAACTATTACTGTTTCAAAATTTTACTATTTCTTTACAGAAAGACACTGGTAGACAGGTTAACAGAAACTAACAAGTTTAAGGCTGGTCTTAAGAACTCTTAGAAGTTTCTTGTCAACCAATTTTGCTTAATGTAAATAGTTACTTCTCCAAATCTGCATCCTCCATGCTAAGCTAACTTCCACCATCCTTAGGTTTTGTTACTTTTCTATGATAGGAATGACTTAGTTGGTACACATAATGATGAGCTAATGGCTTATTATTCGATAATAACCTATAAACCTTTCTAGAGGTAATCAGGTTATTCATAAAGTTGTGATTACTTGATGTTAGTTAATCTGAGAGTGGACCTTACATTATGTAACAGATTAATATCTTTATTTCCAAATACCCGCAACAGCATTATATAATTTATGTTTATGTCACACCATAAGTGAATTTTTGAATATGCAAGTGGATTCTACAATCTGGTAACTTCTTATTTTGTCTTCAGAAATTATTTTTTCAAGGTGGGAGGGAAATTAGATGATGATGTAAGTGGTTTAATTTCAGAGAGTATTTATTGATAAGGGGGATTGACACTATTTGAAAGTAACAGGGTTTACTGCTCTTTGTATCTTTCAGAGCATGACTCCCCAAACAGCAATGATCTCATACACTGGGAGATGGATTTCCTGAAGAGTGATCAGCACCTCTTTCTTACATGTTCTTAGTGTTCTCTTCTACAGTCACAACTTCTTATGTGTTTAGACATGATAAGCTCACAAGGTCCCCGTAAAGGGAAACACCTAAGATGCACATGAAAATTCAGACTCCATCCGAGAGCACTCCCCACTGCAGAAAGGACACTGGGAAAGAAGGCAACTTGAGTAACAGAAAGGAAATCCCAAATCAGTAATATAGGGTGAAAATGAACAAAGGAAGGCCTTCATGACAAGGACAAAATTCTTACTCTGATATACAGGTGAACCCAATAAAAAAAAAAAAAAAAAAGGGCAGACATAATTTTAGCAGCAACTTTTCAAGCATTGGACAAATTAAGCCCAAATGCAGCAGTGAGTTGGAAGGTTGGGAAAGGGACATTTAGCTGAATGTGAAAGGAAGAAAGGCTTACTTTTAGAGAAGTTTTGTATTAAACTACACAAAAAGAAGAAGGAGATTGATTATAACTCTGTCACTATAAAGAGGGAAGGACACTGTCCTTCCTTTGTATGTACAAAGAGAGAAGATAAGAAAGGGGAATCACACTGACTGTTAAATGGATTTGCCTTAAGCAGACTATCTAGTTTGTTTTAAGAATTCAACAATTTCCAAGACTTCTTTTTTGAAGTGAGCAAAAATAGAAGTGCAACATAAATGAGGCATGGCTCACGGAAAGGAGCTGTTCTGGGCCTTCCTGCCTTCAGACAATCACAAATTCTGTGTGTGGCAGCGAGGGCATCACCTTGTGCTGGGCTCTAATGAAATCCTGACTGGGGCATATGGGATAATCTGTGGTTCTGCTGGTGTTGCACCTCTGTCTATGTCAGGAGTTTGTATTCCTCAGGCTCTGAGAGGCTGGACTCTGATGAGCATCATCAGCTATTAGGCCTATGACTTCTGTAGTCACTATCTATATTGAAGCAGCAGTGGACACAGAAAAAGCCAGAAATTCTCTTCAGTAACAAATGCACTTCTCTTTTCCTTACATCAATTAGCCTTAGAGCTCCTTCAGGTAACATTTTGTACCCTTAGGATGGCTAAAAAAAGTTCTACTGCAATTGGTGAGAATAAGCTGCAGGCTGCAGTCAAGATGCCAAAGAGCTTTGTAGCCTCAGCAAGAGGGCACAAGAGACCCTTCTTATCTCAGGTGGGGGCTGATTATTTTGGGGACGGCTGCAGTGTGCTTTAAATTGGACCAGATCTTAGTAACAAGTATTTCAATACACAGCTAAAAGGATTTAGCAAATGTAGCAAATTTAGATCCCCTAAGCAAGCAGAAGTTAGAGTGGGATTATGCTAGTGGATCTGGATGCCCAATGAAATGTGCTATTGATCACTCCCCCTGTAGCCAGGGATCTCACTAACAGAACCTTCAGTCAAACCTGGGGTTGTTGTCCACATCAATCACTCTTTATAAACTCTGTTGAAGTTATTCTCTCTTAGTAAAGCATTTGGGTCAGCAGATAAAATCAAAGTTTAATGCAATTAATCCCCAGCCACCGAATCTGATCAGAGGAAATAGGAAGAAGACAATGCGGTGCCAGAGTCCTGCCTAGCTCTCTCACACGGCACAATGCCTGGAGTGGGGAACAGCTCCTGACCCCAGGGTTAAGAGCTGAACCTTAGAGCTGCTGCTCTACAGAACTTTTGGTGTCAGTGCAAGGAGGAGGTGAAGGATTAGAGGGAGGCTCTTGGTATGGGTTCCAGGGAGGCTCCTGGTATGGGTTCCAGGGAAACACTTATTCCACAAACAGGTCAGGGACCAAAGAGCCCCAAACAGCTGTGTACAAGGGTTTTTATATGGGGGATGTTCAAGGGGCGGGCACAAAACTCCATCCAATAAGAACTCTGGGAGGAAGGAGAGAAGGGAGGGAATTACAGCCAAGGGACCAATGACAAAAAGCAGGAGGTGAGGGCAAGTCACGTGAGCGAATGGGGCCTTGAGTATTGGGGGATTTCGAGAGGGGAGGTACCATAAGGGGTTGGACTAGCAAAGGATTGACAGGGAAGGATTCAGACAAGGGACCAGGTTTACAATGACAGATAGGGAAGGCACTGGAATGCAGGGTGGGGATTACAATGATTGAGAGGTAAAGGGGAGGAACATAATTTGGGAATAATACAGTTGGGGGAAATACAAAATATAGGGGGGAAAATGGAACAGACCATTTCTATAACAGAATCCAAAATAACAAAACACACCACAACAGATGGCATTAAAAAAGCTCTGTGGTCTCCCCAGTCAGACTGCTAGCAGCTTAATTTTCTCCTTGGCAGTGAAAAGGGTGCAGTTGTGGAGAGAAAGCAGGCTTGCTTGTAGAAAATATGTTTTCTGTATATAAGGACCACAGTTTGCAGGAAACTCTTAAAAAATCTTTACTGAAGGTATACTGTTTCTGACAACATTGCCATCTCTACAATATTTAGGGGTAGTTTTCTCACAAAGTCAAAGAGAATAAGTCCTTGAGAAGTGTTTCTAAATCCAGGTAGGAAATGGTTGGCCTTCTCTTTCATCAGCTTAAAGGTTCTAGTTACTAATTGCCATATGTTACTGTTTCTGTCAATTTTTTATATTTTTTGGCATTAGGTTCCAAGAATTCATTGCAGGTGATATATAAATTTCCTCGTCTGGTCCCTGACACCAGAGTGTTGACCCAGGAGTAAGAAGAGGTTCCTCAGGCCAGAACCCTGACCATTCCCCATTTTCCAACTAATATCATTGTGCTCCTTTTCTGTGTTTCCTTCCTGGGGTCCAGAAACAAGTAACCACAGGGTGAAATACTAATTTTCTAATTTCATCTTCATATCTAGTAGAGAAGTTACTGCTAGCAAGTGAGGGAGACAAGCTTATGCTTTCCTCTAGTTCATGCCAAAAAGTTTCTGACTTTATTCTATGATTACTTATACAGACAAATGTAGAGACTTTGAAAAGGAGAAGTTCAATGTGAAAGTTATTAGAAAACTCAGAGTGTTAAAAGGAAGGAGGTAAAATTTGTAGTGGTGGAGAGGACATGCTGACACACATACGATGACACATAGAATCCAGTCTGCAAAATCACAGTAACTAGAATGGAGTTGGAATTTCTTGATGAGGAAAATAAATCCAGCAATATTTGCAAAGGTGATTAAACTTGGGGAACCTCCTGGGAAGGAAGGATGGGAGGGAGGGAGGGAGGGAGGGAGGGAGGAAAATTTTTTTTTAAGATATAGAGGTAATACATGGGAAAGCTAAGCCAGTCTTGATATAAGGAATAGAATTCGCTTGTGTAAAGGAATAATATCTTATTATTTACAGTTTGCTTATTGTAATATCTTCACTGGGAATTTGAGACCTAGAAAACTGAAGCTGGAATAATAAAGGTCAAATTTTTAAGTCTGTGAGCCTTACTAGAGTGGCTCACAGTAGAGGTTGTTGAAATCCTCTAGAAAACAAATCAAGACAATATGGAAAATTATAGAAAACACTTGTACTTCAAAAAGATTATAAAGTGCTACTGCTGATAGCAATAGTCATGGTATGAGTTCAAGAACTCTTACCATGAGTATTGGTATCAGCAAAAAAGGGAGTTTAAAAACAAAATACTCTGATGTGGTGCTTTTGGACTATGTAAATTGATGTATGATTTTTGAATAGGTGATGGATTAAATTTTGTAGGCAATTATGTCTACTAATCTCTGTGGACTTGGCAGATAGGCAGAAAACAGAATTTGAATTTGGTACTTCTTTATTCTAATATCATAATATTGTCTTACTTCTATGAGCTGCAGGTGAAAGTTTGATCTCACAGGATAAACTGAAGGAGAAGAGACTTCCTTCCTTCTACTTTGAACATTAGACATCTTTGCAACTTGGAGATGTAAATGCATTTCAGAGTAGACTGTAGTACCATTATATACAGAATTGTTTCTATAATGCTTAGTCAGGGTTGCTTACCAAAAGTTTGATGCTAAACCAGACCAAAGGATGCTTTGATTCAGTATGGCTACAGGATGAAACTGCACTTTTCCATAGCAACAGGGAATAGAGATAATCTTTCCTTGTTCCCATTATAAAATGTGAATGAAACCGTGAGTGCACCAATGTCAGAAAACATTTTTTAGTTGTCAGTAAAGTCTGTGTTATTCTTAAGTGGATTTTCAACTTCAGACACTTTTTCTGAGATGCTTTGACTTTGTGCACATGATAGTAAATGATCTCTTGAAAAAATACGTGAGCCTTAAGAGCATTTTAAATGTTGTAACCAATGAATACAAGCCTCTTAACTAAGAGGACTGTGGTTGCAGGAAAACTGCCTTGCAGCAGTTTGTGTTTTCAAAGTCTTTACTTACACTTGGCAGATACTGCATTATCCACAGTTTTGGAAAGAACTTTTGGCTGAAGTTTCTGGCTGTGATAAACCTTGTGCATATAGTTATACCCAGAGAGTAATTGGCATTGACATAGACCACGAGTTCTTGAAGAGATTTTTTTTGTTTTTTAATGATGATAGTATTCTCTCTGTGTTACCTCTGAAATTTTAAAGTTGGTGGATGAGGCTACAAAATATCACTGCCGTCTAAAATGTCTGTCTTTTATATTATAATGGACTGATTCATGCTGACCTGTCAGGTGGAGCAGTTGCAACTCCCACAATTTCATTGAGTGTGTAAACAAGGGGTTTAATACTTATTTATAGTCCAGTTGCATCTCGGTACAATGTGCCAATGAAAGTTTGCCCAGATGTTCATACAGTGGAGCAGAAATGGAAAAAGGAAACAAAAAACAAAACAAAGAACCAACAAAACAAAACAAAAAACCCAACCCAGCCTGACCAAACCAAATAATTCTAGAAGATGGTCCTGAAAGCTTCCCCAGGGACTTTGTGTGGGAAATTTCACACTGCAGTATGCTGCACATTTGATTACCTTCTCATCAAGGAGGCTTCTGAAATGCAGAGCTGATACCACCCCTCACACAGGTGGCAGGATGTCTAAAGTCACCCAGACATCACCCGGAGCAGCACCTGCTAGAGACATGCAAGAGCATTTAGACGAGGTTTTATGAAGCTGAAAAGTATCTGTCATTGAGTGTGTGACACTCTCTCTGTGCTGCAGATCATATCTTAGCCAGGACAAACAGGGAACCAAATTTTGCTGTGCTTTTATGTGAGTAGCGCTCAAAAATCTGAGGAAAGCAGAGAATGTGTCTGAAGGAAATGCTTAACTATTGCCTTTAGAGCATGAAAAGCCCAGCTCAGAACAGGTAATCATCACTTAGCATACATGAATATTGTTCTTTTCACCTCTTCAGCCTCTAACATATGCCAGCAGATGATCTGCATGCATATAAACACCCTTGTGAACAGGCATCAACTATGTGGGGCTTGTTTAAATTAATTTCCTACAAATGAACTTAATTCATACAGCACATATTAATTTTATCCCTTGAATACCTCCAGTTGGGGCAATACCATACGAATTTTTCCATTTAGTTTCTGGGAGATTGACAGAAGGCTGCTGTAGTCCAGTGGGTTAACCCCCTTGCCCTCCCTGACTCCTGCACAGTTTGGATTCCTGCTAGTATTCAAAGTATTATAAAAATAGTTTTATATTATATTAAATATAATAACTATATTATAAATATAGTTTGTTCCTCTGGACTGAAGATCCCCCAGCAAAAAAAATAAGAACTTTAGCATTGAAGATATTCAGGACTAATGACTTTTTTCTAGTTTCTCTCTCACTAAATACTGCTTAGCAAAGTGGTTACAAGCTTACTTTTCTCTTATGATTATCTTGTTCTGTTCCTTTTCAAATGCAGAACAGAAATATTAGTGTCATACTTCTGCCTTTTCTCCATCAACATTCTTACATGAACAGCCTCCCTATTAAAAGAATTGATGACTAGTATGTTCCAATTTCTTCTTAACATTCATTGCTCTGACAGACATGATTTCTGTTTGTACCATCATCTTATTCTTCATTTTACATTTTTCACCTTACTTTGACTTTACCACTAAAAAAATTATGAGATTTTAGCCAAAGTTATCTTCTTTCCTCATTGGACAATCAGGAAACCCAATTATCTAATCAGCAGCTCTCACAGAACTCTTTAAGTTTTGATTCACTGTTTTTCCTCTAAATTTTCCATTTCCCTTTATTTCTCTTTCACATTTTTTAGACTTAAATACCAACAATACTCCTTCATGGAGTGTTCTCCCTGCATATATAAGCTGGTGATGATCACAGTAATTTGATATATTTTCATCTGCCATTAAAACCTTTGAAAGTTAGAAACAAAAATTAGAAAGTGTTAGTGTTACAGAGGAAAACAGGGATTAAGTTACGGTGAACATTCAAAAAAATGCAGCTGTAAATAATGAATATGGCAGTGTTCTTGAACAAATTCCATTACTTTTCCCCTATGAGGGAAAAAAAAATCTCATTTTCCCCTATGAGATTGGGCAAAATTTAAATTGTAAAAATGCAAGTAATCAAAGTGCCCTTTTTCTGAATATGGCTCCACATACATACTGTGTATCATAAACCCTTTTTTAAGTCCAGTCAATTTACAAGCCTGCCAGTTATTTTCATGTATTTTGTTGCCCTATTGTTTTGGGGAGAAGATGAATTAGCTTAAAAGATGCATGGAGTATCAGTGTATCCTCACAGAACAGTGGAATTGTCTTTATTGGCCCTTACCTGCTGACAGAAGGCATGGTTAAAATGATGCTACAAGCAAGTTTCTGGTTTTGTGTGTACCAGAGCTGCATGTGTCAATGCAGCCAGTGAAAGCTTGATGCTTTTCCCTTCATTTGAAAATGCCGCTGCAGAGGAGACCACTCATCACCAAGGTAAAACTTTTGTTTCTATGCACTGAATGAGAGATCTCCTTGTTTGAGTCATTTGCTGGGTATGTCCCAGGTTTGTCCATGCAAAAATGCACATGACTAGGGAAGGAGATTCTCATTCCTTTTCCCAGGGACCTCCAGACAGGCTGAAGGCCTCATGTTGGAGCTCTGTACCTACCTGGTTCAAATCCCAGAGTTTAACTTTGAATTTTTCACATTTCAGCCAAAAAGCTTTCATTTTTACCACTTGTTCTTAATAGTAACTTCAACACAGCTTCTCATTAGCATTCCTATTGCTAATCCCTTTAATTTTAAATTGCAAAAAGGGATTAAAAAGCCTTTTGGAATTTTTCTTCTCATGATGTGGAGATCTAGCGATTTTAGATAGGTTAGGCATCTCAGGAGATAGATGGTCCTGAAGGCTCAAGACAGGAGAAATATCCATGCAGACTGAATTGTGTTTCCAGTCTGTGACAGAGCTCTGAGATAGTATTTGGCTGCTGCATGAGTATTTCCTTAAGTTCACTGAAATATTAACCAGTTAAGTAGCTCTGCCCTTAGGAAATTTAGCCATGGCTGAGGGTGGATTTTCACTCATTCTTTTACTCTGAATGAAGGTGACAAGTGAAGCAGAAAGTTGCTGTGTTTGCCTTCCTCACTCTCTCTTTCTCTTTGTTATGTCGGAGACCTTGCAAGAACAACACACTATGACCTGAACTAAAGAGTGTCATCCTGTCTCTTCTCATTTTAGCACTTCCCAGAGCACTGTGCTCTGATAATTGTATTTTTAGGGGATCCTTGGCCAAGGATATTCCAATCTAGTATATGGAATGAAGCGTGAACCTTCTTGTATCTACAAGCCTTGAGAATTTGAGGAAATAGCCTTTCATCTTGAAAGTTAGAGAGACTAAATAAACTTCTTTAAGCCAGTTAATCAGCAGAGAGGGGATGTAGGGGATTAATGGGGCTACACAGAACTGTGTCTTGTTTGGAAGGGGCAGTTTTAGGACAGGAGTGAGTAATATTAGTTCACTCAAGAATTGATGTTGAAACCAGATTCAGTGAAGATGATCTCCAGGGTATTCTTCCTGATCCTTTTTATTACTTTGTTGTTGAAATTGTTTTCTAATATTATTTATTGTCTCAAATATCACATTCTCATCTCTTGAAGAAAAAATGTTGCCCAGTCTTTCATCTTCTTCTGGTTATATTTCTTTGCCTCGTTACACGTTTGTTTTTATGAAGGATTTGATCATATTTTCCAAAAATTATTTAAGCTTTGGGTATCTCTCTAAAAGATATTTTTTTAGTTCAGCCAAGATTCTATGGGCCTAGGGCCCATCTCTGCAGTGACAGAAATCTCTGAAGTTAACTATTGTGAAGACTGTTGAGTGGGCCATAAAAATGTATAAAAACTCTAATGACCTCTAATACAGGGTAGTCACTGTATGAGGACATTGATTAAGCCTAAAAAGGGGTTATAAAGAAACAATGACTTAAGATAAGCCATTCCACAGGAATAGGATAATAGGAGACCAACTGGCTCCGACAGCACTGGCTGTGATTTCCTGCTGAGACTATTGGACTGTTTTTGTCTAGAAGGGCAGCAGCCCAAGAACTGACAAAAACAAAAGGAGTCCCTTTTTCCAGAGAGGTGCTGGCTATTGGAAAGGGGAATCATACTGATTTAAAGACCCACAAGACCCCATATGCAGAGAGAAGTAGATGGCATGGTCAACATAAGCATGGCATGAAATGTTTAAAATAAATGCACATGCACTTGTTGCTGGCTTCAAAACAACTTCTGGGATTTCTCTTTATTCTGTCGTAGCTAAGAGTTATGCAGGTCTCTAATTTGCTGTGACCTATAAGCAAATTCTCAGGGTTTACAAAATTTTTATCCCCAACTTTAACATTTTTTGTAATTTTCCCCTTAAGTTCACCTGCAGGTTCAACTTGGTGGCAAAGTTATATTTCATCAAGCATGTTGTTTTCGTGGCTGCTTTGTAAATTTGTGAACAAGAAACTTCATCCAGGCTGATTTTGCCTGCTGTTGTCAGTCCCCCTTATCCTTACTTTTAAAACACAGATGTAGTAGAAACTTGTTATAAGACATACTGAATCGGGACACGTTGTCATTCATCATCCCACCAGAAGGATGATATCTTTCTCTGAATGGTTTCTGGATATTGTTGCATTAATGTCCCTAATGTGCCCCTGAACAATCTGAGTTCATCACCATCCTTTGGACCTTTCTCTTAAAAGTACCTTCTGCAATCCACTGACAACATCATTCACTGAGAGAAGATACTTCTGTCCAGTTGATGTAGTTATCCTCTGCAGATTTCTCAATTTCATTTTCTAGCATCTGCTCAACATTTTCTGTGTCTTTTTAGATGTTATTGATCTTTCCTTTTATTACAGATGTACTTTGAAATATCAGACTGACAACAAAAGTCTAAAGAAAGATAAAATAAGAGAGAAAATAGAATTGCAGCAAACAAATACATTTTCCTAACACACCATGATACACATAAATTGCTAAGCTTAGGTTAATCTTGGCTTAGTCTGGTGAATAGTTTTTGTTTCTGAAAAATTCTCTCTCTGTTTGACTACTTCTGTCAGACTTTCATCTTCTACAAAACCCTTCTCAACTTTATATGATACATCATTGCTCTGATTTTTATTTTTGTAATTACTGATAAAACAATAATTTACTTTGAATAAGCACATGTAACACTGGTCAGGTAACTCACACATCTTCAATATTTTTTCTATTAGGATTTGTTCAAAAATATGTTGTATTGCATGGTAAAAAAATTATATAACAAAGTTGCTTTTACAGAATTGAGAGAATTATAAAATTATAGGAACATAGAAAGGCTTGAGTAGGAAGGAACCTTATAGATCATCTAGTTCCAACCCTCCTGCCATGGGCAGGGACACATCCCACTAAACCTGTTTGTTCAAAGCTCTATCCAGCCTGACTTTGAACACTTCAAGGAATGGGACATCCACAGCTTCTCTGGGCAAACTTTCCCAGTGTCTTTCTGGGCAAACTGTTTTCCCACTGTACCCTCCTCCCAGTGAAGAATTTATTTCTTCAGTTTAAAGCCATCCTCCCTTATTCTGTCACTATTTGACTGTGTAAAAAGTCACTCTTCTTTTGTATATATTCCCTTGAGTACTGGAAGGTGCTATAAATTCTTCCTAAAGACTTCTCTTCCCCACTTCAGCCTGTCTTCACAGGAGAGGTGCTCCAGCTCTCTGACTGTCTTGGTGTCCCTCCTCTGCACCTGCTCCAGCAGGTCCATGTCCTTTCTGTGCTGGGACCCCTAAGCTGGATGCAGCACTCCAGGTGGGGCTGAGCAGAGGGGCACAATCCCCTCCCTCACCCTGCTTTGGATGCAGCTCAGGACACGTTTGGCTTTCTGGGGTGCCAGTGCACACTGCTGAGTCATGTCCAGTTCTTCATCCACGAGAACACCCAAGTCCTTCTTCACAGGGAAGGACTATCAATGAGTTCTTCCCCCAGTCTGTGCTCATGTCTGGGATTACCCTGACCCAGGTGCAGCACCTTGCCCTTGGACTTGTTGAACCTCATGAGGTTCTTGTGAGCCCACTTGTCATGTTTGTCCAGGTCCCTCTGGATGGCATCTCATCCTTGTGTTGTGCCAATTGCCCCTCTCAGCTTCCTTGCTGAAGGTGCACTTGATCCCTCTGTGTTGCTGATGAAAATATTGAAGAACACTGATGGCAAGACAGAGCTGGCAGACAACACTTGTAACTTGCCTCAGCCTGGACATATGGACATAGAGCCATTGATCACAACTCTAATTCCTTATCCACCAAACAGTCCACCCTTTGAACCCATGTGTAATAAATTAATCTATGAATAAAAATTCGTAAAAAGTATAAATAAGATATATATGTGCTGTAATGATATAAAATTCAAAATGAAAAGAATCCTTCTCCAGGTCTGGTCGGGATTTCCCTCCGAGAGGCAACAGATTGCAACCAACACCCAGATAACGAACACAAGCAGGCACATCAGCTCAGAAAATAGACAGGACGAGGGCCATCAGGAGGACAAAAGAACTGGCTCGGAGGAGATATCCATCTCCGGACCTGAGCAACGCCCTGCAGATCTCTGTTGGGAAACAATCAGGTCGACAAAAAGACAAGCCCGAGAAGGTAGTCATCGCCAGACCTGAACACCCCACCTGTCAAACCGGTGTTGGGAAAGCAGTCAAAAGGGACAAAGGGAGAAGCACTGCCGAGATATCCATCGGCACCGGCCCGGATCCCACCACTCTGCCTTGATAACCCAAATTGAAATACATACAGAGTCTCTTTACATATGAGGAGATTCTGTCCGGACACTTGTTAGCTCTATTTTTCCATGCCAGGAAATCCATTCACCTGACAATCAAGGACACTTGGTGAATGGAGCCTGCTTGGAATTCTTGCCTGAGGACATAAAATCTCTATAAAACCCCAGGCTTGTGAACCCTCAAACATGGATTTGGGAATCCTATACCTTTGGTGTAGACCCTGTCCACCCAGCGCTGCGCTGACCGTTTTATTGTGGTTTTTTCTCGTTGTTTGTTCTTTGTTGTTTAATAATAAATTTCTCTTTTTATTTTTATCCTGAATTTGCCTTTGCATTTATAACACGTCTCTCCCTTTTGGAGTTAAGGATGTTGTGTGGGATGATGTTGAAGGCCTTACAGAAGTCTGGGTAGATGACATTGCTTGGTCTTCCCATGTTGATAGTTGTAGAATGAATGTTTCAGGCAGATATTTCTGTAATCACAGGAGAGTTTTCATGGATTAATCAGTTCCATATTGACCGTAGCCAGCACATTACGAAAAAGGTCTTCATAATGTATTTAAAGTTATTAGCTTGCATTCACACTTTTATGTGGCTGCTAATGGATACTACTCTGTAAATGTTATTTTTTTTCTCTTTGTCTATAGAAGGCAATAGTAAGAGGATAGTTAAAGTCAGATTTCAAACATATCAATATGTTTTTGTGGCTTAAAAATAAAGGAATATATCTACCTGTAATTTTACTGTATGGGTTGCAGAACAATCTGGTGGTTGTTCCAATTCACCAGTCTGGTGAACAGCTGCTTTCCAAAGACAAATTTATTCAGATAATCTCAATGAGTAGCTTTAGGTTCTGTCTAGCAACAAATGGCAGAAGCAACCTTATTATGGCTCATACCCAACAACAGGCAACCTGTCTCTTCTTTCTGTTGTTTTTTTGGTTTTTTTTTTTTAAGTACTTAACACCCAAAACTATATAGTGGGCATGTTTCCTGGGCATCCTCATCGCATTAGCACTTGCAGATCTGCTGCATCTTAAAGCTATTCTGAGGTCCATTTGCGAAATGGATTGTTTCTTATTAAGGGTTTACATTCCCTTTGGTTGCTTGCCATGAAGGGAAACAGCAGGTCACAAGTCACGTGCAAAATTGGTAATAAGCCCATGCAAAGGAAATAAGTACACTGCACAATGCTGTTTCTGGAATACTGCTGAGCATTTGCATGTCATGTCTTCAGAGCTTTGAGGAAAAAACATTGGCTGAGGGATGCTCAAGAACACCTTGGCACACTTGTTCTGTCCTTTGTACTGTTTCTTTAAAATGAATGAGAATCTGAAGAATGCCCTCAAAAGACCTCTCCACCATTTAAATCTTCTGTGTACTTTATCCTGACTTCAAAGACAGACAAGAGTTCTCTTTTCTAGAAAACTTTGGTATAGGAGACAGGAGCACTTGGCAGCTTCTCACCTCATTGATGCTTTCATCACAGATACGAGAGCAGCAGTAATTCCATGGAACTGAGAGTTGAAAAGGGGGAAAAAGATGGAGGTGTGGTTTAAATTGCACCTGAAGCACTGTTTTGTAGAAATAAGACATCAGATGAGCAGTCGATTAACAAAACAAATTTGCCAAGTTTCATCTCAGTATTTTTGTGTGTGTTTATGTGTATCCTGCTCCAGGCTGGTGGCATGAAGTAAATCAGGACGCAGCAAAAGTAACTCAGATATATTTATGTTGCCATAAAGAAAATTGATTAGTTATTTTGGAAACGTGAGACAAAGTCTTATAAAATAGGAGGAGTCTCCAGAACTATCCTGTCTAGCTCTCTACCCCACAGCAGGACTAATCTTCCCTGAACCATGGCAGAACTGTATCTAGACTGTTGCCATGTCTGCCAGAGATGTTGCAGCCTCCCAAACAAGTCTTTAGGAAGATTTGTTATCCTCACAAGTGGAGTTGTGCAATGACCACCAGACACTTCTATATTTTTATTTACTCTAGAGATGCAGACAGCGCATACCTCTAAGTATTTGAAGACTACTCTCCTTAGATTAAGAAACCCCAATTATTTTCACTTGCCCCATGCCATCAAGGAAAAACACACAAGAAACCGCATCAGTGGAAGCCCTGGAAAGCTATGCTTCACTAAATAAGAGCTGCTATTTTGTGCTGTAAATCAGCCATATGCTGCACTTGATGAGGTGAAGACTTATGTAAAGTCTGTTTCATATACAAGCTGGCATGTATTGGCTCTGAATGTAAACATCTCTTTAAACAGGTTTGTATCTTAATATACAGGTGGTCCGTAGGTCTATTGTAGTTTTTTGTTAGGATATGTTAAAAAAATGGGCAGAGTTTGTCTCATGAAGTAGGAAATAAAAAAGGTATATATGGTTCTGTATGTGCCAGACCTCCAAAGGTAGGGAAGTGCTGTAAATATTTTGTTGACTCTGTGCCAGATTCTTGTGCTGAATCTTCCCGTATGTAGCAATGTGATGACAAAGCCAAAAGAACATCAGATTCAGTTGTTTTAAAACCTTTTTCTTTTGAATGCTACCTTAAGAAATTAAGACAATTAGACATCAGAAGAAACAATCAATTAATAGAAAGATTACAAAATGCACACACAAAAGTCCCAGTCCATTTTGATTAACTTCTAGACAGTACTTCAGTCAAAGGGTATTGTAAGCTCCTTCATCCTGAAATATGAACTGCATGATGAAGAATGATGATCACTTCCACAGAAGGCTATTCATGCCAAATGAAAGTCAAAATTTTCCCTATTTCTTTTGATACACTTATGGCTGAATAACTGATGTAAAGTATCACCTCCATTTTTTCTCATTTCTCTTAGGACTCAGACTCCATAGTTACACAACAAATGTTTTAGATTTTTTCTAATGGATTAAATTTACTTTTACCTTTCTGGTGAAAGATTATTGAGAATTAAAACGTCAATATATATGAGGGATACAGATAAATAAGTCTTCAGTTCTGTAGTAGAGGCTGCAGCTGAAGAGGTTTGAAGAAAAAGGGCATGAGTTGTTATAAAGGAAATATTTCCTTCTTTACTCTAATTCCAAGTGGATGTAACATAAAAAATATTTTTCCAAGATGGACTACATTTTTCTTTTTATTTTACTTTTGTCTAAAGTAAAGAGGGGATATAGAGCAGAACTCGGAACAATCCTAATAGGCTACTAGACTAAAAAGAAGAAAGGTCCTCCTGACTTTCAGCTTGGCCTTAGAGATTCATATTTAACTTAGTATTAAAAAAGATTGCACAGCAGATAAATATTTTCACCTCTACTGTAGGGAAGTTTTTTCAAGCACATTAGCATGCTTGAGGACTCAGCCATTTGTATGCATTGTCTCCTCTGCCATCCCACTAACAGCAGAGCTAGAATGACAACATTTTAACTCATAGCCACATATTTTTGTTGCTGTGACAAGTCCCATTTGTAAAGTCATTTGTACAGCAAAACATAACGCAGGAAGTATTTGCAAGAAGTATTCATCCAGAAGACAACTCATTTTAGAGCTACTTTGATCAAATTTTGGACCATAGGGCTGCTCCACTCCCTTTGCTGCATTTGGTAAAGGCCATCATGGGCCATTCTACTCTTGGCATGTAAAGAGACTGATTTTAGAAGTGATAAAAAATCCATCTGCAAATCGTGATTTTTATGTGTTAAGAATAACATGAAGAGAAAAAGAGTATTTCTTGAGTCCCATAAGCAATTAATTAACATCAATAAAGACTCATGTTCCTCAAGTGGCCCTAGTCACTTCTGTCCCCATATAGATAACCGAGATGCTCCCCACCACTCCATTGCATTGTGTTATCTTTAATAAAAACATGACATGATGGAACTGTCCTACTTCTATTTTGTTGAAGTTGTCATTCTTGCAGCAGTAAAACAAATCTTTTTTAAGGTCATATTTTCTTTGGAAAAATATATGTTTTCTTCTGTCATTATTTAGTGTATTTTAAAAGTCCTTATAATCTTCCTTTGTATGTGTGAAAAAGGGGTGAAAACCAGCAGCAGCTACCAATAAAACCTGACAGATATCCCCTGTGCATTTCCATTCATTCAGAATGTATGAGAAGCTCAAGTGTGCTCTGCCATTAGACACAGATGTCAAAAGTCATCATTCACCAGGTGTCACATTCATTAGTTTATATCACAGACTTGATAGTTCTTTCAATCACGATTTTAAAAAAAAAGTCTTTTAAATAGCAAAGCTTAAATTATCCTTGCATTATTTTTTCCTTCCTGGAAATGAAAAGAGTAGCATGACATAAAGAACTAGTCTCCATACTTAGCTGAGATAGGGATGTTTTAATAATTTTAAAAGTCTTCAGATTTTTGAAGTTCAGTATGTAAGCGCTGACTGTACTGAAGGAGAAGAAAGGCTTGTACAAGGCCATTGGTAGGGCTTTCATTTTCCTCTCCCTGCCTCCCCTCCCTGGATTTGAAGGAGCTGCTTTAACCTGATGCCAGCAGTACATTGTAGTTGTATCACCTTTCCTGGCAGTCTCCTCTCCATGGCCTCTCGGGTCTTTACGTGGAGGAGAATGCAGAGCTGAAGAGCAGATCAAACACATGACATTCCTTTACATGATTTACAGGACCAGTTTCATTGCGACAGAGATGCAGACAGATGTCTGCAGGAGGAAGATGTCTACTCAGGTGCAATACAGATTTGGATGAAAAGAAAACTTGGGCCAAGGAAAGAGATAGATAGGCTTCATCTTGAAATGTGTTGAGGAGTCCATATCACACATATTTTAAGTTGCCCATCCCAAGGACATTCGGGTGGGGACGATAAATTTTTGACTGAAGTATTCAAGAGCAGTGCTGAATCAGAAAATGTTTAACATACTAAATGAATCATTCATTTTAAAAAAAAAAAAAAAAATTTTTTTTTTTCCCTCCTACAGCTTTAAACTGTCTTTAGGCTAAGGAGGGAAACGACAGAGTGCTGTTATACTTATGATGTGGAAGTCTTTTTATAGGTGACTTTTTTTCAGGTGACCTTTTCTAGACACCCTCATCTTGTTTGAGTGTTAGCAAGGCCTAAAACTGGGATTCAAAAGAATGTAGTAAACAGATGTTTTAATCACACGGTCCAGTCCCTGTACTGAACATGGCATCTGTCATGAAATGGGTGTTTTCTGGGGTACCTCAGCTTTATTGCCTTAAATGATATGCAGCTGAATTCATACTCTTGCTAGGAGGAGAAAATAAATATTTCATTGGGTCTGTTTAGACCCATGCTTTTTGTCCCGAGCAGACAAAATTCTGGCATTTTGCCTGTTGTTAAAACATAAAACTTTTCCCATTACCTCTTTGATAACATATCAAGAAAACCCTTCTTGTTACAAGGAATTCAGAGTTGTGACTTATACAAAATAAATTTAACTCCCAAAACTGCAAATCTGAAAATTATAAAGCCACAGAGAACAAAACAAAAAGTCCATGAAATGAATTTTCCCTAGGGACAGACACCCAGAGGGATAGGGATTACTCATATAGAATGTGCATATGTATATTAAAAGATGCTTATACTTTAACATGAGGAAGCAAGTGAGATATATAGTTGTTAGGTTTTTGGGTTTTTTTTGCATTTAGCATTAATCTGCTTCACTCATTTTCACCATAGTAAAACTTCTGGATCAATCATCTTTATTTTGCATTACTGTTTCAGCATTTTTTAGCCCACTATATTTTTTTTCTCTGTGGGCTTTCCAAGGTAAAAAAAAATGGAACTAGAAAGCTGTTGTCTTTCCTTTATTTCAAACATTGTTTTGTTCCTCCCTGGAGGAAACAGATTCAAAACATAGGAGATGTCTCTGTTCCCTGAATCCACTGAGTAAAGGCATATCTTTAGCAATTCTTATTTGTCATCTGAAAGAGATGAATTTGCAAGTTGGTGGTGGGCCAGGTCCAGTGTGCTAGTCTGACCTTCCAGGCTCATAACTTCTGTTCTACGTCAGCATAGGAGAGGACCCTCAGACGCACCCTATGCCAAGGGATCTACTTCAGCACTGCAGCTGACAAGAGGGCTGCAGGTTATCTGTTTGCTGCCATGAAAAGATACCAAAAACCTTTGGGTTCAGTTGGAGTTCATTTACACTTTTTCAGTCTGTTTCTCTGCTCTTTATTTTCTTGATGGGTGGTGTTTTTTTTTTTCCTGTATATCCCACCATAATGGTACAGAGAAATATTTAGCCTATTTTTCAACTCACAGTTAGAAAGTATGAAGTGAATTTGCTTCCTGTAACACATCACATTGGTGATAGAGCCAAGCTCTGAATGCAGAAATCAGGAATCCCAGGGCTGCCTTTAGTCTGTGTTTCTTTGTTGTGCTGGGAAGGAGACCACAGAGCTGATGCTGTCTCCGCTGTAGTATCACTGGGAGTTACAGGCAGCCATAACCTCTATCATAGGAAGTCATAACTTCACCCTGAGTACATGTGAAACGTGGCATAGAATAAGAAATGTCACATGGAGAGTTGTTTTTTTCTGCCATAATTCTGATCTATATTGGTTCATTGAAATAGAAATAGATGAAAATTGATATTAATATTTAATGTTTCTAATATACAGGCTTATTGTTCCTGTGATGATAAGATGTTCCCTCTCTTTACTAGAAGGTATGACTTTAACAGCTGAAAGTCAAAAATTCCAGGAGTTTGTCCCTTAATACAATTTTTTTTTTATTAAAGTAACCCTATAACTAACTATTCAATATTACATCATGCTCATTTCATTGCTAAAGCTGAGAACAAAACTGCAATATGACTTTCTATTCCCCCCCTCCACCTTTGAGGCATTTCAGGATGATTTGAGACATACATATATATATTTCTCCTCCCCAGGCATTTCATATAGTCTTTCCAATAAAATCCATAAGACTTACAAAATATTACACCAAAAGACATTTTTGGAAAAAGAAGAAGTTGACTTATGTCCCATATTATATACTCTCATAATATTCAGCAGAGAGAAAAAAATCTTTGATCATACTTCCAGATGAAATATTTTTGTTTCTCTTTTCTTTACCATATAAAGCATTAATTGAACAATGATGCTGTAAAAATGTGCATATGGAGACAGTTAGATCCACCCATGTTATTGTAAAGCAACTTGTTTGATGTTTCATATTGTTCAGCAGAAGAGCATCATTAGAATATCCTGTCTGGCAAGAAAGGCTATCATATTGAAAAGGAACCTTGGCCTCAGATTTTTATTTTTTTATTATTATTGTTTTCTCTTTATTTGCAGTCTGAATCTGAAATTCCCCAAATACACTGCTGAACTGTGCATCAGGTTGGATTCCGAAATCTCTGCAGCTTCATATGGACCAGGCTGTCTACACCCAGGGGGCATTTCAGGCTTTACTGCCCCTTTTCCCTAGGGCTCCCCCCATCCTGCCAAGGGCCAGGTCAGCCCCCATGGCCCCAGCTCTTGCCGCAGTGATGCTGCAGCAGGGCTGGTCTTCAGCATCCCACAGCCCTGCTACTCTTCCTCAGAGCAGGTCACTTTACACAGAGGCTTTGAATGCCTCTCTGAGAACAAGAAACTACTATTCTGTTGACTTCTTAGCTAATTTGCCTCACACTGGAAAAAGCAATAAAATTTTATGTTGTAAAGTTTTAATTGTTCTGTTGGGATATTTTCCCTGATTATTCAATGTAATTTAGAATCGATGTTTTGCCTCATCTACATCATACATTTATTAACTATTTTTACCTCCAATGAACTGTTTGCTGGGTGAGTGTATTATGGCAATATTTTGGCAGAAGAGAAGTCTTGTGGAAGCATCCAGGGGAAACATTAATGAACACAGCACTATGCTCCGTTTGCAAATGAGCTCCCATTAGCTTGCTGGGAACCACACCCTAAATATGGAAAATATACCATGACTTGTTATTCAAATGTGGAATCTCAAACTGAAATTTTTAAAGACAATTAATATTTTAATGTCATACTCTAATCATTTTTACAAAGCAGATTTCAAAAAAGGAAGAGGAGGGAGTAGAAGCATGGGAGGTTGAAGCCCACATTGCAGCTTTTCGAAAGAAATTTGTGGGTTTTTGTGGTTATCTACTATTATAATTACTCCACTTGGGAAGGCTATCTTGGCTGTTACTTAAATAAATCAAATCATTCAGCTTAATAAACTGAGGGCAGTTACTGAGATGGCTGAACAACATATTCACCAATGGTGTTTGACAGACAATATTTATCCAGTTCCTTTAAAGACCTCTTAATTTGGAGAAAGCAACACAGACTTGGTATGCCAAGATAAAATATATACAATTTTGCCTGTCAGTGGCAGAAATACCAGCAACTCACAGAATTTTTATTTTTGATGATGAATTGAGAAGATTGAATGTCATCTTTATCACTGGGCTTGTGCAGCTCTGTGTCTGCACCATCTTGATGGCCACCGTGAGGCTGTTTTAGCTCTCAGCTTGAGGCCAGGCTACGTGACAAAACAAGCAAAATGCCTGTTTGTCAAGGAAAAAGGATGGTAACTGGCACTGAATAGTTCTCCTATTACTGGGTTTGTGACAGACCTATTCCCTCTTTAAATGGGGGGTGTTGACAGGGAAGCTATATTTCATGGTTGATGGTTAGATGGTTGGTTAGAGCTTTGAGTAAGCAAATGGAAAATATCTGAATCAGAAGGAGATGAAGGGCAATAAAAAAGAAATCCCACCACACCTTTCATTTGGGTAGTTGCTCACAGTACAACTATACATGAAGGAGACTCTCTTCCAAGTAAAAATCCAGTGTATTTCCTCCATAAAACTGCCAATCCTTAATAAGGCCTTATCCTGGCCTTCTTCAGTGCAGGAATAGATACGAGGGTATAAACAGCAGCTAAAACAAACCATCTGGTGAAAAGGAGGTGCGCTGCCTTGAACCACAGCAATAGCACTGTCTTTTGAAGGCAAACAAGGTTGCCAGTTTGTCAAAAACATCACATGTCCTAGACTTAAGAAGTAGCTTTTGTCCCATTCAGCCACACATGAAAGGCTGAAAGTCCTTATGTTTTTTAAGCTATAAGCAATGCTTTATAGCCTAGAAACACATTATTTTGCCCTACAAATCCCTTAGATTCCTAAGTCATCATTATTACAATGACACTGCTACTACAGCAGGGTATCAAACTTAAAACTCCTGCTATTCTTAAACAGGAAATTAGCATCCAGCTCCTCACCCACCAGTTTAATAATTTACTATTTTTTCTTTAAGATTTTCAATATAACTGAAAATTAGAACTGGGGAGATCACTTTCTAATAAGTTGGTCGGTGACTGCACCACTTGAGAGACATTGGTGTTAATATGAATTACGTGCCTAAACGTTTAACCTTCCATTCTGTAAACTTATCCCAGATCTTGGAATGCTTCCTCGCTGCTGCCTAGATAATGCAATGATGATGGACTTTTTCCTTTGTAAAGATAGATTTCCCAATAAAAGTGGTGTTTTCTCCTCTTTTATAGTGGTCTTTAAAACATGCTTTGATGCAAAATCTGGTAGACGCTACACATCATCTCAGTAAATGGTTCTTGTTCTGAGACTTCTTTGAAGACTCTCAGTGGCCTCTTCTGATATTAAAGTATGCCACTAGGAATATTAAATTACCGTCCCACCTGTTTCTTATACTGTGTTATGTGCTCTAAAAGCTCTGCCAGAAACATGAACAGAGTTATTGTATTATTAGTAAAAGGCCTTGAAATTATATTGTATTGTATACACAGATATTGTTTTGATATGTTTACAGATGCCCTTTTCTAGGTTATTATTAGAGATTTTTTTTTGTTTGGAAAGGAGGAAAGGTAATATAGCTGCATATATCTGTGTGTTACAAACCGTGAAAATATACATGGGTAAAAGTTACAGCATTTCTCTTTAGCCTGTTCTTTGTTCTAGGTGAATGCCAAGCCCCCTCAGTATGGAGGGGCAGCTTCTTACAGTCATCATGGCCAAATTCTTTTCATTTCCAACATCATTTCTGGGGCAAATGATTATTCTCTGGGTTAATCACCAAGTTCTGCCAAGCATTATCTGGTGTTTCCATTTGCTTAGTTAAACTTCTGAACACTGATGAATTCTAATCCACAAAGCAGTGAACATGATAACACCTAATCGTAATACCAAAGAGTATTTTTAATCAAATATTCATAAACTTCTATTCTGCAACGAAGAGAGACCCAGTACAAGCTTTACTTTTACTGAGATAAACCTGTTTTCTGGAAAAATTAAAGAACTTTTTCCTTGTAGCTCTCTGATGCTGCTCAGTTCAGAAAGTTTTCAAGGTAAAGGCTCATCTTCTCCAGAGATTTTCCCAATATATTTTAGACAGGCCAAGTTTTGCTACTGATCTTACATTATGCAATTCTTCGGCTGAGAACAAGCTTGCACCTCCCTAAACATGAACAGAATCTGTCCCAATGCTTATTTTCATAGCTATTAATAAGACAAAATGGAGGAAAGAAACCCCAAATAACCCATCCAAAATGCTGTCAGCTATTAAAGTCTAAATGTCAAATGGAACCAGAATAAGTACTGCTGTTGCTATAGTAACATGTTAACTGTAAAAAAATGTCTAGCCCTCTAAAAACTTAAGTACATCCATATGCAACAGCTTACATGTACATATGTGATTTGAAGTATTCTTGGTCTTTTCCCTGGCAAAATTATATGTCTCCAATTGGAGATCTTTTAGTATCTCTTAGTTTCACTAATGAAAAGCAAACATGCTAAGAAATGGCAAATAAATTGTCTTCACCACATTATACCACTAAGAAGAGTATAACTAAGTACTGATTTAGGTCATGTAAGGCAAAAGGGAAACAGAAGTGATGTCTATTCAGCTTTCCTGCAAATATTTTGACTAGAGCAAAGAGAGCCTGGGAAATTCTATGTGGTAAGCATGTAAGATATTGTAGCAGATAACGCTTTCTAGGCTCAGGATCTCAGAGAACGGACAGTTACATCCAGAGAAAGCAGGAGAGAGGACAATTCTGAATCAGAAACCAAGGATGGGAGACAGAGGAAGAAGACAAAAAGCACACAGATCTAACATGCTGTCTGGTCCCTTCAAGGGTCACCTTTCAGACAATCCAGCAAAGGAGTTAATCTACCTGGGACCTTTTTCAAAGTCAGAATGGCAGTGGCTTGTATACAAACAGGCATGTTTGTTATGAGGGTATCTAATATTTGAAAAAGGAGGTTACCAGGAGAATAAAACTTTATCCTATAAAGTAAATACATGATGTAAAAGTCCTATTCCACAGGAAGCTCTATTCTTGGTCCAAAACAACTATTTTCTATACTTAATCTTCTCTGGGTGTGGAGTAGATTCTCTGGACTTTTCTATAGCTTAAAATAAATGGCAGTAGATGCTACTTTCATTTTCTCATAAATGTCAAAAAGCCTGATGCTTTGTCATTCTCATTACCCAATTCGAGTCCTTCCCACTCAGTTCAGGATGTCCTATGTATGAGCCTGGATTCACTAAATGGTAACTACACAAGTGATTGGGGTGCTCAGTCACGACAAATAGGCAGCATGCTTGTGGCAACATGGAGGCATGTGGCATATGGAAATGCAGACTTGGCAAACAGTGCCACAGCAGGCACTCCAATGTTGTGGAGATGGATAAAAGCATCCACATTTGCAATATGATGTGTTTATATGCCACCTGTCCACATTATCATCGTGCTCTATTTGCTGTGTTCTGCAACATGTTTATCTCTTATCTCTGTCCCATCTGTTACTCTCTCCTTTGCTACAAAAGTTCTGCTCAGTAGGTTTCTTCTTTCTGTCGCTTTCATTTCTACATATGCTTCTTCTTCTTCTTCTTCATTTCCATTCTTCTTCCATTCACTCCTCATCTGCTCCCTTCTGCATCATTTCTCCACTTCTCATCCTTGTATTCCACCCGCTGTGGAGGGGACAAGCCCAAAGAATGGTGAAGACAACTCAGCTGGCACCAAACCTAGGCCCAAAACACTATTGCTGTTCCCCAGGGCCTTTGCTTCTGTAAACAGCTCCCTTCCAAACAGCACTTCCTTAAAGTATTGTTTTCCAAAGCTGCCCATATAGATTTCAAAGTCTATGTATTATATTACTATGAACTGGATGTATTGAACTTGAAAGAAAAAAGTTTATTAGCTAGTTCTTCATTTATGGGAGAGCTTTCAAAGGTACACAGACACAATATCATGCAAAATGCAGTGTATATCTTCCAAAGAATATCTTGGCATGGATTTGTATTCTTCTTGTACTGGACGAAGACTGTGCACCTTGGCCTTTTGCCTATCTGTGTATGATGATGCTGTGGTGTGATTGGATTCCCATTCACAGGTAAACTGCACAAGTTCACCAGAATTACAAATCTGGCACCGGCTTACTGGCTGTAAATTTTTATATTACTTAGGGAGCTGCAAATTGTTCTTGATTATCCCCTTTTCCATTCTTCTGCCTAAAAGAGTGTCCACATCTACAGGTAATAATCAGAGCTTCACTCCTCTCCCTGCCATGCAGAAATGACAATGCTGGAAGGGACTGAACTAAAGAGATCAGTCAAAAGGGAATAACACTTTTAAATCTATCAGAATTCCAGATGGGATGTTGCAATTTGTAGTGACACAGTGCCTGGGATCCTCTGTAGAGAAAAGCTTGCTTTGTTACTTAAGAAAGTTCCTCCTAATGGTAGGCTGATGGATCATAACCATCCATGGATTTGAAGTTGGTGGTGAGCAAAGTGCCTGTTGCCTCTCTCATCCCACCCAAACCCCCCCTCTTGTAGGGCCACAAAGCAGTGAGGGTAGCACAGTCCCCAGACCTGTAAAGTCAAAAGAATACAATGATTGAACCCTTTTTATTCAGATTGTTCATGTGCAACTCACTCAGCACATGGAGGATGGAGGACACAATCCAGGCTGCTCCCAGCCTTTCCCTACCAGCATCCTCAACTTGATGCTGCAGTACCTGCTGCTTGCTACAGCACTGCTCTAGCTACTTTGAAATAAATAGAGTTGAAATGACAATATTTGAGATAAGAAAATGTAGTTCAAGATTAGAACAGTTTTGTTCTCCTGTAAATGTTCATCAGGCCTGTATGTAAGAGGAAAAGAATTTACAGTCATGAAATACCCTTGCGCTTTCACTTTGGAAGCAAACCACTCTGTCCTGAGTCACCTGTCATTGCCTGATTTGATGCTTTCCTTCAAGCTCCTTGGCCCCAAAAATGAGAAACATCACAATGGAAGAGGATATTTGTAGAGGGTTGGTGTGTTTTAAATAGCTACTTTAGAGGGGAAAAAAAAGAAAAATCCAGCCTGAAGATTATGTGATTTTATTTAATGTTTTCAGAATAGTTTTAAGACTCTTTGGTCTAGAGATTTTTTCTTCTTTTCTTCTCTTTTTTCTTTTCTTTCTAGCTGTGGAAGTGTCTTATAATTTTTGACAGATGTTCTGGGCTTCTTCTTTAGCACAAACTCTGGACAATGAGTGCAGGAGTTCAGAAGCATTTGCTCATCTTAGCTGGGATCTCTGGCTTGCACCTCATTCCAGCACTAGTTTTAGTGCCATGAACTTGCTGGCTAGTTTGAAATGATGACACAGAAAACACTGTGTGCTCAGAGGAGAGTCATTTCAAGTGTCCAAGCAAGAAAATTGGGCTGAAAAACTGACAAAACCAGATCTAACCTGGGGCTAAATGCTCAAGGCCAGATCCTTGGGTAGATTAAATCATCATTAGGGCATTCATGTTAATGGAAGGATGTGCTGATTGACCTCCTCTGAATATTTTAGCTAGCTTGTGTATGTGCCTGTTGCAATTAAGAGGGCTTTCCAATGAGTGATGTGATTTTGAGTCACTTGTTTGGTACATTTTTTCTTTTGTTCCGTTTTACTGTCTGTCTTTCACCTACCAGGGCACAGTTGCCCTCATCACTGGCCTATTCAAGGATTATAACTTTCCCCTTTCCAAGTCTTGGATAACCAATTAGTAAACAGTCACTGATACCAGGAAAGTATATATATTATTTAGAATCAAAGTAACCCTTTCTGGTGCAGCTCTTAGTATTATTCTGTAAACAATGTGAAGTTTAGGTCCGTTTGCCCTGGCCAGTTTAAGATTTTAATCACACAAGGTTTCAGCTACAGAAAACAACCAAACACATTACTGCTATTCAGGATATTTGTTTTGGCTTCTCTTTGCAAAACAAGTACAGAGATAAAAGAGCTCCAGTAGGTAATTCTTACAAACCACTCAGAAAATATTTAATGCTTTCTGTGCAGGGGAGCCCCCCCCCCCCCCCCCCCCCCCCCCCCCCCGGCTTTCTGCTTTGTCATGGAGAGAAGGTAAAGGAAGGCACTGAATGGGAAAGCAACCTTGCCAAAAAACACATCTTCCTCACAATGCCTGATTAACATCTGAAAGTTAGTACCAGAAGATACTACTGAGTCTTCCAGAAATACTGTGGTTTCAGTATTATGACCAGAAAGAATGAAAATACCCTGTAGTACTCTGTACTTCAGTGGAGCATTGAGCAGGCTTTTCTGCATGCTGTATTTGAAATTTATTTCTGTCTGAAGTATTTGGTAGGGGCCTTCTCAAGAAATTAGTTTCATTATATGATTCAGCCTGCCATATAAATTTTTATATTTCTATATTTTGATATACTTATATAATGTGCCTTTGCCAGCTAAGTAGCAGAACAGTATTCAGTCTTTATGTAAGACTTTTTATTCATATATCAAAACACTTTCCACATAAAATTTATGGATATAAAAACTAAAACTGAAAGGAACAACTCAATTTTTTTGGTGTTACAGATCACAAATAAAATACAAGTTTCTTAAATTAATCTAATTACTTTTTAAATTTGCCACGCTTAAAGACTGCATAATTCATGTGTATTCTTAATTAACTTTGCTTTGAAAAATCAAACTCAATTCAAGACAGAAGAAGTCTAACTAATATTCTTACATACTGCTAATGGTAATTAATACATTATTACATAACTGGAATGTCTTTTGGAAACATGAAAGCTCCAATGCAAAGGTCTGGTGGGGTAGTAAGAGGTCTCTTTGAGAAAATTTTATGGTAGACTAACAGCATTTTTCTAAGAGGTCATAGAGATATTAGAGAGTAAAACCAGGGGTTAGCAGGCTTCTGGGAGTCCACATACTATTGGTAATGAAGCCACAAACTGCAACTAAAAACAATAAGTCAGCAGTAGGATTGTTTTTGCTATTAAAAAAAAAAAATGCATAAGGACCTGGAAATCAAACAGGACTGAAAGGTACTGCTCTAAGCAGATAGCATGTTCCTGCTTCACAACAGGCACAGAACCAGGGAAAGCCCTGACTTCAAAATCCAAATCCTGGTTGCCAAAGGCTCTATGAATTCAAAAATATAAGTGAAAAAAAATTGTGTCAGCAGATCCCTTGAAAGGTATAGAGTAGAAAGGAAGAGGCAGTCAGCTGCAAACCAGTGGAGACAGAGAATATGTGCTGACAAATAGCATTGCATGGTTGTCTCATCCTTGTGTTCCTTTCTCTGCACATCCCCTGGATGCCAGTGCCAGCGATGAGGTACTGGAAAAGAAAGATTTCTGATCTGCCCTGATACAGCTGTTCTTCCATTACCTGCCTTCACAGATGGGTACCACCACAGCTGAGCCTTATTGCACAAGAAACTTGTATCACCAGTTGCAGGCTCTGTGTTGGGTTCTGCTTTGCTTTTCTGTAATATCGTGTCCTGCCCCATTTATTCAAAGACTGGAGAAACAATCAATGTTTTCTGTTTGTGGATCAGTAGCATCTTCTTGACTTTGTAAGTTTCAAAGTATTGAAAAGTGGAACAGAAGCAACATTTCTGGTAAAGAGATTTCAAATGATTCTGCATCCAGTGGTCACCAGACTGGGAGAACTGGCTGCAGTTCCTCAGAGAAATTTACTTGACATTACAGTACATGAATGGCCTCTGGGAAAAAAATCCCATGACAGCCGACTTTCTCATCTGAGGTAACCCCTTTTGTCACTGAAGCTGTTCCTCCACACTGGGCAATAAGTCAGAAAGCCACTTTCTTTGGACTTTTTGCTGTGCTTTAGTCTAGACTTAGAATCAAAAGTCTCTGGTTTCTGTGCAGCTCTCATAAAAGTAATTTCCTAGAACAATAAATAACTAGACCAGGGTCTCAGATACTTTAAAAATACATTTATAGTAAAAGTTCAACAAATACTGCACATTTATAATGTAAATAACCCTATGAAGTTTTAAATGGTGTATGGGTCAATCTCACACTACTTTTGCATTTGTTTCTTTGGAAACATAAAAGTGATGGAGTTCTAGCAGCACTTAGCATTTGTGGGAACAAATTTTTGAGGTCATATATACTAACATACAAGTATTCATGAACACTAGACTTCATATGTAACTGCTCAGATCAGAAGGGCCTTTTCTTTACCTGAAGCTCCCAAGTCTGTGCAATATGTGAAGAGTTCCTCCATCTAGCTTGAGCTACAGGTTCTGCTTTAGGATATTCTTCTATCATGTGCCATAGCCCACATGTTCTTTCTGGGCTTGCATCTCTGTGCTAGGTGCATCTTGAGAAGCCAAGTGCCTATGTGCATCTAACAATTGTGCAAAGTGTCTTTCTGAATATTTAAGCATCTCGTTATCTTGGAAAATAAGATTTACAATCTTGTTTGTATTTGATACCCACAAATAGGTCTAAGGGATCATCTTTCTACCTCACAGAGTTCTTTCATTTTGTCATTATTTTTACAAAGTGCTAAATTACTTTTCTGATGAGAAGAAGAGGTGAGCTGACAAATACTGGACTGAACAGATATAGAATGTGCTGCTCAAAAAAAAATTATGCTGATCAGATACAATTTTTATAAACTATTCCTCAATTATTCCTTGTTGATAAATGCACAAGAGCATGGTCCCTCTGTAGCTCCCATCTTTCTAATTGGATGCTTTAGCACAATATTAACAGAAACAAAGGATGATAAGATTACAAGCCAGTGATGAAATATCTCAAGTAAAGACTTGCATTGGTATTAATTGAGTTGTGTTTTCCCTTCCAGACTTAAACTTTGATTTTTTTGAGGTCTTGACTTAAATACAAGATTCAAAATCCTCTGATTGAAAGGACATCAAAATGGTAAGGTATAATGGCTATGCTGTCTGCAAGGTCCCATGAAAGCAAAGTGAATTAGGCATACACATGAACAGCAATGGGAGTAAGGAACAAAGTGCAATTTTTGTAAGGTTTTCTAAATGTGCTGCAGACATTCTTGGCTGCCTGCAAACATCAGATAAGAGCCTACATAAGGATGGTGAAAAGAAGAATAATCGGCACATTTAGTGGATTTGCACGCCCAGATGAATAACTCGTGGCTAGGAGTTGATCTGTAAGCGAGGAATATTTAGTATGTGTGAGAAAAAAATTCCAATCATGTCTTGAACTGGAACACAGTTCAAATCCATGAAAAGAAATCAATGACTCAATGCCATCAGCTTAGAAATGAAACACAATGAAGAACTGAAGTTCAAAGAAATGTTCAAGCCATATTGAAGAGATCAGACAGAGACAGAAATAGGAAATAAAACCTTGAAGGAACTTCACTGTAAACAGGTGAGCCACAGCTATCATCTGACATTCTGAAGTTAGTACAATAAGGAAGCAGACGTTCTCACCAAAGTAAGAATAAATGTCTGGTTTTGCTCAGTTTGAAGTTGCACTTGGTTCCATAAGCAAATAACATCAAACTCAAATAGATGCTAAAAGTACATACAATTGGATTTACCACATACGACTTTTCAGAATATCTATAGCAAAATGACTGATAACAGGAAGAAAAATCATCGTTAAAGCCAAGAAAATTATCAGATGTGTCACAATAATAGAAAGATTGTACAGCTTTTGTTAACCATGTAGGGAGATCTACTACTCAAATTTGTAATAGACTTGTAAAATAAATAAATAAGCATTATTATTTCCTTTCAGCTGATGTTTGAACTCAAGCACAAATGGGTTTTACTAGCTCCTCTCATCAGTAATGCTGTCTCCTGATACCCATGGCTTATCACAGGCTCAATGAAACAGGTTTTTTGTAGGTGCTCATTCTTAAACTATCAGGAAAACATTGATTTGATGCTGGTTATTCAATGGTTATCACAAACCATGAAGAGTTCTGGGATATGCAAACTAATATTACCTTCCCTAATCTTATTTGGACTAAGCACTAGGCACCTCAGCCAACAGCTATTGTTTTCAGTCAGAAGAGATTGATCAAGATGACAAATTGCAAATAAAGTTTACAGATTTTTCCTTTTAAACAGGACCAAACCAAGTGCTGTGGGAAGATTTCCCCTTTGATCTATTGAAATAGTCACTGGAAAGAAAAAGCACAATACTCCAAACTGAACACGTTGCTTCAGATCTCCACAACAATGGGAGAGAAATATTGCAGAACTTGTTTGCTCCTATAAAACAGCATTCAAAGAGTGAAATCCTGACAGCATTTATTTACATTTGTCAGTAGAAATTTGATTTGCCGAAATTGCACTGCAAGAAGAAGAGGCCTTAGTAATAGAAAATTTAGGATTGGATTAATTTAATGATTTCTCCTGCCCTCCAGAGGCCATTTTAAATGACCTCCATTCCCTATATATTTAAGTAATTGCTAGGAATATTTTACAATCCTGTTCATTTAACTGGTTGGGGTAAGGAAAAAATAAACATACACAGGGCAATGAAACTGAGTTTGCTAACTGACTTTCTGCAAATGCATCGGTTTCCAAGCTCTTTAGTCCACATTGAAATTGGCTGACTAGAATGCAAGCTAGATCAAAACCAGACTGGAAGACAACTGGCAAGAAGCAGGAGAGGGGTAGATGAGCAATAAAGGGCACAGAGGTAGTAAGGTTACACTTGTACAAAGTGCAGTCTGGATTAAAGGCAGCCTCACCTGGGAATACTCAGGAGTATGTGAGGAGATGTCTTCATACTCACAGGGACACACCCTCTATGTATGGACAAAAGTAGGTTTTCATAGTGCAGCACATTGGCATTCAGTTCTGATAGCAACTGCGTAAAGCAAACTTCAGCCTTCTCACAGGGCTTGCAAATCATTTGCAGGACCTCATTAAAGAGAACTTTGTTAAGCACAGAATGCTAAGAAAGCATTGCCACTAGATGAGAGAACGATAGAGCTACAGTGAGCCATTAGAATCAGGTATCACTTTTTCCATGTGCAATGCAAGTTTTTCCAAGTCAGTGTCTGGAATTCAAACCCAAATACGTCTGAATCTCAGATGAGGCTTTTATCTGGAGGAAAAATACTCCCAAGAACCAAGTTTTCAGACTAAGAAGGGGGCAGACATAAAAATCAGGAATGAATTACCTTCAGTTTCATGTCCATATTGGCTTTTTTGCCAGGATGGCAGAGCCTCCAGCGTATCAGTGCACGCTCTCCCAAAAAATGAAAAAAAAAAATGCCATGAAAATATTGAAGACACAAGATATTTTTAGCACCTGTGCCTGTTCTTTTGCAGCTTTCTGTGGTTGAATTCCATAAAGAACTGTTGGTCCTAATCATCATAAGCCCCATAGCCTGACAGCTGACTGGCATTGTTACAGTACCTCAGTGCTTGGAAGGTGATCAGCACAGCACAGAACACATGCTAGAGTTCAACCTGCTAAAACAGCCTTTAAGGGTTTGAGAGAGTTTCCCAGAGGGGACTGCAGCATGGAAAACTCCTGCACAGTGGCCTTAGGCAATCACTCAGGAAATATTAGGGAGAAAGCACTGGATTCCCCAGTCTCCCTGTAAGTTTGATTCAAGGCTTTTCAAGAAAGCAACGAAGACTGCAAATGTTGTGCTGAGCCTTTCCCATCATTTCCACTTTTCCACAATAAATTTGAAAGAGACTCTCCAAAATGAAAAGTATTTTTTTCTTCCCTACAAACTTGTAAAAAGACTACATGGACAATGAAAAAGTCCAAAGTTATCAGAAGCCTTTGGTAGAATGAGCTGAAAAGTGATTCCCAAATTCCAACTGCAATGTGGAACTGTAAAACACCTCAATCTCCTGCTTTCTTGATGTTTGAGGTCTTGTAGATAAGAGTTAGTATAACAGCTTAGTTCAGCGGGGTAACGCTCCTTCATGCTCTCTGGAGTATGAGGGAAATGGGGAGAGACTTCTCGTTGGCCAGTTACTGGTGCCAGACAGCTGGGTTCATCCTCTGGCACCCATTCAGACTGTGTCAGCCAACCAGTTCAAAAAAAGGAAAATTTTAATGCTGTCTTCTAGAGGGCAAAAAGCAGTTTTTAGAAACACAGCAAGGAAGAGGCCACCTGCAGCACCACAAACAGATCTAGTCCCATTAATGTTCCCCAGTCTCCAAGAGATAAATCATTCTTTGCTATAATCACACCTCCCTGCTTCAGGGATGTTAGATACCAAAATTAGTAGTCTAGGGACTTCCTAGGTGTCTACAGTTGATGAGGAAAGAAAGGTTCCCAGAAGGCATAAAATGAGCTTCTCATCTGCTGTCTTTCTCTGGAAGACCTTTCACCTTTCTCTGTTCACCAGGAAAGGATCATACATGATAGGTTGATTGACTTCTTTTGAGCTCAGACTTGCTTCTCTTCTCCTGCTGTTCTGTGCAATGAAGACTGAAGGAAATTCCAACAGAGAGAATGAAATGAATATGCTGTTTCATAAACATTTCCACACTTAACACCTTCTTTCTTCCCCACTCCTCAGTTTCTCGAGGGGAAAGCTTTTTTTTTGTTTGTTTTAAGGAAAGCTTATAAATTTTATCTTCCTTCAGACTGTCTTAACACCTTTTTTTGCAAGCCTTGGGGTGGAAAATGCAGAGATTTCTCAAAATGTCACTTTTTCTGACTGAAGAGCTTTTGCTCACAGCTGAGCACAGCTGTTGCCCACAGAACTGCTGTTTGTGAGATTCTGTAAACAATTCCAGGTTGCAGTAAACTGTAGGGCTTATTATTTGATAAATCATTTTAAATTATAATGCATTTTAATGCATAGCTTTACTTCAATGCATAAATACAAGGGCTGGAATTAAAGCTTAATTTTCAAACTTTGTTCTGCATTTTCTGCCTGCTTAGTTTTTTGCTATGCTTTAGACTTAATTTTGTTTAGAATAGAAAGTACTGTATCCTGCTTTTTAGCCCCAAATTCGTAGTTAACATCTCTTTCTCTCCAGATCACTTAAAAACTCCATCAGATTAGTTTAAAATCAAAAGACTTTAAAAAGATCCAAACCAAACACATTATCCTTTTATCTATCCTCGTAATTTCCAAGCACTTAATGAGCCTTTCTCAGTTGGACAGGTTGCAAATTTCCAAGCATATTCTATGCTGGCTGTAGTCTCAGGTGTCTGGGGGGGTGGCATTTAGAAAGACCCAGCAAGCACAGGCTGATGGGTAAGAATATAGTGAGACAAAGAAAAAGGGTTTCGAGGATGCCATGGACTAAATGTTGGCTTAGAAACACACTCTACATGTTTCATATGTCAAAGTATAAATTTGAGTTTCTGAAAGCTGTTACATGCTTAGGACAACATCAGATTTTTTTGTGATCAGTATCTGTGGGTCTTGAAAAAATGCAAAAAGGGAAAAACATATTTCAGAATCAAAGGGCTGCTGAGGGAATTCGATAGTAAGTCTATGTGAAGCTTGATTTTTTTATTTTTTTCCAGATTTCCCTGCTTGGTGAGATGAATAAGGACTAATAACATTACTGTTACCTCTTTTCATATTGTTTAGGCATCAAAGAATGTGCTCTGTGACATCCTAGAAATAGGCAAATAGTGCAGATGACATTATCTGGCATCCTTTTTGTGCACTGTGTGTCTCATTTCTGAAGATGAAACTGTTGGATGCTTGACCCAAATTCACTGTCTGTTCTTCAGCAATCTGGTACAAAACATACATGGGTAGAGAAGACCCTGGTAGGCAAGAACAGCTGCAAGTGTAAATGAACTTCATCCCTAGATTTTAGAGACTTCTATTAATCTCTTCATTACTCAGTGTATTTGAGAACTCAGCCTCTTTGATACATATCAAGGAAAGCTGGTAGCAGCTTGTGTGTAGAGTTGAAAAGCAATTGGACATTTGGCAGTGAAATGCTCAGACCCCAGGGCATGGGTCTCTAAACCTTTATTATGAGAATGCTTTTTAGGGTGAGACTGAATGGGAAGAATACAGCCCATTCTCTCCAATCTTACAATAAATGTCCACAAGGCATTCCCAAAATTTAGAAAGAGAGCCTAAAATAATATGAAAGTAAGTAAAAATGTGTTCTTTTAAGAAAACTAGCATCCTTTTTTTCATCTTTCTCTTCAACAACTGGTACTTTCAAACTCTCAGTAGTTTTGCTGTCATGGACCTGACCACATCTCCTTCCTCCTGGGGTTTGGCATCCTGGGCTCAGGGCCAGTTTTGATTACAGATATGTCCAGACTTAAACCAGTGATGTGAAAAGCTGCAGTGGGGCCCTTCCCCTCCTTCACCTGGTACTTGTAAAATGGCTCAGGCTCTTGATCTCTGCCTGAGCTACACTGCTGGTTGACCAGTGCCCACCCTTTTACTTCCCTCATTTTGGCCCTGATCCTTACCCACTGGCTTGACTTTCTGGCTTGATGTTGAAGCTGTCTCATCCCTATGGGCTTTCCTGGCAATTTGGTCTGTTAGCTGAGGCCGGCTGTCATTGTAGGCCTACTCTGTGAGATGAGAGAAGATGAGCTGGAGCCAAGACTCACACCAAGGCACTGACTGTACCCACACAGCTGCAGATCCAGAACAGTGAAGCAGAAGGAACAGAGCAGGTCCAGTGTTGGCAAGATTACTACTCAACCTCTATTTTTATTTCAAATATGACCATCATTGCCTTTTGGCTTCCTCTAGGGCTAATGAAATACAACATCTAGTTGATGATGCTGATCAAAACAAGGGACTTGTCTCAAGTAAAATCTTGTCTATATCCAGCTCTGGTCTTTAGATAAGGTCACTGTACAGACTTTTGACCTGCTGGACTCCTTTAACTATCATATGAGAACATGTCCTGTGGAGAGGCAAAAATAATGGTGATAATTTACAAAAGAGCCAGACATTGCATCATCTCCTGCTGGGGTCAGAACCAGCCATTATGATTCATGGTTACTATGAAGCCATAGAAATCCAGGAAGACCCACATGCTAGCTATATGAGATATGGCAGCCAACTTGGTAGCAGGACAGATTGCTTGGAAAATTTCATATTACTGCTTTCTCCCATGTGAAGCCCCCAAATATTTAAGATGTCCATCCTAAGCACATAAAACTTTCTATCAATTGAGATGCAGGTGCTTCAGGCGCTATTTCTCTTGGTATGACTATCAGTTTCCAAGGTGGTTGTGTTCCCCTGGAATTATAAAGCCATTTGTCTTGTGACATAGAGCAGAAAGTGCTGAAAATGCTGAAGCTACTTTCTGCAGTTCATTCCCATAAAGAAGAAAAAGCCATCCTCATTCTGGCTATTTGACTTCACTTGGGACAACTTGAAAACCCTGGAGCACTCTTTTTACATTCTCAGTTAGGTCTGGGTTCAATAACAAACACTGTTTCACTGGAATGAAGAAATTCTTCATTCTCCCAACACAAGACTTTGTACTGAATGGCCAAAATTACCCACTGTCATTAGAGGAATATGATGGGAATGTTCTGTAATACCCTATAGTGCTCCTTCTGAGCCTCAAAATAATATTGGAGAATATCTCTGAGCTAATCCTTAGAAGACCTTTATAAAAAGATAAACCATGAGGACAGCATTTCTCTACTCCCTTTCTTTTTAAACAGAACATTTTATGATCCACCCAGGACAAAGAACTGCATTTCCATGCTAAATGCAAACACTTTTTTGGCATTATCTGGCTTCCATACACCTTTTGTTCTAGAGAGGATTTTTTTATTTGGCAGAATGAAAAGAACAACCTAAAATGTCAACTTGATGAGGACACTGAAGGAGATCGTTACCTGTGTAATTTTGACATTTCTATGTCTGTGCTAAGTTACCTCTGGTAGACCAAAACACAATTTTGCTATTGTTATATCACTATTTTCCTTTCTGCAGGATGTGCAAGACTGAGTCTTTTTCTAAAAAACAGGAGACAGAAAAGCTGTAACAAGTCTTTGACCATTGGTGTTATTTCATTATTAACTTGGCCCTGTCTGATCTTTACAGCCGCGGTGTTGAGCTTGATTCTTTTGTCATCCTTCTTTATTTACTTCTCCAATAGCAGTTACTCAATGCCAGAAATTACATATGTTGTGCAGATGTAGAATTCAGATATTGTTGTGAGTTTTATTTCTCTGGGACTGATATCTGATTTTACCTTTTGCTCCTCCCCTTGTTTGATTGAAAGCCCTTCTAATACCCTTTCTCTGCTTGTATTGTGGCTTTGCAACAGCAGTTTCACATGCAGTGCCAGTTTCTTGGGGGAGCTGAAAAGAATCTGAATGCTGTGTCACAAGCTCATCTCTGAAAAAACAACTGAACTCTCTGGTCAGACACTTCAGGGACAGCCATTTTTGGACCTGTTCTTGTTCAGACTACAAGAGAGAATTTTTCTGGTAATTTTTGGGAAGTAAGATGATCCCTGTACAGTCTTGTTTAAAAACTTGGGGGAAGAGTTTACTTCCTGATTTAAATAAAATTCAGAGGAGCCTAATTATGAAGAATGGGTATAGAAGAACTTTGTAAAAAAATCTTAGCAATTTCCAGTTCTGTTCTTTTTTTTATGGTCTCTAAAACAGCATGACACATTAATATTCTGTCACACAGCACTCATGTGTGTATTGCACAGTTATCATAACTGTAAAACAAATTAACACCTCATATTATATTCTGGATGGCATCTGAGACAATAAATCATCCTTTTTGGATCTGTATGTGCTTGCAAACAGTTTACTTGCTATTTATTAAGCAGTACTGATTACTAATTAATTGATAATACCTCCTCCCAACTAACAAGTACTGATACAACAGGCTTATACTTTGATATTATTTGTTCCATCCCTCCTCCTTTCTGACTTCTGATGACACAGCTACAAGATGCATCCATGCTTTTCCAGAGTAAGAGCAATTCTGCACTGATCCTTGAGTCCAAAAGATTCTGACAGAGCTATTTATACTTATGCTGTGCACATGCCTGAGTATCTTGCAAAATTAATACTTTAAGTCACTACATTAATCTGTTGCTTCCTCTTATTCTTGCATAAAAATATAAATCCTCTTATATCTCAGAGCATAATTTTTAAAACACAGACATTTGGTACAGCTTCTATCATGACTGTAATGTGAAGTAATTCAGTGACTGGAGTATTAAGCAATTATCCTATGCAGGTAATAGGTTAGCTCGGCATGTATACCAACCTGTGCATTACTCTCTAGTAACTTCACTGCTGCTGAGTGTCATAAATCATTCATCTCTACCATTGTCTAAATGATAAACAATCCATCTAATCTCCAGAATAATGTCCTGAAACATGAGTGAGAAGCTGCAATTCCTCATTACATTCCAGCTGTATCTGGAAAAAGTAATATCAAGGCACAACTGGAAAGAGGCTGTACAGAGAGGTGTGAGGAATGACTCATGTAACTATTGCATTGCCTAATCCTTCTAATGCAATCTAATAAGAATGCATAAAGTATTTGAACAAGAATGCCTTGAAAATGGTTGTTATTATTAATGATATATAAGTAATGTTGGAAAAACAATAAAAATGTAATTTTGAATTTTACAGGTTTGTTTTAGCACAGTAAAGTGCTAGGACAGGTAAGTCCTATTGAACTTGTCTTACAAAGAGTGAAATCAATATACAGAGAGGTCAACTTGAACTCAAAAATGATGTTAGTTTTTCTGATTCCCAGTACAATCACTAAATATTGAAATAGATCCTCTGTGTTTCCTAGTGGGGATCAAAGCAGAATAATGTACACCTAATGGCTCTCTCCCAAACAACAAGGAATCCTGGAGAGATGGTGTGGTTAGAAGTCTTCTGATTCCTAACAGGACAGCCATTTCTGGATATTTTACCTTGCAGCATGTGTCAAATTTTGCCCTGTTATAGTGGAAAATACCTTACCGCAAAATTAATTTATTATAATTATTTAATTATTTATTACAACTATTATTACCATTTATTTTACTTTATGTAAATTACTTAAAATAGCTGATGTACAGCTTTGGTTTGGGTTCTGGTAGCTCTCTCTAGTGAGACTGAGTCATCACCAGCAGAATCAAGAACAAGGCTATCAAACCTTTCAATACAAAATCTTTTTTTAATCAAAAATTTGTGTCATATCTTTTCCATTTTCTCCTAATTTTCAGAGAACTAAACTTTGCTTTAATTTCTCTTCTTTTCCCCTTGTTTTTTTCCCCTCTTTTTGCTCATATAAGAAATTGCTATCTACCATCTTCCATCTATTCCTTTATTTTTAGATACTCTTCTTTGTGCCAGGAATTTGTCAGCAGTTCCATACCTTTGAAAAAATATCTGAGTGGAGATCTGATAACTACTTCAGAATTGGAGCAATTTTGAATAGTTGTAGAATAGCAAAGAAGAAAAGTAGTCGGGGAAAAAAAAGAGCAACCCAAAGTAAACCTTGAACCTTGTTCATTTTTTATACTCAAAGGAAAAAAGTAGGAACAGGAAAAAATAACAGTTTGAATAGTCTCTTCTGAAAGGTCACAAACATGTGGGTGGAAAAAAAAAATCACTGCTTTTAAGCCTTCAGAATCAAAGAAGCTCCAGAATGACAATACATTTCACAAAATTATTTTTCCTTTACTTGAACCAGGACAAGACTAAATGTTCAATTTTGGACAAAACTCATGTCAACCACTGTATCAATGTTTAATGGTTAGAGAACTTGCATGAGTCATACTATGATTTATACCTCATTATGTGTAGAGAAGTTAATAGGATGGTGGGACAACCATTAGGGAATGGGTGCAGTATCTTTTGTATCAGGATTTTAGCATTTGGATGATGTGATAAAACACTCTTACTTTAAATCACAGAGGTACAGCAGTTAGCTAGATAGTCCCTATAAAATAAAAAACTGCCCAAACACAAATGAAAAATTACTATTGTTTGTATTCAGTCCCAAAATGTATTTTTTTTTTATGAGTACAGGTTCATGCCAGATGGGCAACCGTTAAATCTGGGATTTAGATTTTCTCAAATTCTGCAATGTTTGAAATCCAGAATCAGATCAGAATTGCACAGTTCAAGCCTAATGCAGCAAACACAGGTGAAGTCCATGAAACTTACAGGAATTAGTGGAAGTTTTATTATGTGCTTGAGAGGAGAAAGGATTTCACTCCAAGATGCACTTGGAATTAGAGAGCTTGATTATATTAAAGTTAAGCAAAAAATATAACTGTGCATAACTGTGAATTTGTCCACAGTCAGAGAAATGGATGAAGCATGAAAAATCCTATTAACTTTGTCATTAAAATCCAAAGAATATGTGTGTAGACTACAGTTGTAACACCCAGGCTTTTCTAGATGAATAAACACTAGGATTAAATCAAGTTAAATTTCAGAAAGCTACAACTATATGCAATGGCAGGAATGCCTCTAATCATGCAATTTCATTGCCAAAACAATTTTGGAGTCCTGCCATTTCAGAAGGGTCACTAGGTAGTAGCATTCTATAAGAATGGAACAAATAGAACAAACTCAAAACACATATAAATAAATTATAATAATACATTAGCAGTTATCTATCATTATTTCTGTTAGAAAATCACAGAAAAAAATTATTACAGTGTATAACAAAAAATCCATGGAAAAATGTGAACAAAACAGTCTGAGAAATCAAAACAAGCTGAGTCTGGCTTTTGGTGCAAATAACTTTGTCTGAAATCTTCTTTCCATCTTGTAAATAATAAACCTATTCCTATCACTTGCAGGATTTGGATTCCTGTTGATACACAGCAATAACAGCAAGCCATGTGTGACTCCAATAAGACATGATAATATTCTGTCAGATCATCGGTTGGACCTTTACACTGGAAATACCTGGCTCTATCACTATGTGAGAAGTCCTGCCAAGGCATGAAAATAATGTGATTCTCTTAAAGAGAACAGTTGTTTAAAATACCCTATCTTGCTTTATAGGCCAACCATCCAAAAATAATTATAATACTTTGGAGCTATTCAAAGACAGATAAACTGAAAGCATGTTTATTTTTAAATTGTATACTATATAAATTGCACGTTTCAGTGACTTTGACAAATTCCTGTGTATTTTGAGTAATGCCTTCTGCAAATTGCTTTGTAAATACTAATCGATGTGATGTTTTGAAATCAGTCAGAGCCGGTGAACCTGGCAGACAGCTTCAAACTGTCTGAGTGTCCATTTAACAACATTTCGTGACAAGACATTTGTGCCAGAGCAGTTTATGGGAACACAGTGATTCATCCCATTTACCTAGATCAGCGTAATAGCTAACAACCCACAGTACCACCATGCAGAGCTGCAGCTGTTGTGAGCAGCATGTGACAGAACCTGACTGGCGGATTGGAGCTGTGCCACTGTCCCAACCCGGCTCTAACCCATTAGATAATTCTGGTTTGCATAGGAAAAACAAGGTATGAAAGACTGAAATACTAAAGACTCAAACAATTTGCCATTTGCAAAAGCAGAGGGTGCTTTCCTGAGGCAGGTTTGCACCCTCAAACCGAAGGGGAGGAGGAGAGTTTTTGGGTGGGTGGTAGGAAAATCTCTGATCTCCACAAGAACAGCCCAAGTGCAGAAGGGAGGTGCACCCTCCACCAGACGCTGACCACAACAAAATTACTTTTGTTTGCCAACAAGTTAGTTTTTGAGCCAGAAAAAGGGAAAGGCAAGTCCTTCAAAGCGGGACAATGTTTTTTAGTATGCCAATGTCCTCTCTCCTGATAAGGCTCAGGCATAAAACTACCCTCCCGGGGGAGGTATAGGGACATACACTTGTAGGTCTGAAGGTGTTCATCCCTTCTGATGGGGCATAATTGGCTCAGCTATGCTGGCATGAGAGGCTGTGGTAATGTCATTAAAATGTGTCATAAACCATCAAAGAACCTCAAAGTGCCTCCAGACTCATTTCTGGGCCCTTCCACCAGAGGACTGTGCATAATCCACAGTGTTGCATAAGATAGTGTTAAACTCCCCCTCCAGGTGAGGTCCCTGGGTGCTCCCACCTGATCCTGAGCATTTATTAACCCACTGAATTTTGTGTTTCATGGGCTTTCCCTGGCTCCCCAATGGATCAAGTCTGTGACCATTAATTCAACCATCAGACATGGAAATTGCAGCAATCAAGCCTTGCTGCTGGATCCATCCATGTGTGGTGATATTCCTTATATATTCCTATGGCTTTTCCTTGTATGTTTTCTGAAGTGACACTCTTATACTTTAAATCATTATATTTCTATAGATAATACCCAGAAGTGATACATACCTCCTTTCCATTGCAAGCAAATTCTTGTAAAATGAATCTGCTATAAATATAAATATAAATATAAATATAAATATAAATATAAATATAAATATAAATATAAATATAAATAGAAATAGAAATAGAAATAGAAATAGAAATAGAAATAGAAATAGAAATAGAAATAGAAATAGAAATAGAAATAGAAATAGAAATAGAAGTAGAAATAGAAATAGAAATAGAAATAGAAATAGAAATAGACTCACACATATATGTATAAGAACACTGGTCATTCTCTGTATCTTCACTCTATTCAGTCCCAAGGGATTAGCAAGGGTTGTAGTTACCCCACTGCAGGGGTGGGTCAGAACACAGAGAAGCATAGTTATCACCTGAGGAGACCCTACCTGAAAGCACTGCTAAATGTGCTGGGACAACCAGATAGTGCAGAATTTTCTTTTCTTCCTACGATCAAAGACACACTGGCTGCAAGACATAGCTCTAAAAACTCTCTGCTCTTTCACACTCATGGAAATTAATTCCTTTTGGGTTTTGGTTTCTTACGTTGAAATAAAACAAGTAGGAAGTGGAAAAATAATTATTCCTTTGTGTACTAAAAACACAGTGGGCTAAATCCAGCTTTCCTTGTACAGTAAGGCATGAAATAAATAAGACAATTTACATAAGCAACCTTAGTAGGATCTGGCACTCAGTCTCCTATGCATGTAAAACCAAATTCATATGTGGGTAATGTGGTTCAGCAAAAAACATTCTATAACTACCCTATGTACATGTCTGTCTTTGAAAAAGATGAGGTATTCCCTGAAATTAGAGCATATAATAGAAATTTTCCTCCATGAAAGGTGGTTCTTTTTCACTTCCATGTAGTCTCACTGAAATGAATGAAGATTGCTCATGAGCAAATTATAGAGTATTTTGACTACAACACCACAAGGAACAATATTTTGTGATTGAGAGAGAAAGAGGATTAACTTTCACAGTCAAAACACAGAAATTTAAAACAGCTACAATTTTTAAAGTATGTTAAAATTTTGTGGTTTTCTTCACTTGACATTTCTCCTTGCTGATTTTCTAGATAAAAAAGAGGTAAGGATATTTACAAGAATGATTACTCAACATCATTACCCAGTTACAGATTTTCGTCTGAGAGACAATGCAGAATTTGTTCCCCTAAAAAAGTAGGGAAGTAGTACGGGAAGGTACTCCTGCAAAAGATCTTTGTGTCACACTTTGATCCATTCAGGTGTATAAAGTCTTAGGATCAAGTACAGGATACATCTCTCACACTGAGAAGCCTGAAATAGCAGAAGCCATCTATTCTTCAGGTTTCAAGCTGACAGATACATCTTGTAGTGTACATCACACCAATCCTGAGTGCTACTAGTAGCAACAGAGGAGCAAGTATGAGCATCTAAAATGATGCTATTATTCAGAAATGAGCTACAGGCCTCAATAATGTTGGCATAGGTAATTTTTTAACAGAAGAGGTAATATTCTGAAGGGTTAAATAACTGCAGTTCTTAAGGAAGTGACTTATTTAAAATTACTTAGGGTCTCAAGTGTAAATGAGTGGGAATTAGACTTCCAGGTGGTTTGTGCAATGTGATTTATTTATGTTACAGAGGTTTAGTACCATTTTAGTTTTTATGACAAAAACTGCTGTACCAGATGCATTTAGGCCAGGATTTGCCAACCTTGAAAAGTGATGACAGAGTGGTGATAACAGAATTCAATGAGTAGCAGGAGAAAGAGAAAGAATGAGTAGGAAGTCTTTACATATGGTTCATTGTAATACAAAAAATAGGAGGGATTAACAAAAGTTATCAGCAACTCAAAAAGGAAGTAAGTTTTAACAGAGAAGAATTAAACTCTGGAATTCATTGTTACAGGATAAATGTGAGCATCAAAGTAAAACTGGATTTAGAAAGGAATTAGAAAAATTCAAGGAGAAAATCCATTGAACACAATTATATACTTCAGACAATAAATATTTTGTTAACGAAATGGTATTTGCACATAATCTTTTAACAAAGAAAATATATTTTCTATTTGTAACTAGATAATAGCTGTTCCTAAATTTTTTTCACACCAGATACTAATATTTTTGTATCATACATTTATATAGATAACTATTTTTTAATATCTTATAGAAAATATTTCTTAAAATTGCCTTTTGGGGACAGTTTTTTTCCTTTCTTCTTTTTTTTTTTCATTTTTGCTACTAAATGTAAAGAGAAAAATATTTCTGCACACGGATTTTTTTCATTTTTATTGTCTGCTTTCTTAGTTTTGCTTTGGTTTAAATTTTTTAAGGATGTCTTTTTTGGCAATTTGTTTTGTGTTTTTTTTCTAAAAAAATTCCAACTGGGTAAGAGCTACCACAACCAAGGAAACAGGAGTGGGTTGGTTCTTTTTTTAGAACTGATGTCAGGGGAAAACCCTAGAGAACCATTCCTAACTTCAGTTGGAAGAGAGGTGCCCAAATCATAACTCAGTCAGTTGCTGACAGAAGAGAGGAGAGACAGACACTGTCAAAAAAGAATGCCCAGAGAAGATGATAAAAGCCTGTGGCTTGTCAGGGTCCCGATCTCAGCCTCTCATGCTGTAAACTTCTCACACTGAAGCTGTCATTAGTAAACAGATTGCTCAGAAGAGGCAGAGGAGGAACAGGACAAGAACAGGGCTGTGGGAGCCAAAAACACCATGATTAATGATGTTCTGCAGACATGCAAAAGCAAACACACTCTGTGTTCACGGCATTGAGCTCAGCTACAGTCTAGCAGTGATTCCTTAATTGTTCTCTTGGCGTGCAGCACATGGCTCTTCTGAAAATCGTTTTGTATTAAAAATTCCTGGTAAAACTTTTATCCAGACCAGAGTGAACTAAGCAGTGAAGTTTGTGCTGGGGAAGAAAGAAATAGCCTTGAACAAAATGGTTGGAGAAGTGGTGGAGGAGAAGGCTCTCTATAACAAAGAGCAAATACCATGCGCTAGCCCACTGCACCATGTGAATCGCTTGCGTAGGGGGGTGAAAGAAAAGTGAACTTCACACAGCTCTGGCTAAGGAGGCCATCTTCCTGCCAGGGAGATTCTGCCTCTGGCAACAGCAAAGCTGTCTCCTGAGGCAATTGTGAAGGGCAAATCTGGAAGGGTCAGAGCAGGACCTGAGGTGCTCTTCTGATGCCCAGCCAGTAGTCCTGCTCCTCTGATCCTGAAGCACAACAACCCCACTGCACTGCTAGGCAGAAGGAGGGTCTGGGTTGTTGCTTCATGGTTGGTGGAAAGAATTAAAAAGTGTTAGCTTTATATTTGCACTTAGCCCAAAACATGCATTTAAAAAAAAAAAAAAAAAAAAAACACATTTTTGCTGTTCTTTTCAGCAGTCACTTGCCACCAAGTCTGCTGAAGGGTGGTGTTCACGTCAGAAAAGGACTTCACTATTTACTGGTCATGATCTCTGCTAACATGGCTATCTCACTGCAGTTTTATGGTATCTGGGTGGTTCCTCGTGGAAGAATAAACTGATAGCCTTATCACACAGCCTTCAAATTAGGCTTTTACCTTTGAGTTTTCAAATCAAACTTCTACCTTTCACTAGCCTAGCTCTTAGAGGCTATTTGTAAGCAAAAATTACAACCTACAAGTCAATATTTACAGAACAAAGTTAAATACCAACCAGTCCTGCTATAGACATCAACTTTTCCTCCAGCACTCATTAATAAAAATAAAATCCAGTGGCTACATCTAACTTATCAAATGGGAGCTGCAGTCAGAAGTTCTATCTGGTAACACCTGGTGGCACACAAAGCATTTAGCTGAGATGTATCAACAGAACATCTCATTTACCATACACAGAGAGAGAGAGAGAGAGAGAGAGAGTAAAAAAAAATTGTTAAAAAAATAAGAGTAGAAATAAGTAGATATATTCTGGAGACTGTTGAAAGCCTAACAGGAAAGC